>NC_143440.1:10219642-10526428 GCF_987193195.1 Phasianus colchicus | reverse complement strand
ATGTTTTCTGTTATGTATATTTATTAGGTAAACTATGAGGAATGTGCAAGCAATTACAAATGAAAAACGATACTTGTAGGGACAAAAGAATTCAATATGCCAAGCTATGCAGACACTAAGTCTGAAACCTCCAAGTGCATCAGACCAATGTTTCACACTACTTGACTGCACATGAAAGCAAGGTCTGTGGGCATACTTAAAAAAAAAAAAAAAAAAAAAAGATGAATCTAATGCTCCTTTTAATTGCCTTTAGGAAAATAACAATGAGATAGCCAAAAAATCTATAAAATTTAGAGCTCCTGAGATCCAAAATCATACGCGTGATGAGGTGGCTTGGACTCCTACTATTCCCTCAGTCCTGAGTTGCAAATTCTTTGCAAGGACTGCAACACAACAGAGAACTGCAACTTCTTTTACAAGGAAATATCAAAAGATGCAGCTTTGTAGCCTTCTCTCACTACAAGAGACCCTATGCAGAAAAATGCATTGTAAATGGAAACAAACTTACATATATTACTCAATTAAATTAGAGAATTAGTTGCAAAACCTGCAACTGTGAAACCGTGACAAGATTTTACAAGAAATAACAAGCACTGATTTTGATTGGAAAATACTTTTTAAAGTTGCTCACTTGCACGTGACAACCACCACTATTTCTATTAATTATGCAGTCAATAAATAATAATAGTATAGGTCAATAATCATAAAAGAAGATCACTGCTCATTGTCATGCACTGTGAAAAAGGACAATCAATCTAAGGAAAGCAAAGCAGTATACTCTGCAGTTACAGAAAGAGGACCAAGATAAAACTTTGACTCAGCAAAGTAGCCCTGAGCCCCTAGGAATTTTTCAAGTTCTCAGCTCAGAGCTGCAGAAAGTCTACAGCTGACAGAACTGATTACGTAGCTGAAGAACCTCAGTATTACATCATCATGACCAAATAGCTCATACACTAGTACAGAGACACAAAAGGCTGGTCTTTGCCATTCTTTCTGCACACTGCTAAGCAGATGAAAGAAAAGGCATTTCAGGGTTTGCAAAGTCAAACAACAAAATAGGATTACTTTTTAAAAGCTTTGCCCAAGATAAACCATCTTACTTTGTGAGTTCATGATCTGAAAGCAGCTGTTTTAGATGCCTAGAGAGCAACTTCTTTTCCATAGAGAGACGAACCCAGGCTCTGGCTTTGCCAACATCTGTTTTGATCTCACTGATATTCTGGATATGCCTGAAAGAAGAAAACAAAAAACATTACCCAGAATTTTCAAAGCTCTTTTGAACCAAGCTAGACTGAAAAAGGGATTTTGCCAAGAATGCAAAATACCAGGCAAACTACTGGAAAAAGAAATGTGGTCACCTTAATATTCAACAATAGCTCAATTATTTGCGTATCTACCTGGAAAAGAGTAAGAATCTCAAAAGGAAAAAACTGCAATGCAGTTTTCTAAAGCATTCCTATTGCCTCACATGATTTAAAGACCTTATCACTGCAATATTTACGTCAGTGTGCTTTGGAAAATTAAATACTGTCTTTCAATGCTCAAAAACAGCTTTTCTAACAGAAAACACACAAAGGGTATGCTTTGAAAAGACAAGAAAGACCCTTGAAAAACCTCAATTCACTCTCAAAAAAAAAAAAAAGTATTTTGGCAAAGAAAAAAGTTCTTCAAGCTGAATCTAGAAGCTCTGCATCTTGTTTTTTGATGTGCTGAAAAAAGGACATGTAGCAGAAGTCAGTTATGCACGCTTATTCATACTACAACAGCTAATGTTAGACAAATTCTTTTTCTTTTTTTTTAATTTACAGAAGTAAGATTTAGCTCAAAGCTATGCAAGTCAACTTGGAAACAATTAGGAAAATACATACGTTACACCCACGTCTCTACGGAAATAAAACAATACAGAATTATGAAAAGACAAAAACTGATTCAGAATACTTCTATAAACTAGTAGTCATGACAATGTCAAGTCTCCCCAGTATGAAATATGCTTTTGTAGAAGTCAGTGAGAAGGTTGCACTATAGACTTTCAAAACGTTTCAGCAGGTTTCCACCCAAATTCCCCTATTTTGGTGTATGAACCATGCAGCCTTTTCAATACAGTAAACATTATGCACAAACAAATGTATGCACATTTCTTGGAGTTTTTTCCATCTGCACTGTTTTTAATAACTCAAACTCACCTCATATCCTGGACCAGAGAGATTCTGAGAGGTGACATGCCTGGACTGGTATCCGACTTTCTTCTTTCTGAATCAAGTAGTATTCCTAAATCCAAAAGAACAGAATCTCATGTTAGTAGAGATCCACCTAACGATTCTTAAATCAATACAAAAAAGGTAAATTAATACCAAGTTGCATGTAGAAAGGGGTAGGTTTTTTTGTCGTTTGTTTTTGCTTGATTAATTTTAAAATTAAGACTCGTAAGTTGTGGTCCCTACTGCATTTTTTTCTTTTTGGTGATCTACAGCTTTGCAAAGATATCATGGCATATTTCCATTACTAATAAAAAGAGAAAATATCTAGAAAAGATGCTTACACAGATCAGCACATGCTGAGCATTAATACATTAATGAGATCCAATTCAGCTGAAACTGATATGACACCAACTGACTTAAGACAAATACCAGTCAAGCAGTATTTTCTACAGACTACCATATTTTCTTTCCCACATGGTCAAACTGAAAGGCAATGCTGAGACTTGAAAACTGTGTTCAACATATTTTACTCCGTACACAACTGTACGTTCAACTGATGTGCATACTCCTGTAACACCACTAGTTTTCAAACTACCACATTTTGTGTTTTAAGCAACATTACTACTCTTATCAAATTTCACTCCAGAATCATGCCACATATTACAGTCCTCAAATCTGATTCCCTGATAGTAAAAAACCATAAGACTGGGCTACCTTCCACCTGGTATATAAAAAAACCAAACCCTGTGTGCAAGAACAAGGGACATTCAGGAGTCCCTTATACTGTCAGGGCCTTGGGCATGCTAGTCCTGCTAAGTAATTTGCTTAAAGCAACTTTAAAAAAAAAGAAATCCAAAACCTGATAAAAATCCATTATTCTGTCCATAAATTATGCTTCATGTCTCCAACTGGGGAAACATAACCAATGGATATTACGTGCAATATTACTTTCAATACAACACTTATGTCAAATCTTACCAATGCATTTTTTAAGCGTGTTTTGAATTTTGTAATTATTCTTTTTTTTTTTTTTTAAATACAACACAAATCTGAGCTTCCATGTGTTCCCCTAACCCCATCTATGACATAATATGCTTTGCCAATCAGGCAGTGACTAGGAGTCATACAGAGGATGTTACACTGGAGCAGATCCATTTTAATGCACCTCTGAAGCACCAGATATTCCTGGTATCTGAATACTGCAATTACAAATAAGTAGGCACAATGCAAATAAGTTTACTTTTCACAAGATATACTGAGACAATACACCATGACCATATTAATTCTGTAGCAAACAGAATGCTTGATTCTGTTACATTAAGCGTAGGCTATGTCTAGGGAGACAATTTGCACGGTGCAAATCTGCAAGCTGATCTTAGTAGTTGTTTCTTTTTATTATCATATTCTAGTAGAAGCTAATCTTACCTGAGGTACTGAAACTGCCTGATGTTGTTTTCCTCTGCCTGTTTTCAAGGTAATGTAGCAGATGAGACCACAAAGCAGACTTCCCCTAAAATTAAAAATATATTAGTTACTGTGACATACAGGATCTCAATTAAAAAAAATAACTAGTAGCTGAATAAAAAAGTTTAAATCATCATAGAAAATATCAGCTTTAAATACGTTTGTCCTCATTGATTCAGAAACAAACACAATAAGACAAAAGTTGCAGGTGCTTGGGAGCTGTAAAGAGGATGAGAAAGAAAAGCAAAGTCAAAAACTATCGGGATCTAATGACAGAGGAAAGTCAGCTGAGCTTCATTTGTCACTGGTTGTTGACATGAGATAAAAACATTTGAAGCCTTATAAAACTTAATGCATAAGCAGAGTTTTCAGTCTGAGACTGTCACCGTTCTTATGCAGTTCTTCCTCCCTGCACCTCCAGCAGCGAGCTGGAAAGAGACACAGTACCAGCCTGAGTAAACTATCTCATACCCACATCAAGTCTTTTGTCTTTTGCACATCTGTCCCCATCAGGGTAATTCAGGGCTACAGGTGCATGTTGTCAGTTTTCAGAATCTCGTAAGATCTCCCTCAATTTCATCAAGCAAACAACCTAGACAATTACAAACACAGTAACAAACAACAACAAAAATCCAACAACTCACACATACCAAAAAAAACCAAAACCACAGGACAGACAACAAGAGCTGGTCAGTATACAGGCTGCAGTTCTGTACTTTTTTATAAAAACAACTTTAAAGTTTGGGATGCAGTATTTAGGTCAAGACATATCTGACAAGTAATGCTAAAAGGTGCATCTCTCACATTATGTTGCTTCCTTCAACCTTTGGTGGCTTAAAATAGAAAGCAGGAAATTTTTCATGGACAAATTTTAAGATTCTTGGACTCACCCTAAAATACTCTGCATGATAAATCAAAGGCATCAAAGCTACAGAAAGCAGCATTAATTGAGCAGGGTCCCTCCAGCACATGAATTGACTGATACACAAAGGAAATTCCTTACTATTAGCTATTATCTTCCTAAATTTCTATGTTAGGTGGAAATGTTTAGCAATTCTGCATTTCAGAAGAAGTCATCATAAAGCCAGGCTTTTAGTTACAATTTTGTGCAGAAAGAAACCATGACAGTAAAGCAAGAGTTGCCCATTCAGTACTATCAATGTCATCTAAAAATCATGTGAGTACCTTCCTGAAATACTGTAATTATAACTCAACTCTGAAAGTTAAAAAATAACAATAAACAATTTAAACCTTTAAACATCTTTAATCAGTTCAATTCCACAGCTCTCTACAGTGCTACTAAGGGCTCTTTTCAAGACATTACATCTACCCCAAAATGAAGCAGCATGTCTCCAGAAGATAAAGCAGAAATTGCCTTTTACATCTGTATTGAGAGAAATATATTAAAAACTATGCATTTAGTGGTGAAGTTATCAAAAGAGTTCAGAGAAGCTCAGCGCCTCAATACCTGACAGATCCAACATGGGAAGCCAAAAACTGTGAGTCTTTTAAAAATATAAAAAGAGACTATGAAAATATCACCAGGGAATGGTTACATTGAAAATGATGTTTATTTGAATAAACATACACATGCACAGTCTAGTATTCAGCATCTTGCTGCCATGACAAAGAGAATTGCAACAGATCACAGAAAGCAGCAAGCAAAGGATCCTGCAGCAAATAGATGTCAACAATCATGATGAATGTAAGAACTCATGCAGTATATATCTGCTCACTTCCTTTACCATCACGTTACTCTCCTTTAACTTCCAATAGCAATGATGATGCCAACTATTTCTAAAGGGGAAAGGAAGACAGCCTAAGGAAAGCAGTGGGACAGAAAACAGGCAAGGGAATAATCAAGGTCTTCTACAACTCCCCCACATTGCTTTGGGCAAAGGAAGGTGCAGATTCACTTTGCATGTGGAAAAATCAGTAGGTAAAAAGCGTTGGACTGTAAGGGTTCATTGGGAGGGAAGAGGTAAAAGCAAGGACTGGTAGAAGGAAAAACCATCCTCATTACTATCGTCAATTGAGAAAGAAGAGTCTTCCTTGGCTCACTATTGAAAAATAAAGTAAAATCAATGTATGAAACAGCCAGCTTTGAATATTTAATAAAGGCCAGACTACACAGAGAATAAGTAGTGTATATTTTACTGTGGATCATAGTATTAGACGCACAGCACTTCCTCCATCAGGCCTCTATTATATTCCATCACTCTATTTATTCCACCATTCAGCACTGTTTGCCAACATCTGCAATCAATCCAAAGCATTAACCTTATGTAGGGTTGGCCGTCTGGTGGTCTGAAAGGCCCAAATCTGGGTTGAAGCAGAGTATACTGATGCTCTGTCTTCTAAGACGAAAGCAGTACAGCTTCTATCCTAAGTAATATACAAGAGGGAAGGGAGAGAGTCACATGATAAATCTTCACATAGAGAAACTAGTGCTATAAAAGTCTGAAGGAGAGCAGATTTAAACACTGGTGTTTGAGTGCTGGGGAAAGAAATACTGAATTACAATTGTCTGGATTATGTACACTTATTCTGCAAATACTACTTTTGTTTTTTTAAAAAAAAGGAAAAGAAAAAGGAAAGAGAAATGTTACAAATCATTACTTTCCTTGTTATGCATTTGTACAAATGAGGAGAGGATAAAGGCCAGTAAAACTCCACCTAATCCCACTATGTGACAACCAGCTACTTGTTTCACATGAAAACCAACCCCTCTAACTAGCATCTCTAGACCATTCATCAACAAAATAGCATGGCTTTTACTTTTAAAAACCAAATTACTCCTCACAAAATAAAGTTCCCCACACCATATCCTACCAACAATGCATTTAGCATACGTTGCATTAAATCCTATGCAACTTCAATAACAGAAGTATTAAGAACAGATATATTTTTATTTACTGTTCTATTAAAAACAACCACCACCACAAAACAAAACAAACAGGTAAAATGGAAAGAAATCTTTTTAAAAGTCATCTATGGAACACATCTACATACGTATTTGCACCTTCCCCAGAGCAGAAGATTGAGACAGACCGATACATAACAGACTGTTGACTGACACCGAAAAATGCTAGAGGTGTCAAGTATTCAATACGTCTATATACACACACTAGGTATCCTCTGAAAACAGAGAAGTGTGAATTTATGGAAGTATGCCCTGAAACATGCAAGAATATTTGTTTCTCACCTGCTTGACTTGCAGACCATGGCTCCATATCCTTTCTAAGAGGTCACACAGACTAGCTATCAAGGTATTCTCTTCTACACCTGTGATATTCACTTCACCATGACCTAGCTCCACAGCTTCTCGTCCCATTTTTTCAACCAACATCCTCTTGGTCTTGAAAATGACAAAGTAAAAGAGAATTAGTTCTTCTCAACTATCTTCTAAGATCACTCACCTTTCTTAAATAAACAAGGGAACATACAATAACAATGATTTGGTAGAATAACTGAGCATACGTAGTAACTTGTGCTGGACTTCATTTCTTTTATCCTTTTATCAAGCCATCAGTGTTGATTGCTGTAGAGCCAATTTTTTCACAAGGGTGAATAATCTGAATAACCAGAACAGTGGGCCAAAATTTGACATACTAACTGCCAAGCAGCAAGACCTTGTAACACAGCCCTACGTTTTCATGACGAATTCCACTTTTGGTACATTCTCTCTTGATTAATAATATAGTCTCGTATGTGATAAATTGAATATGCTAAAATAGACATAGCAAAATGACAAGGACTCATCAGGATATTCAATCTGTCATTTTACATTCTCCATTGTAAGTCTGTCTATTTGATCAATTTCCTCTGACTTACCTTATTTCGGCATTCCTTCAACAAGCCTTCTACAAACTTCCAGTTAGTTTGTGCAATTACTGACGGAGAGAGGTTTGACAGCTTTGGCTGCCGAATAGTGCTGCCCAAGTTCCTGGCTTCTTGGATATACTTCTGTATTGGGACAGAAAATTGATAAAAACAGATAAAAGTGTAAGCGAGACTACTGTACCAAGAGAAAGTAAATCTATCTTTACAATTCACCTCAGTACAAGGAGGAATAGATCATAGTCTCTTCCAGAAGAGTTCCCTCGTTATATTCAGCATAACATTGGGCAGGGACTCAATGTGTAAGTTCACTGGAGATCAAATCTCCACTTATGTTAACTAGTATTAGAACACACATTACAGAACAACAAAAACACAATACAAACTGCCCAGGATATTTAGATGCATAGAAATTCAGCGAATCCCTTCAATACTGAGAATAGGTTACACCTTTTTTTTCTTCTATAAAATGCAAGCCTGTAATAATTACCCAGACAAAGACAATTCAAATGGCAGACTGTGGTCTACAGGTGGATTGCAAGAAAACTCTGCCTGGACTTTGACAACATCTGAAACCTATACTCATTTCTGCAGATCTCCTGTTTCTTGCCCACCATGTCAGACTTTGAGGAAGCAGCTGAAAAATGCTACTAGCAGCTTTCAGCTGTGAATCATCTGCGTTTAGAGCAAAATCATCTTCTGGACTGTACCTGAAAGAGCAACACTGCTCCTGTTTCTGCCATCATGGTGTTACCATTGTTTTTACCTCAGAGAGGACAATTTGACAAATGTTTTGAAAAACTGCTGATGACAGTCTGGATGGAGCATAGCTAGCTGTGAATAAAAGATAAGGTCCTATATAGGCACTGACAGAATACTCAAGATTAGTACATATTTCAGATTAGTAAGAACTTTATCTAGCTTACACTGAAATAACTATCAACTGAAAAGTCAGCTAACAGTCAATTTCATTTATCAAACACGATGCAACCTTAGCAAAGAAGGGAAATCACTCCTTTTCCAGTCTTGCACTGAAGAGCTGATAAAAACTATGCATCTTTATCCAGAACTATGCTTACATTCATATTGTGCACTCGACATACCAGATAACGCTCTGACACAGATTTTATAGAGGGCATGAAGGGCCAATCATGCTGGTCCCAGTCTAAACATAACTGCAACTGAAGTTCTGGCATGGAAAAGTCCAGGTGCTGGCAGGACAAGTTGGCAGCAAAAAGTCAAAGAAACCATGTAAAGTGCATTGGTAAGCACGTACGAAGTAACAAAAGCAAGCATGCAAAACAGAAAAGGAGAAAAGAATGAAGACATAATACAATGTAGAATTCCATATTATTCCAAGGCAATAAACATAATAAGTAACAAAGCTGAAAGGAAAAAAGAAGAGTCGATATTCAATTGTTAGATTGGTGTAAACTATGCCCTCCATTGTGTACAAATATTTGCAACTTAGAAGCCACTAAGCTTCACTGACATGGATTTTTGTTGACTGTCTCAAAGCTTCAATTTGTCTTATAACACTGCATTCTGCAACCACTGCCTCCTGCTTACGTTTGATCCTCAGCATTTATCTCAGAAGAGCTTCCTCCCCATTCTTTGGGCTTAATATGAAAGTCTTTGATTCACCTGGGATAGAGGTGAACATCCAAGCAGTGTAACATAATTAACAAGTACAGCATAAAGCCCTTTTATCTTTGCAATTACCTAATTAAAATCTCCTAAGTTCACATGTGCTAAACATTAAAATTTCAAAAGCAATAATGAGGTTACAAATCAATTATTGCTCACTTCTGCAAATTCTATATTAAAAATACTTTTGAGTTATCTGAGCAAAACCAGCAATTACTTGCAGCTTTTTTCATTACACAGGCATCCTTCCAGTGCATGGCCACGGATGACACTACGCTTGATTAAAGCTTTCACAAACCAATGAGAAAACACTGGAAATAAGTAACACTAGAAGGGCAACTAAACTCACCACTACTATACAGCATGAAATAATTTCTTTGTTCAGTTCCATTTCAATGTTAAGATGCAAGATTACATTAAAATTCCGAGTGACGCTTTTCTGAAGACATTTAACAATGCAAGAGCATATTATCTTCAATAAACTACATACTTTTAAGAAAAAGTAAGTATTTGGGGTTACTAAGTACAAATCAATTCTGAAATTTTTAAAATAGGTTATTCTTAGAATCACCCTTATAGCAACATCCAGTGTAACAGCTTACAGATTGTATCATATGAAGCAGAAACCTTCTACTCTAATGAGGTCCATATCACCCAGATCTTTCAAAATGCCTTCACCACATAGAAAAGCAACGTCAGCTGTAGGAGCAGCGATGAGAGAAGTTGTTTTCAAAAGTGGCTATGTCAGCATCAGAGTTCTGCACTGCCAATACAGCTATTCAGCTCCAAAACCCAGCTGCTATCTCTACACAGTGCTGGCTGCTGTTTTGTAAGTGCACTACATCCAAGCAGAGCTGGCAAGATGTCTTCAGAGAAACGCTGCAATAGTGCAACACTAGCCCCCCTCCAATCTCTTCCTTTCATTGTGAATGCTTTCTTTCTTCAACAAATCAGAGTAGGGAGAAGTACATATTATGGCAAAACACTTTGAATACAAGACCCGCTGTAAAATCAAACAAAAGAACTAATATGTATAGACCATGTGATGTAAAAATAAGCAGACACAAACCCAATGGTATTGGTGGGGTCCACATTCCCACACCTTAGCATAAGGTTGCATGTCAGTTTGTCACCTTAAGACATCCTTCACGGTCCACATAAAGAAATACACAATTTCAAAAGACAACACTTTTGATTTTAGGATGAAATAAACCAAACTCCAGAGGTGCTTATTTTTCCTCTATCAAATACACAAAATTACGTAGAAACAGGAAATAGATGACTACAAGTCTTTTAATTCTCCCACCCTTTTCAAAAACTTAAATGAGTATGACAACATTATTAGGGAGCTCACCTGTGTTGGGGATGAAAAAATTTGTCGTGAGATGGGAGTAAAAACGGCCAAAATTTTAGAATTCAGAAACTAGTTCATTTTGGTTTGCTAAGGATGGGGTACTTTGTACAAATATGAGAAAGTAGAGATAAACTGTAAGTAACTGTATAGACTTTCCATGATTGTTACAGACTATTATTCAGGCAATTAGGAAAAAAAAAACCTAGAAATAAAAATAAAATCAGGTCTCTATAGTTGAACAGCTTTTACCTCTCTCTGATCGTTGTCAAGACGTAAGTGCTCTGTGTGTTGCTTCTGTCTATCCTTCCGTCTCCACTGTGCAGGAGCATTTCTCTTTGTCCACCTACAGATAGAGGACTTTGTCAGCAAATGTTAAGAGTTAGGTAAAGGGGAAGGATAACAGGAAAAATAAAAAGTTTGTCTCATTGTCTGTTGAGTACAATTGTGGAAGATAAAGCACGTCTGCAAATATGCACAAAATCTCAGTAGAAGCAACCAACCTTGAACCAGAGTAACTCAGAAAATCACACTACATACATTTGTTTCATACTTTTCCATTTCTTTATGATATCCTGTTAAAGCTTACACCTTCTTCCTCTTTAAATGAAGTTTCTATATGAAGATATCCTAACACATTCACTAGCTCTTAACAGAGTTCCAATAAGATTTGCTTTTATACCAACAGCAGTTAAATGTCACTCAGAACTATCCCAATTAAAACCCCAATTATAACTGGGTTTTCTAAAGTAAATTTCCTTCTAGAAGTCTAGATTTAAAACGAACAAAAAAAATCTGCCATATCCAACACAAATATTACCCTTCTGAACCGTTCTCATTTTGAAAAAAGAGAACAGTGAATTTCCTTTTCAGTATCTCTGCTTTAGTATTATTTCTATGATCTCTCAAAGATCCAGAACCCATTGTCCAAGCTTACTTGTTGCTTGCTGGTCCAGTGGATAGAACATCAGACTGAAGTTTGGGAAAAAATCCAAGTTCATACTTCCCTTGCCCAATTTTCATGTCCAGCAAGTGTGGATGGACTGCAGTGTGATCTATTTTTGCTAGTCTTAACTCAATTGATTTCTCTGAAATAGTAAGAAAGTTAGAATTCTTTATTAAACATCTATCTTAAGCAGACATTAATCTATAATCACATCTCTTCAATTAAAAGCAGATCTCAAATTTAAGGAGACAAAAAGTTTCTCATGAACCCCAACAGGTACAGTAATACATGAGCACATGAAGCATCACAGAATCATCACCAAAAGGAGAACAATGTTTATCTTCTTAAGGTCAAACCATTTTTTCCTACACAAAGCATGCAGAAAAATAGTTAATTTCAATTACCCTTTGGTGAACTTAATCTCAGCTTCCTACATAACGCTTAGTTCACCACTTAAGCTTCGTAGCTCATTTTTTTTTTAAATGAATTGTTGCTTAATTTTAACTTAATATCTACAACAAACTTTCCGAAGCTTCAAGAAAGGGGCTTATTTTTCTTACCAGCCTCATCAATGGTCGTGCATTTCTGATACATAGATGTGCGCAGAGTTGGTGTTCTAACATTCAGCAGCCTAATTTTATCCACTCTTGAATCAAATACTCTCAAAATAGGATCTTTATCATCTTCATCATGGCACATGATCTTATTATCAATAAAAGATGCAAACATTTGTGTCTCCAGGAATCTTGAGAGGAAGGGCAAGTAAGGCTCAGGCTGGTCTGACAAGAAAGATGCCTAACAGAACAAAAAAATAAGACTGTTTGGGAGTCCTCAGAGATACTAGTTTATCTAATCTGAGTGCATTAAAGTGCTTTGAAACCATTTAAAGCCTAGTTTTATTCCACACTCCAGCTTAATCCTCAAAAAGTCAGAGGAGATCTTCACCTTTGTAACCATCACCTACAACACAGCACAGTAATTTTTAAGCTGTGATTTTAGCATTCCCTTAAATTTCTAAAAATTACAACTGAATCCCAGCAACCTGCATCAACAGTGCTACAGGTGTGAATATTACACACTTCTGAAGGAGCTCAAAGCCGATGAGAATCTTTCCACACGACTTGAAGGAAACCTGATTAGCCTTTTAGCAAGTAGTGATTCGACATAACCTCCACCCACACTGCCTATCTTGCTGACAAACATCTGATCTCCAACAAAGAACATACTAATAAAATTCGAAGAGCTAGGTCTCGTGTTTCACAAGTAAAGAGCTAGGATACAGTTGGCACAAATGTATGCCAGCATTGTGTGGTATCATGACTTTATTCATGAACATATTCAACAATACTTTTGGTTAAAAATAAAACCAAAAAAACAAAACCATTTTCACTAATAACGCAGATATTAGTCACGAAGTGAGACTTTCTAGGCGACTTATTTTTTTCTACAGCATCCTTAAAAGAGCATCTTCAAGTGTGTGCATGTAATTTCTGAATAGTACATTGGTTGTGTCTTTTTTGAGGAACACTGGAACTTGTGGAAAGTTTGAACTTTGAAAGTACTGTTTTCCATTTTATGACCCAGCGAAAAAAAATCTTAAACTTAGATACTGTTACAGCTTCTAAATAGAATTCTGTCTTGTTATTACAACTTACTTTATCAAAGTTTTGCATCTGTTCCCTGTTTGTAAACCAAGATTCCTTGTCCTGACTGGGTTGAATGACAAATACTTCATAATCCGCAAACATTTGTGTGAAGCGGTTGGCAAAAATTTCACGGATTTGAATATTCAGCTGGTAAATCTTGAATTCCTCTTCATCACACTGAATTTTAAGATCCTTTTTGCTGCTAGTCTCCTCTCGCACCTCCAGCTAAGGAAGTAAGGGAACACACACACACAAGAAGCATGTTTACCTACTGGTGCTTTGTCAGGTATTCTGGGTTTACAAGAATATTTGACAGAAGTATGTACATGACTTAAGTCCAAGCTAAATACCGTTACAGGTTCATTAGTAAATCTTTGAAATGAATAGATAAGCACAATCAAAATAAGCTGTGTGTCTATTAGCCCATTTCCTACAACCTAAATCCTTAGCAGCATAATTCACTATTCATCACTACACAGTCCAGAGTAATCTCTAATGAAATAAAATGCATTTTTTATACATTGCATGGGCTAAGGTTTATAAAAACAGCAATGTAAGATTTGGATACTCTGTTCATATTAGTTTTGATGGCAATTAGGTATCAAAAAAAAGCCACAAGAATTCACTATTCATGCACTGTGGCAAGCAGATAATGCTCAAGTAAAAGCACATATAACAAGAAAGATAACTGCAGCAAACAAGGCTGAATGTCAACTTCATGCCAGTTTTAGCTATATAAACCATAAGAAAGTAATGTAAATTTATAATAAATCTTAAAACTAAAAAGAAACAAGGCAAGGTATATTTTTAAGTGCATTATCTTGGCCAAAACAAACAAGCAAAACAAAAAAACCAACACTTTAGAAGCTACCAAAAGTTTCCATGGGTGCTGTAGAGTTGAATGCTCATCCATCAGGTTTGTGAACATGTTAAATTATGTTCTTTCTAGTGAAGACAAACCCAGTCTTTTTATCATCACTTCACACCTGCATTGCTGCAAGCCCTCAGAGTGTATTGATAGTTTCATAGCTTACCTTTTCTAGGCTCACACCTGTTCTTTTAACCAGTGCTTGGAGTCTTGCAATGGTCTCATTTTCCTTTAGCAACTCATAGGAATTCAAAGGTGATCCTGCTACGTTCCCATTTCTTTTATCAGAAACCAGGTCACATGCTCTGAGGCTCTTCATCTTTGAAGCACTTTCACTATAATGAAGGTTTCCCTCAGGAGGAATTCCAAAAGCCGTTAGTATCTCTGAAATTTCCTGTACGAACTCAAGTTTATTTGGGAACTGGGGCAAGTCTTCTGGCAGCTCGATGAAATGGTTGTCTACATCCACAAAGCAAAGGTTAGCCTAGGATTTAATTCAGAACAGAATCACATTAGAATATGCACAAGGATCATGTTGTATTTGTCTTGGTGCTAGACAGAAAAACAAGATACATTTGCATGCTTGGTTATTCTGTAGAACAGCCTGGCCCAGCCATAACTGAGCTGGCTGGCTGGCAACTTTGAGGAAAGTACCACGAGGCCTACATTTCTGTATCTTCTAAAAAGTCAAGAAATACAACTCATTTTTAAAGTTGTTTATTAGGTACAAAACAGAATATAGCATCTATCACATACAAGCGTGAGATATTGTTCACAAAGACACATATAGCTAGGTTTTAACTAGCACATGCATATATATACAAGTGCCTGCCTGTTGCTCATATTATAAGCCCACTCTTCTAAAACTAGGTGAATTTCCTTCTAAAAGGTGTATGACATTGCAGAAGCTGCAATAAAATTATCATCTTTTTTTTCTGTAAACAACTTGAGAACTCCTTTGATTCCTTGAAGTTTAGATTTTTTATTTCAAGAGAAAAAATAAAAATAAAATTTGAATCAATAGGTCAAGATCTGGTCTCCTGTTCCAATCTCTGTCATTTACCAAAGATAGGGGGGAAAAAAGAACAATAACTCACCAGCATAACTTCCAAAACATTATTAAAAAAAAGCTAGGCATCTATCAAAGATTTACCTCATCCTATATTTGAGAGGTTTTTTTTCCCTTTTGGTTTTTGCACTGCCAAACCTACTTCATGACATTACATTACATTACATTCAGCACACTGGAGTGAAAGGATGCCATTCAAAGAGACCTTGACAAGCTCAAGAAGTGGCCCCACGTGGTTCAACAAGGTTCAACAAGGCCGCATGCAAGGTCCTGTACTTGGGTCAGGCTTAATATGTCCAGAAGGATGAAAGCACTCTCAGAATTTAATAGAAAGAAAGAATTTGAAGAGATTAACCTCACACTAAATGGAACTGTGGACAATCCTAGCTATCAGAGCAATGCACACACACTGCTAAGTGTTAGTAAGGACAAAGCAGTTCTTAAGGATTTTGTTGTGAGGTTGGTCACGAGTCAACTATGATAATCTGTACCTGCTGAGATCCTTATGTCTAAGTAAACTGCCACGAAGACATACATCTAATAGATTTGGCTCTCTTGGTATTTCATCAGAACAGAGTTAGGATTCAATTCTCAAAACATAGCATATCTGCTCTGTTTGATTTACTGATCTCCAACATCAAAATTAAAAAACAAAGCTAAGTTCTTAAAGGAGAAATTCAAGGGATATGTGCCATGTTTTAACCAGGCAGGTACTAAGTACCACAGAGTTGTTTGCTCACTCACCCCAGTGCAATGGTAGAGAGAATTAAAAAAAAAAAGTAGATTTTGTAGCTTGAGATAAAAACTAAGAAGAGGTAAAAAAAGATAACAAATGATAATAATACATACACACAACAAGTAATGCAAAAAACTGCACGCCACCTGTCAATGGATTCCCAGACAGTCCCTGAGCATCAGCTGCCAACCCAGCCAATTCTCCACCATTCTTCAAAGCTTTTTTCACACATCATACTGCATGGAATATCCCTTTGGCCAGTTTAAGTCAGCAGTCCTGGTGCTGTCCCCTCCCAGCTGCTTGTGCCCCCCAGTCCCTTTGCTGGACAGTATAAGACACCCAAAAACTGGAACGTTCTTGGCTCAGCACCACTCAGCAACAACTAAAGCATCACCATGTTATCAGCACTGTTTTTCTCCTAGAGCCAAAACACAGCACCGTACCAGACACTATGAAGGAAAATTAAACCGTGTTCCAGCAGAAAGCAGGAGAACATGTTATACTGGATTTGTATAAAACTTTGCATCACAGAGTCAAATTTATGCTCTTGCCCATAATTAAAAAGGTATAAAAGGCTTTTACATATCTCAGTTTCCTGATGTTCTAGTACTTGAATACTGGGATTGATTTACTATCAAAGGAATGCGTATAAAACATTAAGTTAAAAAGTTCTTGTACAGATTCTTTATTGTAAGTTAAATTGTAAACGTAATTAGGTGTTGCAAAAAAATGCAAAGTAAATAAATAGAACAAAGACTTGGAGGCTGAAACTCGTCTGGTGTACCCTGGAAAACAGCTTTTATTCTTTCAAATAGGGCAGACATCATAGTTTAGATTTCCCTCAGCATCAACACTGTTCAAGCACAGCAGGTGCTGCTATGCACACCTGGCAAGGCATCTAATGGTAAGCTAGGGATGTATGCAGACTGCACCTGCTCCTCACCCAAAGAAACATTCAGCACAAAAGGACAGTACATACACGAGAACTCTCAAGATTCCCCATTGTACACATGAATTTTAGTTATCACCAAACTAAGTCAGCAAATAAATTTATCAGGAACACTGCAAGCATTTCAAGATACTAGAGAAACAAAGCATTAAAACCAGGCACAGTGCCTGCTAGTCACTGTCAAGGAAAGAAAAAAAGCAATGAATTGGTCACAAGCTGTCTGAGGAACAGCAGAACAAACTCATTAAGAAACTCTAAGAGCTTAACTGCATTACTTTCTTTTTAATCTTCGTTTAATTATTGCCATTCAACTTTCCTTTTTTGTTTGTTTGTTTTACCTTAGCACAGAACATCACTCTTAGTTAGCCTTGGTTCTATCTAAAAAGAGGTTGGCAAAAAGTGTGCCCGGGTGGCCAAGAAGGCCAATGGCATTCTGGCTTGTATCAGAAGCAGTGTGACCAGCAGGAGTAGGGAAGTAATTGTTCCCCTGTACTCAGCTCTGGTGAGGCCGCACCTTGAGTATTGTGTCCAGTTCTGGGCCCCTCACTGCAAGAAAGACATTGAGGCCCTGGAGCGTGTTCAAAGAAGGGCAACAAAGCTGGTGAGGGGTCTGGAGCACAGGCCTTATGAGGAGCGGCTGAGGGAGCTGGGATTGTTCAGTCTGGAGAAGAGGAGGCTCAGGGGAGACCTTATTGCTCTCTATAACTACCTGAAGGGAGGTTGTAACGAGCTGGGGGTTGGCCTCTTCTCTCGTGTAACTGGTGATAGGACTAGAGGGAATGGTTTCAAGCTTCGCCAGGGAAGATTCAGGCTGGATATTAGGAAATACTACTTCTCTGAAAGGGTGGTCAGGCACTGGAATGGGCTGCCCAGGGAGGTGGTGGAGTCACCGACCCTGGAGGTGTTCAAAGAACGTTTGGATGTTGTGTTGAGGGATATGGTTTAATGAGAACCATTGGTGACAGGTGGATGGTTGGACTGGATGATCTTATAGGTCTTTTCCAACCTTAGTGATTCTGTGATTCTGTGAAAAGAGTGACAAAATACTAAACGTACTAACAAAGAGACTGCAGTCTACAGACTGAAATTAAACTCCCTCCAATGAAGAAAAAGCTAAATTAAATACCTGGTAAAATTACTTATAAGCATTTGGGTTCAAACGGCAAGTTATTCCAACAGTTAAACATCCTTTCTTGAGGAGTTTCTCCTTAAGAGCAATACACATAGTTTAAACATTTTAAGCCATTAACAGCAACTGCTGATGATACAACTATTACCACATTTTCCAGTACTGTCCTTATATAAAAGCATTTACAAACATGGAAGCGTTGCACAGCAATACTCTATAGAGAAATAAAGAATATTTTTGGGACACTACATTTATTCAGTGCATGGTCCATAACTCATAAGATAAAGAATTACCTTGAGCAATGTAAATAAAGCAGATTCAGTAGGAGGCTTTAGCCTCTCTTAGCTTAAGGAGACTGAGATCATCCCTGTATGTGTACTTCTGAAAAGACTGTGATTCCAAGGAACAGAAACAGCAAAGATACCTCACTTCACAAGTAGTTCAGGAGACACCAAAACATTATTTCTCTAAAAGTGAAATCCAAAGTAAATAAACAGCCAGTAACAGGCTTCAAAACAGTTAATCCCACTATGTTGTTACACTACAGCAATATTGGAGAGGACAGAGGGGCTTCCAAATTCAATTTATTTTGAAATGCAAGAGAAAAAAAGCATCAGTTAAATATTCTTTAATTTACTGCTAAGGTAATAATTTATGACCAAAAGAAAACTTTCAGTTGCTATGTGCCCCTTCAAGAGTACACTGTTACATGAAAGGACACAACATCCTCACATAAGGAAGGGATTCTCCTGAGACTCTACAATAAGGAAAAAGGGTGCCATGTCCTAATTTAACGGCTTGTCTTTTCCAGAAACTTTTGTTATTACAAATAATAGGGTGTCTAGTTGAAAAATCTTACAAATCTTAGGAATGCAGACACCAGAATGGTCACATATCCAACGCCAAAGCCTGGTGCCAGGAGGTAAACAGCTGAGCTTTCAGCTGGCTCAGTGGGATGTAGACCACATGCAACAATTCAAAGCCAGAGGACAATTGCAATTCGTTAGTTTGACCTCAAGTACAATAAGGTCCCAAACCCCATATACATCTAGCAATGCCTGCATCGAGCCCATATCCTTCCTTTCAGCTCTGTTCAAAAAACATAGTCTATTTTCCTGCTCTCTCAAAAAGACATCTGAAGAGGAACTGCTTATTCACTGAACAATGAGTAAGCTTCCCTGTGTCCCACTGGCATCCCAGGGAGAAAATATATCCTAAACATTAATACATAGTTATACAAACTGAGTACAATACAGAACCATCAGTCCTGACTGCACAATCACCACTACTCAAATTCTGCCCAGCAAAGGTGCTCAGACTACAAGTTGCATAGAGGTTTTTGGATTGCCTTCTCAGAAGTCAAATTGAAACATGACTTAGAGTTAGGTTTTCTGTTTGAATATAGCACTGAAGGATTAAAAGCCATTCAGCAACAGCATTTCTACAGCACGCACTGCCTCTGTGTGTTAGGTCTCATCCTTGTAAAAAACCACCCACTTAAAACACATGAAACATGTATGTTAACACATACACATAGAGATGGCTTGTAGAAAGTAGTTTACAGTAGTCCTACATTCTAAAGAATTCCTGTAAGCAAATGGTGACCTTTTCCATTCTTTCTCAGCACTACTGATCTTCACACCAAATCAGAATTTGTGATGTACAACAACTTAACAGCTGCAAGTTTCAGAAATATGAATTTAATTCCTCAATAGCTCCTTAACACTGCAGTACAGGACTACAGAGCAAACTGGAATCTGTCAATAAACCTGCAGTATTATCAAGGATCTACCATAGCAGCAGATAGCATCAAAACGTATATGAAGTGGTGATTATCTGTCAAAATAATTATCGCAATCAGGCTGTTTTAAACGTGTTGGCATCAAGAGGAAAAAGAGGCTTTTCTTCTAGAATAAACAAGTAATAATTAAAAAGCACAAATTATTCAGATTTAGCATTCAATTTCACCTTTCAATTGTTGAAATAAGAATACTGAGAATATATACTGTCTTACAGTAACAGAAAAATGGATGTTAGCTTTTAAAGTCTCCCAAAGTGTCTAAAAGAAAACACTACTGTCCAAGCACTTCATTAAAAACAAGCTTTTTAAACTAGATACTACTTGTTTGATTTAATGAGTGCTAGAAGATTTAGCATTGCTTATTTAGACTCAAAATAATCTCCCTTTTCTCCCTAATGCATGTGGATGGTGAAAATGCACATTCAACAGCATGAAACAGCACAAATTAACTTGCATGTTAAAAAAACGTTGCTATATCTTTGCAAAAATTTCTTTAAAAGGAAATTCAAAGACATCAAAAAAGTCTTACTTTAGTATCTAGTTTATGATCTGCAAGACTGCTAGTTTAACCTCCTTTCTGATCAATTTTACTGATACACAAACCACATTTTGCTAGCAACATCTGAAATAGCTGCGTGTTCTTGCCTTCCTCTTTGATTTCTGCAGCACCTCGGTCTAACACTGCTTCTCCCATGGCCCTGAACTTCTTTTCTGAGTTCTTTATAGGCCTCAGATGCAGCCACTAGAGAAACCACAAGGATGCTCATGCACAGAGAAAAAGCCTTCAGCAAAAGCAACAAGATACATAAGAACAAGCTTAGCTTTTAAGTGTCATGTTTCAATGACATACACCAGTCTCAAATCTCTTAACAATCTTACAAGGCCAAGTAAGGGTCTATGAGTCGTTGATGAACTTCAGTGAATTCAGCAACTAGTAATACAAACTTGCATTTTATACCAATATAATTATTTTGCTGAAGAATTTATTCATCATCTGACAAAGCATCAACTTCTAAGATACAGTTTCCACACTGCCAAGGTAAAGCATTCCTTAAAACACCAGCTGTGACCAAAGCATGGAAGACTGCTACTGCAAGCAAACCAAAACAAGCTTTCTGGCATATGTGTGAAGACTTAGTCCAAACCTGACAGTTAGCATAGACCATATTTTCAACCATTGTAAAAATATTTTAGCTTAAAACATAATACAAATAACAACCTTGCTATATCAGATAGCAACATTATATTCTTCCACTCTTCAACTGAGAGGCACTAACCAGATTTTCTATCAAAGCTCGATTCCCTATTCTTTGCCTAAATTAGACCCTGCTTTAATAACAGCAGTCCTACCCATCTAAGTGGATTAGCAACAGTGGTGCTGTTTATGCAGTTTCAAGACAAAGCCTAAACCACTTTTTTCCCCATGACTCAGAATAAATTAGAACACAGAACAGCTCTTTATACATCCTTTCTAGTAAGTGACGAAGATTCTGATACTTACTGTGTCTATAAATCAGGAACTTAGAGTTAGGTTTTGGAAACTGAGTTCCTCATATAACCCTAAGAATTTCATGCAGTGCCATTTGGACTCCAAACTTTGGAGATGAGCAATATTAATTAGTACCATCACTTTTGTTTCTGATGATAAATTTGTCTTTAAGTACATATAACAGAACCTATCTGCCTTCTTCTAAGGTTGTATGATGACATGCTTGCTTTCACAGGGGGGGTTGGACTCTATCTTTTGAGGTCCCTTCCAACCCCTGTGATTCTGTGATTTTGTAAAGCATATTCTGTGTTAGATTCTCCATCAGGAATTTTGTCCAGAGCTCATTTGGCTCTTTAAGTGAAAGTGATCTTACCTGAAGGCTTAACCATAATGCAAAATATCTTTGAGATCAGCCTGTAATTTGCAGTTCTAAGTATATTAAAGCTAGCTGATCAAATTACTGATAACAGAAATACTGACCAGTAGTTCCACTTAGTGAGACCAGAATGTTCCTGGGATTCTGACTTGCATTTTAGATGGTATGTTTACTTTTCATTAAAACAGCAGATTTTTTTTTGTTTTGCTTTTTAAAATAAATACAATGAAAATCTCAACAACAGTGAGCTCTTGTTCTTCCCAGTCTAGTTTTCCTCTTAGGTAAAAAAAAGAAAAAAAAGAAAAGAAAGAAAAAAGTCTGTATAGGATAACTACTTAGGTATCTCTGAAGTCTCCAGGACATGTTCAAACCCATTTGCACACCACAGCTACTTTCTCAATGCCTTACTTTCATCTGGGATGGAATTGCAGAGTGTCTGCTATGATTTGGTTCTAGGAGAAAAACTAAGTTGATAACACACTGATGATTACTGTTTCCTGCTAAGCAGCGTTGTATAAAGCCAAGGTCATTCGCACCAAAGGCCTTAGAAGCTGGCAGGAGACAGAATTAGGACAGCTGACTTAAAGTGTCCAAAGGGATATTCCATACCATATGACATCATGCAGAAGTAGTTTTGAAGGAGGTGGGAGTTCATCTTGCTCTCTTCACTGCTCAGGGGCTAGCTGGGCATCAGTCAGGAGGTGGTGAGCAATTGCTTGTGCATTACTTCTTACATAAATTCATATATATACACATCCATTCATATTTATATGGACTACCATTTGTAATATCTTTCTTTTGTCTATTTTAGTAAACAGCTTTATTTCAACCCATGAGTTCTACTTTGTCTTTTTCGATTCTCTCCCCCATTTCACTGGCAAAGAGGGAGTGAGCAAATAACCATGTGGTGCTCAACCACCTGCAGAATTAAACCAAAACACAGCCTACAGTACTAAAGACTTCACCAGTTAGCAAGAACTTAGCAGTGACTTTTCCAAACAAAGCCTTGTACATAACTGTCAGAGCTCACTCCCAGAGGGAGGCTTCAGAAGGACCAGTTTACATTCTGCAATAAATCCCATTACACAGGCACACTCCACTGAACGTCACTACATTCAAAGTTTTGTAAATACATAGTAAACAAAAACAATAGTGTTTTCATGGCAAGAACATACATTACTCTGATATTATGCCAGTACAAAAAGTGAAGGAGAAAAAGAAACTAAGATATTTATAAAGACTTGAATTTTGATAGAAAAACAACAATCTGAAAATAAATTTTCTTTTGAACTTGCCAGGAAAAACAAATACCATCAGCATATGGATTTGAGTAAAAAGAGCAATGTTGGCATGGTGACCAGACTGGAGGCTCACAGAAATATCTAGTCTTTAATCTCACACAGCTTTTTTAAGAAGTTTATGTCAAGCTATGTTGCAGCACTGTCTGATAATGAAACAGAAAAAGGGGACAAGAAAGTAACAGCCACCACTGAAAAATCTTCTCTCTTCTACACTTCTGCTTTTCCAGTAATTCAAATGATAAGAGAAGCAAACAGACAACCAGATAGAGAGACAGATTATAGGCACTAGCAGGATTTTTGATGCAGATTTTCCATAACTTACTCAGCCCATTCCCTGTGAAATTATGCCTACACTTAGCAAGCAGACTCTAGCAAGGGCCAGATCTCTGTTGTTGACAATTCTCGTAGTACAAGGTTTCCACAGGGCTATCTGATGGAGCTGTCCAGCTCCTTCACAAAGACAGGAAAATTATACTACAGCATTCATCATTTGCTATTTACTGAAGCAAATAAACCATTCAGTGATACTTTATGAGAAAAGTCATTCTGACGACTGATAGTACAGCCTGACAGGCACCTGACATGCTTCCCACAGATGGTTATCAGCTCCTGTAGGAACTTTCTTTGCTATCTCAGGTAGCACACACCTTCTCCTGGCCCCTTGATCTTCATAACCAGATATTAAGGTTTCTCCTGGCAAGTCCTTAAAATGAATATTTGTGAAATAGGATATAATAAATAAAAATAACCTTTAAGTGGTTTTAATGTATTCCCAGTCTCATGTTTGAGTAGCAGAACCTTCACAAGCCATTTGCTTCATTTATACAATGGCTGTTGTTAACACAGCCACACTACAAGGAAGAACTCCCTGAGCATTATCTCAATTAAAACCAATTGACTTAAGTCGATGTCAACATTTTGCTGCAGACTGAATTCTATGTTCAAAGGAAAAACTTAAATAGTTTTGGTGCAGGTATGTGAGCAGCTGGATCTAGGTAAGACAATCTAACTCAAAAGTGCAGCAGAGAGAAACCCAGCTTAATCCTACACAACTAACAACCAGCTTCAGCACAGCACTGAGACCAGTGCATCACAGAAGCAGCATGGCCTTTTGTCCATAGCCAGTAAGGTCACACTGCACTTTCCTGCATTTTCTAGCACAATAGGACAAAGTTTTACACCAGAAAAACATTCTTTCTGTAACCTCACAGCAAAAACACATGCAAAACTCCAGTCTCACTTTAACAGGAAATGTAATTTCAAAACAAGGTGGGGTTTTTTTGTTTGTTGTTTTTTGTTGTTGTTTTTTTTTTTAATCAATTTCATTGGTTTGCTGTAGCAGCTCCAAAAAATTAAATAAGATCTATGCCAAATCATCACCAGCTGGAATTTCAAAATGGCTGTTACAATTAACACCAGTATTTCGGCTCATCCTTCACTTCTCTCATTATTATGTACAACATTTAATGAATTGATCCAAGTTCTTCTCACCTCTTGAGGAAGCTCCAGCTTAGACCTGTCATCCAGTCCATTGGAGTGCAAGCCCATCAGATAAGGGACAGGAGCATCTAGAAAGTGAAGGAGCGATGCAGGAAGGATAGGAACATACACATGCTGCCACTGAAATGGAAACATTAGTGCTGTAATGGTCTCTGCCACAGTCATCAGTCTCTGATAATCTGAAAAAGAGAAAGAAAAAAAAATTTCACAAACATATTTAAGTACATGAAACTGAAGAAATGAGAACTTGCTTTAAAACAGAAACCACAGAACCTGGTATTAGCTGAGCAGCATTTTTAATGGAAGCCTACACTTGTGCACCCAAGCAGATTTTGCTGAAACAGCACCACAAAGTGGGTCAATTCTAGAAGTCATGCAGAAATGAGCAAATTAAGTATTTACACCCATTAAGTCACTCTACGCTACCTAAACCAGGGTTACAAACAGGAAAACCACTCTGAGTCTGGAATCTGTATTGTAATTGGCTAAGAAATACAGTGGAAGTTATTTTATTCTCTCTGTGCTTATGGCTTTCTATGGGAGCCTTGGATGAAAACCAACGCATCTGGTATCTCTCAGATAAACATTTTTTAAGAGTGTTTAAACGTCTATAAAGCATGCTGTATAGTAGCCAATCCAACAGTGGGACTGAAATAACTGTAAAAAATAAAAGGGATCAGCTTCATTTATCCTTTGCAATATGTGGCCAAAGTCTCAATTCAACATATAAATAACTCATTTCCTTGTACAATTTCCCAGCAGTGCTAAGTGCACCTGTGCACCATGCATACCAAAAGATCTTTTTTGTTCAGCAGCTGGTGTCTAGAGCAGTTAACACTGCAGTATTCTGGGCCAAAACCTCCTCCTCCTCCTCTTTCATACCATGGAATCATCTCTAATGGGTTGCAATATCTATGCACTGTAAATGAGGCAACACCAGATGAACTCAGAGCATGTGTTCTAACACAAACAACTACTAAAACATTCATAATACAGTCAAGCAGCCTGGCTGTAGTCAAGCATGGCTGGAAAGACCATAAAACAAGTTCAGAAGACTATGACAGTTCTTATCTTCAGTCAAATTATAAATACAGTACAAACCATAAACAAAGGATGCCTTTCGCATGATACTGCAATAATATCAAGTTCCAGTCAGAAAGTGGGGGCAGAGCAAATAGGAGAGAGGAGAAAATAAGTATCCTTAATACGTGCCTGTGACAGAGGGGAAGGTCTTCTAACACATTCATAAAATTAAGAACAACAAAAAATTGCAAAAAACACTTGAACACAACGGTCCAGATGCTGAGATTTCTGAAGTTGTTACACTGCTGCATAGTGAAAATGAAAAAGAATACCAGCTCTAAACAAGCAGAGAAAAACAGTTCCTGGCAATTGTGATTAGTTGTGTTAGAAAGTAAATGTGTAGAATCTGCAGTCTGCAAAGTTGCTGAGGAAACTCTGAAGAACTCAGTGCAGGCTTTGCCAATGCCAGTCATCATTCTGTAATCCAGGCTTTTGATTTTCATTTTCAGATCAAGTTATGAGAGTGGAAAAGGTACACGTGTAAAGCTTACTGTCACTGCCCCACACCAAATGTACTCTACAGAGCTTAAATCAAAATGAGCTAGCATGGTTAAAAAAGTTGCTACAAAATAAATACATAAATAAAATACCTGAAGTATGTTAGGGAACAGCTTGATGAACCAGCAGCACGACCCTACTCTGCCTGACACCAATTCCTGCCTGAACAGTTATTTATTAGTTCACAGCTTTAATCACAGCCTCAACTGCAAAGAAGTGATGAATTAACAATTAGCTTTGGGAAGAAGAATCTATTCCATACCCTATTTTCTCCACTGTTAAACTTTAAAGTAGCTAGAAATGCACAAAGATTCCAGCTGGTTCATATTCAGCTTGTTTACCCAGAAGAACAAATCTCAGAATAGAAACAGTGTTTTCCTACTACACAAAAACACTCTGTCTAATTCTGCTGGCTAATTTTAATACAACTTCTCTCTCCATCAAGCCAACGTTCTCTAGGCATTATGCACATCAAGAGCTGTTGGCAAAAGGACAAAGGCAAGAAACGTGCAAACAAAGCAAAATAACCTAGATGTTTTCTTAAGTTAGACCTATCCAGAGAGGGTGTGGTGCTTTATTTGTTTTGTAAAAAGAAAAAAAAAAAGGAAAAATCAGCACCAGAGCACTACAGATGATTTAAATATCTATTTCTTTAAAAAAAAAAAAAAAAAAGGAAGTGCTCCAGCAGTGGTGTTACTTTCACTCTTGTTTTTGAAACCAGAATATTTTTTTCTGGTGCAAATCCACATTGTTTTTCTTATTATTATTTTTAGTAGTATGACCACTTGTTTTAAGAACACAGATTAGGTGTGATTTCCTCTTTCAGCCAATTGCTGCATGTAAAGACCTCTTAAAGTGCTTTACTGAAGCTATTTACACCACTACCTGTGTCTATAGCATCTAGACATTTTTGTTGATCTGTAACGGACAAGAAAACTGAGGAAAAAGAAGGAAATTGATCTTGGATCTGGAAAGAGAGGAGAAGGGAAGAAGTTCTCTACTCTGCCCTGGTAAGGCCTCATCTGGAGTACTGTGTCCAGTTCTGGGCTCCCCAGTACAAAAAAGACAGGGACCTCTTGGAAAGAGTCCAGCAGAGGGCCACAAAGATGGTGAAAGGCCTGGAGCATCCCCCCTGTGAAGAAAGGCTGAGTGAACTGGGTCTGTTTAGCTTTGAGAAGAGAAGGCTGAGAGGAGACCTGATCCAGGTCTATAAATATCTAAGGTGTGGGGGGCAAAGTGGCGAGGCCAGACTCTTTTCAGTGGTATGTGGAGACAGGACAAGGGGAAATGGCCAAAAACTGAAGCACAGGAAGTTCCGCACCAATGTGTGCAAGAACTTCTTTATGGTGAGGTGACGGAGCACTGGAACAGGCTGCCCAGGGAGGTTGTGGAGTCTCCTTCTCTGGAAATATTCAAGACCCGCCTGGATGCCTATGTGTGTGACCTGGTGTAGGGATCCTGCTTTGGCAGGGGGGTTGGACTCGATGATCTCTGGAGGTCCCTTCCAACCCCTACAATTCTGTGATTCTGTGATTCTAAGAATCGTAATTTCAACTATTCTTTCTCACATCCTACCAGAGAGATGTCCATGAGGACCTACAGAAATCCTCTGACTTCATCCAATTGAAAACAGTTAAGCAGTTAAACACTCTGAAATAGTTTCTCCTTCTAATCTTCAAAGATGGCAGTGAAATATTGCTATATTTGTCAAGTAATTTTTCCCTTCCCCTTACCACTCCCATTCTGTTATTTTAAAGCAGAGTTGCCCTTAAAAAAGGAGGACCACTACCACAGATGAGTTGAGATCTTCAGAAAGTATTTGAATAAACCAGAAGGATGTGCAATTGAACAAGATTCAACCTCTTCTTAACCTGAAGAGGAGCAGAAGGTGAAAAGTTAAATATGCAGTCATTATAGGCAAGTGACATGCAATGCAGTTGAGCCATCAGAATAAAGCACTGCCAGAACCTAGAGCTCCCCTTAAGCACAGTACAAAAGAAATATTTTCCAAAAAATTCTTCTGAGATATTCAGTATGTCAGACTCTTGAGATAAAGCATGCATGCATTTTTCAATTGGGCTTTTTACTTAAACAAACAAAAGTAACTGCGGAAAGAGAGAATTGTGGTAAGGAGAAGCAATGGATCAAAGAACTTCTAATTCATGTTCACTTCTATGTCTGACAGAACACAGAACCTTTTTTCAGGCTGAATAAAGATGCCTGCATCAAGCAGCCCATTTCTTAAATTACTTTAGACATAAGAAAATGTCTTTCTGGAGTCAACTAATATGAGACTCGTAATGCAAAGAAATTAAACCAGTACCTTAAATCTTCACAGAGAACATCATTTTAAAGCAAGTGAAGTAAAGGGGATGAACAATTCAAAGTCAAAGCAATCAAATAAACTTTCACTTGAAAATGGCAACAGCCAGCAAATATCCAGAAAAATAAAGCTGAGCAAGATCGTCTGTGGCAGTGGTGCATCATATTTCTCATTTTATTGTTTTCAACTGCTTAAAAAAGCCTCCTCCAAGCAGATTTCACAGCTTTCTGAATAGTATGCACTGAGTTCAGACAAGCACGAGGTGCTATATAATAGAGATAAGAACTAAATCCATTTCACAGAATCAACAGCAACATAAACTGCAGGAATGCAAACCAGCTCCTGTAGTGTAATCTAGTGAGAGCACAGCTAAAGCTCCCCTTCAGCACCACTGTCTTTTGGTGCTGCTGCCCAAACTCCATGGTTCAGTACTAGCTTCAGGTTCTTCATCATCTCAAAAGCACCTGAGTTCCTCTAGTGCATTCCAAAGTGGGAGAGGCAACTCTCCCAAGTCGACATCCATATCAAGGAACTCATTCTCTACGTTTGGCTTACACTGGTCACAAACACACAGGCTGTGCCAGTGTAGTAGGACAAAGGAAGAATTTCCAGAAGCATGAATTCAGAAACATGTCCAAGGAATCTCAAAGCAGAACACACTCACTGTCAAGTGAAGTTGCTCCTGTTCCAAGGACTGCCAGCAACTGAAAGCACTACAGAACTTGTTTCAGAAATGAATGCATCTGCCTCCAAAGTCATCGAAGAAAAAATAAAGGTGGGAGAAGAAGTCAGTCTCACAAGGAAACCCTCTTATACTGCTCTAAACCTAAATCCATCCAACACACGCAGCAATCTCATCTGACCTAGAACAACGAGAAGGGATTCTCTCTCAACTGTCACAGTTTTAAGCACCAAGAGATCTACAAAGGCCACAAGACAATGAAAAAATTAACATTTATATTCACAAAGACAACTAGACCTCATGCTGCTGCTCACGCAAGAACAATGGCAAACTCTTTACAAAAGTTCAAGCAATTTTCAATTCCTCTCGGAACTGAACACACCTGTATCTACATTCAATGTACCCTTTCTTGCAATCAGAAAGAAAAAAGTTAGTTAACCACACAGAATGTATTAGGAGAATATTCCAGTTAAAAGAAAATAAAGTAAAAGAAGGAAACTAATTGGTAAGGGTACAGACAATCAGAACCTCGGTCAGGTGTGTCATTTTTTCTACTGATAACACTCTCCTAAGCATCAAGGAAAGTAATCATTCTACTAAACCAATTTTCTACTTCACTGCCATATAAAAGAAAAAAAGAATATCTTGGTTAGAAAATACATAAGAAATTACAGGGAGAAAAGGTTTATTTTCTAGAATTTCAAAATACTTCCCAATCTCACAAAATTAAGTCTTTATTAAAAGCATTGTAGAAAAGTCTTGAACTTGAGTGCTAGCAGCTCCTTCAGTATTCACTAACTTTTGTTATTACCCACTAGTAGCTTTAATGATGTTCTCAGTGTTAGCAAAATGCTTCAAGAGAGCAAGAAAAAAAGAGCCTGAGATTTGATTTCTCAGAAAATACATGCTTATATTTCAAAAACTACAATTCTGTTACTGAGAAGGCATGATTTTACCAAAACTGATGGCAAAAATACTAACAAATAACTCAAGATACTTTTTGACTATAAGGCCTTTCTACCAGAAGTTATCAGTGAAAACTTGATAGACTGAAACAAGACGCTTCTGTAAGGCATAAAGAAACCCAACTAAGACAAAACTTAAGGTAAGGCAAGGAGCAGGAGAAAGAACTGTCATAAAGATCAGATCCAGAGCTACTGGTCTTTCATTCAGTAAGTCCTCTCTCTTGATTTCCATACATCTGTGTGTGCAATCCACATCCCAGAGCTTTTTTTAAGCTATGCTAATTAATGACTAATGAGACGCTTGGAAAGAGCCAAAGGGGACAAACATGTTGAGCCCATCAATATGACCTTGGAAACATAACCTGAAATACAGAAGATTAGTCTGCAAGCACACCAAGTTCCAGCCCAGGGCAAGTGATACTCTAGAAAAGATACAGGGAATGCTGTTCCAATGCTGTGACACGTGCATTACTCTTCTTGCTGTGCTTTCAGCTGGTGAGACACACATACACATCTGCCACACAACAGCTCCAGCACAACTACAGGCCTACTTGACCACCATCTTCAGATGGAAGAGTTTGCGTTAAAATTTCTGCCTGTGAGACAGAATGTCCACATAAACAAACACTCCCTAAATACGTTGTTGGTTTTTTTGTTTGATTGCTTGGGTTTTTTGGGTTGTTTTTGTTGGGGTTTTATTTTGACTGTATTTGAATGAAGATATAGTTTTTCTCTGGCAAGTTAACGTTTATACAATACAACAACAACATAAGTTGTTGAGTCTTGCTACAATTAAACACCTTTGATCCACATACACAGTGAATTGTTCTTTGGCTTTAATCTATGCACACATCTCAACACACATAAACATCTTTATTTCATGCTTCAAGAAATTTGTTAATAACAGCAGGATATATTTTAAAAATACTTGACATTTGTTTTCCACATAATTCAGTGACAGCAAATATTGAAAACAGACTTCAGTAACACCATAGGCTACCCTAGGATTCAGCTTAGGGTCTTCTAGGCTTCTTTGCCACTACTATAAAACAGTGTTCAAATGCAAACCATCTACTTCAATCCATACCATTAGTTCAAAACCACCTATCCAAAATGTCAGTCCTAATATCAAAGGGAAGTAGAAAAAATTATTTTCTGGTGTAATTCCACATGTATTGTTCTAGAGTTACAGAATTTAGAGGAAAAAAAGCCCAGTGTTCGCAGACTTTAATACAGCTTAGTTCTATCTACCCACTTAAAAGCAAGCTTTATCTCAAGCTTTATCTACAAGACATCAGCTGAAGACATCAGCAATAACTGTTTCAGGCCTTAAAAGAAATTCAAATTTTAAATTCTGGCAAACACAACTTTCTCAGGTAATTTTATTTCAAAATAACTACTGAAATGTGACTCAGGTACTAAAAGAGAAAATTATATTTGTACTATGAATTATTCTTCAAAGTCCTTCAAAGTTTACTATGCCTCTTCTCAAAATACACACACAATTTGGCAGAGATGGGAGGGAAAAATCAGCTAAGCAATTACATGGGAAAAAGCATATTACTCTAACAATAGAACACTTCCAGAAACAACAATAAATGGGACAGTCAGTCCATGACTGCAGGAGATTATGTGAAGGCCTCAGGGTTTAAACTGAGGTGTCTAGAAATAGGAACCAAAGAAATGCTCTCTGTAATTTGAGATTTTTTCTTGACATTAATACCTGCATATAGATTAGTCTTACTGCATTAGCACTCTAATGCCACTTTAATGCAGCTACTCTGGTTTCTGTGTTTTCTTTTATTTTGTTTCCATTTTGCTTTTTTTTTTAAGCATTCCAGAAATGAAGAATCCTTATGCCAGAACAACTATCAGACAAGAAAACAAAAAGGAAGTACTCACGCTGTGAATAAAGCAGTATCTGAAATTCCAAGAGTGCACAGGTAAAGAGTTGAACCACATTTTCGACTCCAAGCAACTCAAATACTTCTTTAACTGGGAAATCAAATAACGGTAGTTCATTGGTGCTTGGCCTCTGGCAGATAATTGGTCCATAAACACCTGAAAATTTTAATGACCTTCCTGCTGGAGGAAGAGGAACCTCATAGAGAATATTGTAGATGTAGCTTTCTAAAGGTAGAGGTGGTGGCTGAGGCGAAGTCACTGCTTGGTGAAGTTGTTCTAGTACTTTCTTACAAGCTTTCATGAAAGACATGGGAGTAATCAAACAAATGCACTTTGAGACATAGAGCGTGTCTCTGCTAATGTCATACGAGTTAAAACGCTGTAGCTTTGAAATAGAAGTGCCGTTGCAGTCTCCAGTGCTGCTGCAGCTATCTTTATCATTTGTGGGTGGAGTATGAAGAATGTCATATTCAGCATTGTGCATATGATACAATGTCTGCATCGCACTGCAGATCTGCTTGCTAGTAACTTCCTCAAAAAACGTGAGAGAAAATCCAAATGTCCGTGAGCCATCTTCACGAGTAATAATAAAAGAGTGAAACTGAGGTTCTCTAGAATCTGCTTGTGTCTTGAAAGCAAGTCCTTTAGGCATACACAGCTGTAAATAAAAACAAAGAGGGGGGGGGGGGGAGGAGGAGATAATATTAACACTTTTTTCTCTCCCCCCACTTTAGAAGAATTTGATAAAACAGAATCTAGAACCCACAAGCTGGCATCACATTTCATATTAAAATTGCATTAAGTAATACATCTCTGTACAATACAATAATACAGATCCAAATTAAAAAAACTAAAGGAATACTTCAAAAGGACTTTATGTTGTTTCTATTAAGGGCCATAACCAGTTTGTTACAAGTCTCTATAGAAATAAAATAAAGTTTAAACTCGCATGAAGAAAAGTATTTTCTTCATTAAGACCAGAAACTTGACAAAGAAAAGTAATAATTTTGGTCTAAAATAAGAAACTACACTGTATTCCATTAAACAGTACTATTATGCACAAGGGAGATTCATCAACCACATACTAATTTATTTCTCCACCAATTCTCTAGAATGTAACAGAAGAAGTTGTAAAGAACAAAAAACTGTTCTAGAAACATATTGTTTATATATTTTAAACTTAATTTCCTTTAAAGAATATCCCAATTAAATGAAAAAATCTTTTGAGGCTGCACAATTTAGAGCATTTCATGGTATTTTTTTTCCAGTCTATAATAGACTTTGCAGTGCAACTTTTTTTTTTGTCAAGGAAAATAAAAGCAAATGCCTTCAATTGTTAAGGTAGGTTTCTGCCTTAAAAGCAAGAGCCATTAAGTGATACTGACCATTCCCACTGCATCCTGGTCAAAAGGGTTCCATTCAACATTCTCAGGATAGCGGGCAAGAACTTTGGACTTAAATGTGCGTCTTAACGGAGTCTGATCAAAGTTCTCCCCTGAAAGTGGAAGAAAGATAAAGATGTAAACACATCATTCTCTTTTTAAGCTCTAACAAAGCCATAAAGCAGGACATCAGCAGGTACACGTGAGAATAAGTGAATTATACACACACACTCCTTTTAAGAGAAACAGAAAATGCAAGACAGTTAGTCAGCATAAAACCATATTGCAGATATTAGCAAGGACTGGCACTGTAACATTTCTATGTTAAATATCTGTGCTTTTCCTTAAGTGTATCTTCAGATTGTGATTATGTCAACAATTCTCCAAATTACTCTTCAGTTATTTCAGATTCTCATTATAGTATAGCTAAAGCTTAAGCTTCGTGGATTTTCGTTACAGAAGAAAAGCACAAATAGACAAGAGGCAAAGATGATGCAGGTTTAACATAAACAGATGTAGCGTCACTTAGTTTCTTCTTCAAGACTTAGGGGAAAAAGGATGTACATTGTCTATGACAAAAAGTTAGCTGTGAAAAGAGAGCTTAGAGTGTTAAAAGATCAAGAACCAAGTAAGCGCCCATGAAGAGAGGGTATCAGGAGAACAGAAAATTGTGTTTGTTCTGTTTTTAAATTTCCCCACGCATTTTCCTTTACCTTCTGTTGCACTTGAAATGAAACGGCTGGCACCATCTCGGGTTTTAGAGGCCTGTATATACTGGCATAAAGCTATATAACAAATAAAAACAACACCGCATTATAAATTTCATACTGTCGACTGTAACTATGTAGCTAACACACCAGTAAACAACACGTACGTATTCTATACTGAATTAGCATGCATAACAATTAATCTACTCTCCTAATATGTTTTCTACACATATACAACCTTATAAGTTTCACATTTCATATAGGTATTTCTTGAATATGTCACAGCAGCTCCCAGTTCCTGTGTGCACAACCACAACAGCAACACAGCAATAGTAATTACTCTGACAAACGGCAGTTTTACATGTTAAAATATAAAATAGTCCCAAAGAGCACACAATGAAATTAACTCCAGCGACAAGACCATTCCAAGGCCTACAGAGGTATACAGATTTAAGCAGCACGGTTCTAATTTTTAATAGCCATACTAAAGACTGGCTGACACAGCCTCTTAAATTTCCACTAAAGTAATGAATGTCCATTGTGAAACCATTCTAACCCCACAGTCATGCTTCCAATTTTGTGTTCACTAAGAGAAAAAGAGAAAACAAAGGAAAAGAAAACTACATAACTGCAGATCTTAAAAATAAGCTTTGCTATCTTACTAGAATACAATTAGCTAAGCAATCATGCAGCTGCTGGCAGCTGCACTAACAATCAGTCAGAATTGCATGAAATCATACAATTTAAATAAATCAAACTATTTCAGCAACACCTGCAAAAGAGAAAACACTCTTCAACTCCTCACTTATTTTCTTACATGCTACAATTACATGGCAATAGAAATTGATTTTAGAATTGATTGGGTTTGTTCTATACTTCGACAGTAATATTCTATTTCATTTAAAAACTGAGTTTTAAATGAAATAGAATCTTTAGTCAGTTACTTCCACAAAGTAGCCATACAGAGATAGTTATAACTGTCTACAGACAATGAAGACCCTAGTAAACACACCCCACTTTCGTAAAGAAAACTTCATTTCCATCATATGCTTAGAAGTCGTCTAAAGACAACCAAGTTAACAAGTCGCCTAACTTTGGATTTGGTTTTAAGTCCACCTTAACTATTACCTCAAACAGGGATCTCGCCCTGAATCAGGACCTAGGACAGGTCTCACGGTACCTAAGCTACTCATATGTTTCGTTCATCTCCATTTTTTTTAGCACTGAAGTTAAAGATTGTCGTTTGTCTTTTTTTTTTTTTTTTTTTTTTTTCTCCTTTTTGGCTGAAAAGCAAAAGGGCAACTGATTTTCATTAAAAAGAAAAAAGAAAATGTACCTGAGTGGTTTTATATTACTTGGTTCAATAATATCATTGCTGAAAGAGAAATGAATGGCTACTGGGGGAATTAAGAAACACGTATATAGACAGGGGTAGTTAGGGGAAACAAATCTAATACAACTTCCCTGAAATACAGCCTTCTTGAAAAAGAGCAGAATCAACGACACAGAACACTTACTAACAGCATCTATGCAAGAGCTAAAAAACAAACGTAGAAGATGAAAATAAGGGTTTAGAGAAACTTCCAGTCTCCAAGAAATAAGTCAGGATGTTTAACCCACCTACTGTTTTCCACATTTACATCTGTGCAGATGATATAATGTCAGCCTTTTTTTTTTTTTTTTTATAAGTGAGGAAAAACCTCATTTACTAAGCAAGTTTGTTTTCCTTCCCCCATATAATTAAACAAGTAAATATCCGAAAGTGAAGTTTTTTTTCCTGAGCTTGGAAACCACACGACAATTACCGGACTCACCTACATGCAAGATCATGCATATTTTTGAAAGAATGAGACTATTTCTGGAATAAAAATGTATGATCAATAGTGAAAAAACATATGATGCTGCTCTTCCTTTACAATCATCAAAAAAAAAACAAACCCGCAAAAATGGATGCTAAACTACTTTAAAAAGCTTTTCCTCATATTCCCCCAAAACACACTATCTCTAAGACACATCTACATTTTTTAGAATTAAAAATCAGTCTAAAACATAATGTAAGTACTAAAACTGGTTTCTGGAAACCCACCTTGTCTTTGGAAGTAAATCCTGATCGAGACAGAAGCATACATAATAAAACAAACCGCTGGACCTTCAGAATGAGCAAAGCTGAATTCAAGTGATTCTGATAGGGAAGGAAACTCAAGCGACAACTCACCAGCACCATCTGTAAATTTCTACCCTGGAACAGAAAGTTGATCTATGCAACTCCACGACACTGAGCAGCCTATTTTCTTGCTGTTACAACCAATGAGAACCTGAGCTCCAGCAGGCTACTAGGTTCCCCTTCACCTCCCTCACTGAACAGCTCGCAGTTACCACTAGGCATCCAACCACACACATACACATACACAAATGCTTTACTTCAGTGTCCAAATCCAATTAACTCTTAATTCCTAAACTTATGACCAGTTAGAAACTTCTCAGCTTCTCACATACGCTTCTTGCTCCAGCAAAGCACCAACTGCAGCACATTTCCAGTAGGCAAAAACAGCCCAAGGTTTCAAGATTTGTCTCTATGTGAATTGAACATCGGATTATTTTAGTAATCACTGAAAGCATTTTGATTAAACTCTGGATAACAAAACATTTTAATGCAGGAGGAAGAAAAACATCAGAAATTAACAGTTTTATTTTAAAACTGAGAATATAAAAATGCAAAAGAAATTGATAAAAATTATGTATCCCGCAAGTGTTAGAGTGAGTCAAGTTATCACACTGAACTCAATCAAAGGACTGCCATCATCAGATTCTGCTTCTCATAAAATTCCTCTCCTTAAAGGATACTGGCCTATGTGTCTGTAATCCGGGCTTCCTAATTACAAGCACATTAGAATAGCCACACGCCCTAAATATTTTACATTTGGGCTAAGTACTGCACCCAGTTTGAGTGACACTGCAATTAGCTGCCTAATACTGACTGTAACGTGTATCACAATGCAGATTTGCAGCTGGCTCCACTCCTCTTACTGACGTGACTTCTCGAGCAGAAGACAGATGTGTCTGAAGTAGGACTTACCAACTCAAAAAACATGATATACTATGGAACACAGCATTGCTTTGGATGTACCCATAAAACCATGTCTACCAATGGAAACTGCTTCCACAAAATCATACAGTGGGACAAAGGGTTATTGAAAGTAGAGCCAAGCATAGAGATCTTCACTAACCTGCAAGATGCTATCTACCAAGCTTTCCTCAACTTTGAGATGGAGCAAAAAGAGGAGTCAACCCTGAACTCGACTCATTCTTGATTTACCCTGAGAAAGAATTGATTCACTGCCTTCATATTCCTCTTCAGGAAAAAAGTCCTCCCAACACAGTAATAATAATAATAAAGGTTAGGTCATCCAACTTCTGGGTTCAGTTACTCATGACTTCCCTCCAGTACATAAACTATCAGACATTTACTTTAAGTGAAGAACTTAAAATTTCAAATTCTCCATAAAACAAAAAACAGAGACAAGTCTCTTGAACTGCTGGAAATTCAAACTGAAATTCCTATCACCAAAGACAAACACCCCTTGCTTCTTTCCCTTCTTTTTTGACTATGCCACTCGCAATGTTCTGTTTGCAAGCTGAATGGAGGGGAAGACAATTCATGGCTGCTGTCACTGTTACTAGATGCATATAAACATGCCAAGTTGAAGAATCATCTTCACACGCTGTCATGGAATAAGGCTACAGCTGAATCGAAACTGTTAACACATATGTTGTACACCAAAGCCATGTCTGCCAAACATACAATTTCTTCCAGGTAGCTTACAGCAAAAGAAGCAATACACATTTAAGTGGATTGTTTCTTAAACTGTCCTTGTTGAGAAAGGACAAACTGGATCAAAAAATTCTAGGGATATATATATATTTTTTTTTTAAGCTGAACCATAGGTTTTTATATATACTATCAATTCATCATTTGGATTCAGTTTTTAGAATATGACTGCAATGCTACAACGCCTAAAAAATAAACAACCATTCAAGGCTAAGAACTACACAGAAATCTTTCCCTGAATACTGGCTTGGAAAAAAAAAAAGTCTCTGAACAGATATTAAAGAGGTAGAACTGTCAGTTTTCCTGCTGCAGCAGTAAAGAACAACTCAGAAGCAGCTATCCTAGTTACTACAAGTGCCTGACAGAAGAACTGAATGGTCACGCAACACTGGTTTTCAAGAATTGTTAATACTGCCACCTTCGTTTGTTCGCTGAGCCTGCTGACCTGCTCAAAATAATTATAAAACAAAGCTCTACTGATTCTTATTAAGCAGTTTGCTGCCCTTATCATGCTAAGCAGCTTGTTTCTTTAAATTCCTGTGATATAGCCTGCTATTCATTCAACCCACTGAGTTTCAATGTACGTTTACCGCATAAGTGACATCCTTTAATGGAAAATTATACTGGAGATGGTAAGCAATCAGAACAAAACAGCTATATTTTCCACATAAGGACACTCTCATTTAAGCATACACAGCCTGTACATGAATGTCTTACGGCAATCAACATAAAGCAGATTAACCACAAAACAGTTCATATTACTGTAACTAAACAAATGAATAAGAATAATGGCAATCTACATTAGCAACAGCAATTATGAACCACACATTTTGGGAAGCTTTCCTGAGTTAAGCAGCACACTAGAGAAATGGAAGTTAGGATTCAAGAGTCCCTAGAGAACCTATAACCATACCATTTACCTCTTCATTTCCTATCTCACAGCTTAAAGAGTCTTGCAATGGTGAGACCCATCGCAGGTTGCACAGGGTAAGGGCTTAAGATCAGGTTGGCCACGACAGCCAAAGAGTCGGAGTTTCCGAAGAGTGGACTGCAAATCAGAAGTCAGCCAACACAGGGATACAAGCAGTGCATGGATTATAAACACCATCTAGAGAACAGCCTAGCTGCCTTAATACTGCATCTCCACTGTGCTTTGAAAGAGCCCTCCAGAAACCAGCCTAGAGGATCAACTCGGTACATATACATATACACATGCATATATGAATAACGTGTTTTGTTAATTCTATTCTGCTTAATAAAAAATGCATTAAAGCACATATAGTAACATTTCCACTCAGGTGAAAATGCATATCATATAACGTTTTTAAGTGCATCTTTCTCATTCTTGGCTTTTGGATGAAAACAGAGTAACTGCAGTAACATGCCTGTCATGGGGCACAACACATATGAAAAAGTCCAAATTGTTTGCAAAAATGCAGGAATGGAAGCATTCCATAACACATTTAGAATGAAGCTAATCTAAAACCAGCAGCTGCTGTCACAAATGGCAGTAGGATCCCCAGTTCAGCCAACAATCATCTTCTCAGTACACATAATGAGGTTACAGATACAAAGACATTTTTCTGGAAAGAATGTTATCTTTAGAAATCCCGTTTACCAAGCATAAAAATCACTCCAGCTCTAAAATCACTGGTCCAAGTCTAAATAAAAATAGCTGGCTGGTAAAATAGTGTGTATATAGCTGGAATCCATGCTGCAGAAGAGATGAAAGAGTAGAACAAATCAGAGAAATTGGAGGCAAGACTGATGGGTAGCAGAGGATAAGCAGAGGGAGGAAGAGGTAGTATGTACCCTGGTGCCAGACAGCCAATAGTTGATCTGGTTACATTGCAAAATACAGGTGCTAAAAATGCATGTAGACATGCAAAGACAGTAATGTCAAGAACCAATGTCTTAAAATTAAAGCAAAAGCAGTTCTATTAAAAATAAGACTATTTCCAAGCCTTAAGAGAAAAAAAAAAAATGGGAAAAAAACTGTAACTTATCTATATGGCCCGCATCATACCAGATGTGAAATTAGATGGCAATTCTACTGATCCATTCTAGCCCTTCAAAAAATGAACAAGAAATAAAAAGCAGAAAGCTCAGACTTAACCTCTGGAGAGCAGTACCATTCTAACTTATTCCCAGAGGTGGGTGGCTGAACTTCAGGGATTCCCACCTAGCAAATGGCATTAGGATGAAACACAGGCTACACAGAAACTGGCCACTCTAAGATATGCTCTCAGAAACACAGAAATAGATGCTTTCTATCACAAGAATGAACTGTCAGGAGTCCACATTGTAATGTTAATGAAAAGTAATTTCAATGCATAGCTAGAGAGCTATTAATATACCAATAACTAGCCACTGTTTCAAAAGAATGGAAATAAAGAAATACCTTTCTCTGGTTCCTTCTTTAACAAATGCTGATCTACATGTAACTACAAAACCCTACAAACTAGGAAATAAACAGTGAAAGTTTGGCAGACTAAGGTAAGAAAGTCACTGAATGAGAATTCATGGAATAAAAACCACGATTCAAGGAAAGATGCAGCTGCAAGATCTGTAAGCAAACAGTCACTCCATTAGCAGACAAATGCCTTCAGATTATGACTTGCTTCCTTCCTTCCAGCTCCTTCTTCCTGAGCAGAACCACATGTATTTCCCATCAGAGGATTCCATTACACAGAAAAGCTCTTTCTTGGATATACCCTGAAAAGAACTCGTCTCTTTTATGCTGAAACACACTAACCTACTGTCCTGCACTTCTACCCCCTCCTCCCCTCGCTGCTGGCAAGACCATCAGACACAGTGCAAGCTGAATTGATGGCTAGACTAGTTAATTTATTGCTCAAACTGGGATTTTTAACTGTTTTGAAAATGGTTTGAATTATTTATGAGAAAAATCTTCAGGATCACTTTTTTTTTTTTTTTTTTTTTTTTGCAGTGTTGCTGCTTCATGAATTGGAATAAGAGGTTTCACATCCACTGTATGCAGTGGATCAGGGGTTTTGCCCATTGTCTGTAAGGGCTGTTATTTCTTAGGACTTGGAAGAAATCTACAACCAACAACACTCACAGCTCTGACTCCCTCCAAAGACTCCTTTATGCAAGTTAAAAGGTTCTGCTTTGGCTGAGAAAAGAGTTCAAAGGCAAAGGAAGTCCTCTGTCTGCCTTTCTAAAACAAAGGTAGAAACGTGTGTTAGGGACACACTACTCTCTATTTAAGTGTAATTGAAATGTAGGTTGGGTGGAGTGCCATCCTTCAGCTGTTAAAAAAAAAAAAGATTTTATTTAGAGGAAGCAGAGAGAAGAAAAGAATAACCAGTGCAATTAAAGGCTTCTATGTGTTTTTTTTTGCCTGTTTGTCATCCAAGGAACCCAAGCTTGCTCCTTATCCCAATCCCATGAAAAAACACTCCTTTCAAGCACACAATCTATATTTCAACATTCAATGAACAATATACTTCTTTCTCTTCTTTCTCCTGCAGCCACCGGAAAGATGAGAAGGACAAAAAGACAGGTTAATTCCAGATCTGTTGACTGGAAAAGATACTTTTGTTTTCTTGGTTTCTTTTTCTTTTCAGTTTTTCAACAACTGTGACACAAAGAACCTCACTGTGCACTGAAATAAAAAAAAAATAAGTTACTGGATATTTGGTGTAAATGTCACTGGATACAAATAATATCTTGACCATCCATTCCTTCAGTGGCAAATATTCTTCTAAGCCCTCTATGACAAATGAAAATGAGAAATTTATAGATTCCCACTTGTAATTTAAGTCATTCATCCAGTTGATAACAAAACACACTGCCACACTTACTCTGGAACACTGTCAGAAACGCCAGCAATAATTTTAAAGCAACAAAGAACAGTTGAGAACATCTACATTTTGTGACTGCAAGCTCCGAAAATGAATATCTTTCCTTTTTCTGGTACAGTTTCCAGGAAGGTGGGAAGAAGTGGGCCAAGGAAGTGGCAGAAGAAACTATCAAGAATCCAAGGCAGCTTTTTACAAGTTAAAGAAGAAAATCCCCAGCTCGTATCTTTAAAAGCATCCTAAGTTGTTTTTTTTTTTTTTTTTTGCTTGTTTGTTTTAAGAGAAATACTGCATACGCAGCACAGGACAGTCAGATGGACATGATGCATTTAAACTAAGACTGCCTAAGTTTTCAAGGAACTGTTCTTAATAATGAAAACCTTTTACAAGACTTTTTTTTTTCCTGCATTAGCCAGAGCAAAAAGACAGAAGGACCTTTTGCTCTGTTTTCAACTAAACAACAGAAGCAGCATTCAAAATTACAATAACGGGCGTGTTCTCACCCACAGCAGGGAGCAGGGCTGTGCTTCTATTACAGAACAAAGCTGAAATGCGTGCAAAAGAAGATACTAAGAAACAAAAAGAATGGCCTATCTTCAGAATAGAACAGAATTCATCTACATGTACTATAAAATGGAAGAGACCAGCAGAGTCAGGTTCTTCACAGAACCAGATCCTGAATGAACTTCCATGGGAGAGGTGAACACTGACAGCTACCTAATGCTCCGTGCATGCAATGAACATGCAGTCCTAGAAGCAACCTCACAGAGCGCAAGTAACACATCCTCTGGAATACAAAACCCTTAGAGCTCAAGGTCAGGTCAGTTCTGCAAATTGTTCCATGTGGATTTCAGACTGAAGATCTTTTCTGACTATAACCCCCACTGGTGCTGTGTTTCACGGCAACATACTAGAATCACAGAATGGCCAGGGTTGGAAGGGACCTCACGGATCATGAATCTCCAACCCCCCTGCCACAGGCAGGGCCACCACAATTAATACTAGACCAGGTCACCTTAGTGCCCCATCCAATCTGGCCTTGAATACCTCCAGGGACGGGGCATCCACAACCTCTCTGGGCAGCTGTTCCAGCACCTCACCACTCTCTCTGTAAAGAATTTGCTAGTTCAGTCAATGGCTGTGTACTGCCAACCTCTTCCCTCGTTCCAGGGTCTGGTGCTCCCTGGAACCTGCTACAGCCATCCATGTCCCACCAAACTAGCCAGTCCTTGTGCAAGGCACACGACTGCAGTAAGGACAGAAGATGGGAGACCACAGCAGCCTACAGTTAAGATTGGCCTGGGCTGCCACAAAATCTCCATCAGACTTTTTCTCAGAAATGATGCTGATAAATAGAAATTTTACCACTCCCCAGTGAAACTGCAGAGTTAGGTCTCCCACGTTTCAACCTCTCAGACCACCCACATAAGTGAGTTGGAAAGGGACATGACATTCCCATGCTGGTTAGAGCTGGTATTGAAACTTCTCCCTGAAGTAATACTCAGGGTAGTGCAGTCATTTAGTGCTGGGCTTGGAAAACAAACCCAGGACATAACAGTGGTAAGGGAGTTTGCTGAAAATAGCAAGTCAAGGAGAAATAAGTAATATATGCAAATAGTAGACAGTTGCAAAAAATAAGGGTCATGAAGGTCAGAAGCAACATACAGCACAGTACAGTACATTGCAGCAACCTCAACGTTCCTCCCCCCTTCTTCCTGCGATTGTAAATACAAAGAGTAGCAAGTGCAGTTGCAAAAAGCGTTTCCTAAGCTCTCCTGAAGTCACGCTGGAAGAAAATTTGTCTCTGTGAGCCCACCTTGTTTCCTCACTCAGTTAAACAATGAGTGCTCTACACACAAATGAAAAAGTTGGTTAGGGGTGCCTTGTTATCAGACTGCAGATCACTTAACCACGGAATGCAATGAAGTTTCTCTCTCAAGGTATCTGAGGACTAATATAAATGATGCAATACAAAGGCATACGCTGTACCTGATTGCGGCAGATCATTAGATAAAGCAAATAAGACAATATTCTACACTTCCACGGAAAGGTTTGAAATTACAGGTGTCTTGTCCATCAAATAAGCAAAGAAGCATTTCTCTAGAAAGAATGAGAAAGAAACCTTTAGAAGAAGTACTCAAAATAAATTCTTCATCACTCATCAGTCTGTGTTTGAATGCTTGATCATTTCTCTGTGCAGTAATATTTTATGCCTCTTAGGGTTAGCATTCTAATTCACAGCAAACTCAACTAAATCACAAATCCAAAAGGCTTGTCAAGAAAGTCAGAGAGAATAATTACTGCACAACACACATCAGTAAGTCATTGTTTCTGACATTGTCACTTCACATGCATTACTTCTGCTACGTGAGCCCTGCAGGTCAGAGGGAATTCAAAAGAGAAGTATGAGAAAGCATTACCATGAACACTCAAGTAGAACATCACTTGCCCAAAAGGCAGATAAAAACACCTATAGCATTTTGGAATTACAGGATCAATAATTCAAAGATTTAGAAGAACTCTGCTTTATTATTTGCAAGTGGCAGAAGTGCCCAAAAAAATCTATGTAAGGTTTTCTTTATATAGCACTTCTCTTGCAGAAGAAACCACAAAGGAACACACACACAAAACAAAACAGAAAAGAGCAAAGGAACAGAAAATCTTAAAACTATTCATCTCTGTATGCCTTGCCTTACAGATGTGAAACTCCAATGCTTTAAAAAAAAAAAAAAAAAAGGTTTCAGAAGTCTGCCTTGTAAACTACATTCTTACAACACATTCTAAGCATCATTAGTCTACTCTGTAACTCTTCCCCTTCCTCCCACTTTCATTGAGACCCTTTATAAATAAGCTGACTCTGTAACTGAATAGTGGAGGATGGGAGAAGGAAGTGTTTCGGGATGTGGGGAAAGATTTTCTAAAGCAAACATGATAACCACACAGTTGGTGTTATAGAAATGTCACCTAATAAACCCCAACTTCAAATGCAGTGCAGCAAAGCACAGCTGCTTCCCCCTTACATCAGCTCTCCCATTCTTTATTCCACATATCAGCTACCCTAGCACGTCTGCCTCAGTTCCCAAAGAGACAAAAGATCTTTTTTGGCACTCAAACATGGCAAACAACTCGGGCTTCTTGGGAAAAGACAGAGGGGGCAGGGTGCGGTAGAATAAACTGTGATGTGGATTAAAGCATTCCACTTGTGCCGGTGTAAGCACAGCCAAAAGCTGTTGATACCTACTGCCCATCCACAGTGACCTGTGGGAGAACAGTGCAGGGTCCGAGCCCTGGTGCTGCTGGAGAGGGCTCCATAGAGCCAGTATTTCAGCCAGCAGCCTCAGAGGAGCAATGGAAGTGAAAAGCCTTCCTTCAGCCTTGGAGGGAATGCCCGAGGGAGGAGGTGCACTGTTAAGGAACTGTGCAATGCTTGTACTGGTGCCATCTATATTAGGGACAAAGAGAGGCAAAAGGAAAAGGAAGAAAACACTTCAGCTTATGGAGAAATCAAGCAGTGGCTCCTACCGACACGGTTTCTGCAGAGAGTGCTGGCACTATTGCTGCAGCAAAATGCGCTCACGCACTATTTAGCCAAGGAAACAGTGCTGTAGAACTTCACTGCAAAAACCACAGTGCACTCCAACCCCAAAATGCACTACTTAATTCCCAGAGATAAAGGTCCTAAAGAGGAAAATAAAAAATAAATAAAAAATAATAAATAAATAAATAAATAAAGCCAAACATCAGTCAGAAAGGGCTTTATTCTTGCTCTTCTTCTCCAGCCTTCCCTTCAGGCACTCCTGACAAGTATCTCTGAGGCAAACTGAAAATCTGCAACTACTTAAGTGTGTTGAACTTGCAGTCTAGCACAGGACCCAACAACAGCATTACTGCAGGAAACTGCTGTACCAATTCTGAACTACTATGTGGCATGCATTGGTTTATATATCTGAGCAATGCTCTCAATTACATCATCATATCCGTATCTTAAAACACTTCATACACGCTACCAAAAGGCAATATATGAAGGTAAGTTGACATCTTAAGCTGGAACCAAGCAAAATAGAAAAACAACGGCACTTCAATTACTGGCAGAGGGATGAGGTGAGACAACATTTCTCTTCTACTGGTGTGGAGAAATACTTGCTCTCATGTCAGTTTGTCAGATCCATTTTGAGTGTAGCTAAATAAATACCACCCATCGTCACTTAGAATTTCACACACCAGCACTAATAAAGCAGCTAGTGTCTCAGCACATACATGCGTTACTCCTGATCGGTCCCATGATGCTACATCATTGACATACACTGATCTTGCCTCAACACTGTTGGAAACAAAACGCAAGCAAAGAAAATTAAGGATATTTAAATATGTTATATTTCCAGAGAGTAAATAGAAAGTGAGTATGGATTCTGAAAAAGCACATTAGAAGTGCCTATAGGAAGGAGAAAGCCTGGACACAAGCCTTCACCAAACACCCGCTTGCAACTTCCTTCAAGAATGAAGCCCATCGTCAGACTGACAACTCAAAGCACTAAAACATAGATCTTGGTAAAAAAAACAGGAGTTTACCTATTGAAGAAATTCATCTTAGGACCGCTCCTTCTATGATCTGTTCAGACTGGGAAGAACAGCAGAAAGAAATATGGGTGACACACCAATCATTGGCATTGGTCTCCAGAATATTATTGGGTTTGGTTAGTTTTGTTGTTGTTGTTGTTGGGTTTTTTTTGGTTGGTTGGAGTTTTTTGTTCTTGTTTTTTGCAGTAATCTTGTTCATGAATCATCATCCTTCAGAAATTATAAGCATTTTCTTTCTCCAACTACATCTCTGTGTAATGCTGTTATTCCTGAAATAACTACTACCATCTTTACAATACAGCACTCACTACTATGAAGGCACGTGCAATACTGAAAGTAATGATGAGAATACAGCACTCAGGTATTCGTGTCTGAATTTCACATTATCTAAAGGCAACTTACATGTAAGTAATGCAACAGCAACTTCATCCACTGCTCTGCCACTACATAATAAACAAACTACTGGCAAGTGGTTGGTAAAGGTTAACGCCTCACAGAAGAGGAAAACAAAATCTTTAGAGAAAAAGAACGTGGAATAACAATTCCAACAGTTCAGTGCAGCACAAGTACTACTTTCACCACCACTCAGCTCTCATCTAAGCAATTCAACACAGAAGGGATTCCAGCAGAAGGACAAGGCACCACTTTGTTCTCCTCTCCAGGACACGCTCTTCAACAGAGATTAGGAAATCCCAGCATGATATTGCAGCATTATAAATTACAACACACAAAGATTGTTGGTAGTTGATGTATTTCATCATTTCTTTTCTGAAGAAGTATACATCCCAAAATATTGCACAGCACCTAAGAGATCTGTCATCACTTCCAGCACTTTGTCATCAACGTGAAACGTACCTCAACCCTCTCCAGTTCAGCACAGAAACTGCTGCTGGATGAAGTTTCAGTAAGCTCTAAGGCCCAGGAGCTGTATGTTTGTCTGTGGGTTTGTTCTACCTCCCTCTAGCAAAATTCTGCCTCCTGCTTCTAACAGGCCCCCTCCCCCCCACTAAGAACACGATTATCATGTTGAGAAAACCAGATAACCGCCTCACACCTGTGCATAGAAGAGCCCAAGCTATAGAAAACATCTTTAGCTCATGCTAACTAGGAAGCCCTACATATGCTATTTTTCATTATATCACAAGTAAGCAAACATCACTTTACACACTGATAGAAAATAATACGTGTGTATACATTTAGCATCAACTGCGCATTTTCCATCACTTAGGAAAAAAAATATCATGGCTGTGCTGTTTAGCAAGCTTCCAACGCACAAAGGAGAAAGGCTATCACAGGTATCTGCTCAAGCAGGAGCCAGACCGAGCATCAATCCTCACTCTTAGGCTCCACCGACAAGCCTGCAAGGAGGCCGCGTTACAAACAGCACGGCTGAGGGCCTGCAATGCCCACAGCCTCTCCAGCCGGGTGCCCTGCAGGCAGCACCCGGTGCCCGCAGTGCCCGGCAGCTCCCCGCTCCCTGCGGCGGGGCGGCGATGACATCATGCCGTGCAGGCTGCACACCGCAGCCCTGGTGCAGGGGAGCCCCGCGGGACCCGCAGCCTCAGCCGGCAGCCGGGGCTGCTGCCGCTCTCTCAACAATGGAAGCTTCGGAAGCAGATTGTCTCAAGAGAGCAAGGATTCGGGCCCTATTTTTCGGCACAGAAATAAGAAAAAAAAAAAACCAGCCACACAAAAAGCCCCACTCCACAATAAGCCTTTCATTCAAACAAGAAAACCTTCCAGGAAGTACAGAGTGTTTCAAAGCCTGACCCAAAACCCACTGAAACCAACAGAGGCCCTTTGCACATGTATCAGCGGGCACAGGAGGAGGCTATAACCTAAAAGATGATTTAGAAAGCATTATCAGTGCCACTACTGTGCATTATTAATAACACAACAAACTCAACAAAACGCACTGGAATTCTGGCAAGCTCTTCTGTTGGGACATTATCATAGAATGGCCTGGGTTGAAAAGGACCACAATGATCATCTAGTTTCAACCTCCCTGCCATGGGCAGGGTCACCAACCACCAGACCAGGCTGCGCCCAGAGCCACATCAAGCCTGACCTTGAATGTCTCCAGGGAATTATCAGCTTGTTCTCCTTCTCCTCATTCCTCCCTCTTCTTTTTTATTCTTAACCTGCTCCTCAAACACACACAGACCAGCCTCCTACATCACAACACACACACCTTATCACTGGCAGCACCATTAGATGGGGCAAAGTGGAGTGCAAGGTATCTCATGCTACAGCATCATAAGCTATAGGTGCAGTCCTTAACAGGGAAAGCAAATAGAGAACACCATGCTCCAGCCCTCACAATTGCAGATTCAAAGAGAATTACTAAAAAAAGGCACTGATGTCTTTTCCAGATCACTGTTTGATAGCCAGCTCAAAGCAACACCATGTCTTTGCATTTCATTACATGAGTTATTCACGTGCCCACTGAGATCAGAGACTACCAGCAAGCGTGCCATGCACTACATTACACAAGTAGACATATAGTAAATGAGTTATGACATTAACATTAGAAACTGTTTTTAATCTAGAAACTTTGCTCACTTACGATTTAATTCGGAAATAACAACAGAATCACCTATATCCTTCAAGGAAGTTATGCTGCGTTTTGTTCTCTTCTATTTCTTACACTGAATTGCTGGTATATTTTAAAAGGCCATTAAAGTGCAGACCATTACACTGTATAGGATCCTCAAACAGTAGCCTGCAGCTACTGTAACATACAGAAGGGTGAAGGTAAGGTCCTGCTCAGCATCAGGAACTGAGGAGAAATCGCCTTTCAAGTCATGAAAAGAAGAAAGTTATCATCATAGCCCGAACTGAGCAGAGTTCATTGCAAGAGATGAATTCCACAACATACATTTCACCCTACAAGAAACAGGCATTAATTCACACGGTGCTTTTAAGACAGATGCAAAACAAACACACATTATAAAACCAAGTTAGTTAAACAAATAAACACAATACAATCAAGGTAGTTAAACAACCAACCAACCAAATCATCGGTGGTTCTGAGCTCACACACTCAACCAAGCACTAAGGAGGCCAAGTTTTCACCATGGCAATGGTTCACCTTTCTGAACACGCAGCAATCCGACACAATTGCAGCCCGTGCAGCGAGGCCAAGGCTCACCCCAGGCACAGCCACAACAAAGGGCAGGTGGGCAGCCCTAAAGCAGGGCTTTGGCACTGCGCTGCAGGACGCTGCTGGCCCCAAACACACACACACACGTAGCACGTTCTCTAACAAAGCCAACCGTTCTTAACGCTATTTCTGATAAGTGCTGCAGAAAGAGAATCCGTATCCCACGTCGAGTCAAAAAATAGAACAGAGCAAGTAAAACAACCGTTACTTTCTCTCTAAAATCCAACCCCTCGTTGGAGGAGGAATTACCCAGAGCTCAGGTGCCTCACCAAAAGTTGGTGCGTGCCACCACGCTCCGGGAGGAGCGCGGCAGATCGCCGCTGAGGCCGAGATGCTCGCAAATAACAACTCCTCCCACCCCTCTCCTTGCACCCCTGCTTTCCCCACGCCGTTGGGAAGCGGCTCTCGGTCGCGTTCCGCGCGAAGTTCCGCACAGCTCCCACGGGCACCGCCGCGTTCCGAGCAGCCCCGCGGGCCCCGGCCGCCCGGACCGGGGGGCGCCCAAACCGGAGCCCCGCGCCGGCCCTCGCCCCGTGCCGCTGCCCCCCGCCGTGCCCGGGGCCGCGCGACGCGGCGCTGAGGGCCGCGGGTGGAGAACGGCGGGGCGGCCGCCCGCCGGCTGCGTCCCGGTAACGGCCGCCAACCCCCGCCCGCGGTCACTCACCGGAGAGCTCGTCCGGCTCCAGCCCGGTCTCGGTGTCCAGCCCGCAGATCACGAAGTAGTCGGCGAAGCGGCCGGGTGCCGAGGAGCCGCCCCCGCTGCCGCCGCTCATGCTGGAGCCCGAGGGGTGCGCGGGACTCAGGGGCTGCGGGGCCGGGCGGCGGCGGCGGGCAGCGGGGCTGCGCCAGCTGCGCCAGCTGCGGCGGCCGCCTCCATGATGGAGCGGAGCGGGCAGCGCCGCGCGGCATTGTGGGTACGGCCCCCAGCTGTTCCCGCGGGGGGGGGCGGCGCGGGCCGAGGGACCGCAATGCTGCGCCTGCGCACTGCGCTCGGGGTGACGTCATGCTGCTGGGCCCGGCGGGGCGGGGGGAGCGGGTTGGGGTGCGAGGGACGGGCGCCGTGAGGGGTGGGAGCTGTGAGGGACGGGAGATCCGAGTCACAGCGCCGCGGGACGGCGGCTGAGGGGCTGTTAGAAAAGCTCCCCCCAGGCAGCAGGAGCTGCGTTGTTTTCTGCTGCCACAGACGGAACTGCTAGCAGTTGCGTTCGCGCAGCTGAGTGCAAGAAATCTGCCCCACAAACATTTCCTGAGGAACAGGGGACAAAGAACGAGAATGACTCAGGCCGAGCGCCGAGGGACGCGCCAGGCGCACCGTGCTGTGCGATGAGGGCATGTCTTAGCGCTCCGGGATCGCCTCACCGCGCTAAAATTAGCGCCTCTCCTCTCCATCTGACGGCACCTTTCACATCACGCATCTTCCCTGTGTTCACTTCCCCCTCAGCTCAGCACGGCTTGTATATAAGAGGAGAAAACATCTGCCTGTCTTTTAGGATTATTATCTTTAAGATGACACCCGGAATGCTGAATTAATCGAGTTAACAGCCCGGCACACACGTGAAGCTCTGCACGGTTGAGTCCACGCTGTGAAGACGCAGCGAGTTCCCAGTGCTGTGTGGGCATTGGAGACAACAGTAAGACGGCCATCCGCAGCACAATTAACTGGGCTCTTAAGCCGTCTTCCCCAGAGAACTGCAGACAGCTTTTCCATCCTCCTGGGAAATAGGAAAAGCCGTGAGAAGAACTGGTGTTATTAGGATTTGCTTGATTAAGACTGTATAGGCCACAGAATGGGTTATCAATGAATGAAACTATTGCTAAGGTTTGACTGACAGCTCTGACAGTTCAATTTTAAACCGCTAGCGAGCCTAGGGGAGAGATTTCAATAAAGATAGAAAGATAATTAGATGCAGTAATAGGAAGTCTCAACTCCACAGCGAGCACGTACATTCAGACTACCCTGAGCATGCCTTGTGGTTTGAGGAAGACAGCAATGAGAACAGAACTAGCTAGATCTGCTTGCTCCTATTCTGCTACATTTGCTAGGCATTTTATGCATATTTTACTCCTTGGTCTGCTTTTGACCTGACAAAGGACTCCGTGTTCAGAATGTGATAAGCTTCATTTCTGTAGTTTAACTCTTAGAAATGTAACACTGACATACTGGAACACATCCAAAGAAGGGCAACAAAGCTGTTGAAGTCTAGAGAAGAAGGCTTACAAGGAGCAGCTGAAGGGAATTGAGGTTATTTAGCCTAAAGAGGCTCAGGGGAGCCCTTATCACTCTCTACAACTACCATCAAAGGAGGCTGTAAGTAAGGTGGTGGGTCAGCCTCTTCTCCCAAACTACGGGACAAGAAAAAAAATGACCTTGAGTTCATGCCAGGAGAGGTTTGGATTGAACATCAGGAAAAAAAAAAAAAAATCAGGAAAGGGTTGTGAAGCATTGGAACACACTGCCCAGGGAAGAAGTTGAGACACTGTCTCTGGAGGTATTTAGAATATGTGTAGATGTAGTACTCAGAAGCATGGTTTAGTAGTAGGCAGTGCTAGAAAACTGAGGAAGTGCCACAAGTATTTTCGTGTTTGTTTTGTCAAATAAAGAGTGAAATGGGGAAATAAAATATGTTCCTGACCACACCTGTGCTCCAGCCACATACTTAGGAGATTTAGCTAGTAAAGGTAGATAGGCCAGAAAGTAGGCAAATTGCTGGAAACACAGTTGAATAGCAGTATTTAACAGAACCCACACCTTGCTATACAACATAAAGGTAAAGGACAGAAAATTATTTTTAAAAAGGAGAGTCTCAAACTAAGAAATTCAGATTTGCTTTGAATAGATACAAGAAAGGAACAGGGAAGCAGCTGCAAGAATTTGAATCAATAAAAGGTTAATAATCAAAAGTCACTGTAATTTTTGCTCTGTAATTTTGTGAAAGGCTCATTTATAATTTGTCAGATAAGCTGCTTTCTTAGTCTGTCTTAATTCTAGGCATTTCCTTGATGCGTTCAAACAGCTAGAGCTCTGTCTTCTCATTTTGTCAGTGGCAACCTCTTTCCTATTGCATCTTCCTGATTATTTCATTTCATGCCTAGTGAACACAGCGTCTGTTAACACTTAATTCAAAGGCTAGCAGCTTTCATTTCTCAGTCTTCTTGACCCCTGTTCCCAACACAGAGAACACCTAAAACACAACCATTTTGCCAGTGAACTTTGCAAACTGACTGATGTCCTCAAGTGAGGCAACACTCTCAATGGCACTGAGAATTTCTGAAAGTGTTCTGCATGATGTTTACTAAATTAAGTGTCTTAAATCTGTGGAAATTATGCTTACCAGAGAATCACAATAACATATTAGCAAGTAGGAAGTGATTTAAAAGATTCACTGCCTTTGGCAAGGCTATTGCTGTTGGCTCAGTTGCTGTTTTCAAACAAAGGCAAAGGCTGGGATTTTCAAACTCAAGCCTTAAGTCGTAAGGACAAAAAAAGCAAATTATTTTAAAGAGAAAGAATGTGAACATAACTTGGTTACTCCTCCTACTAGTTAATTTGGACTTACTTTGCCAACAATCATGATTATTGGAGGAGTTTGTTTAATACGCAGTTAAAAAAAATAGAAAATGACTGTTTCACTCAACTCTTCTCAGAGAAATGTGAAGTCTAAAACAGAGCATCAGCTCTTTTTCTGTGCAATCATTTCCCAAGATGAGGTAAGCTCAGAAAGATAAAGGTACTCTTCATCTTTTGCATCGGCAGTACTTCCCATGACAGAATAACATTAACTTCTCGTAGCAAGTTATAAAGTTAGAATACCTGTTGAAACTCCTCTGTAAAATCAAATCATAACCTATGCATTAATAAGGGAAGTACATCAGATCAGATTTGCTAGATATTAAAATATCTAGCATCTTTTGAGTCTAGTCAACAATTTTGTTTATAAAACTGACTTCACGTGGTGTCTTCTAACCTTATTTTCATTTCTTTTAAGGTTTTAAGGCTTTTAGTCACTGTGTTGGGAACTCTGCCTACAACTGAAACAAGTTTTTCAGTATTGTACCTTGATCCCATCTACACAGTGAAACATGACTCAATAAAAGTGCCAAGTGATAGCATGATTCATACAAAATAAAGTTCAGTCCTTCTTTAGTGTCAAGGTTCCACCAAAACATTAATTTTATATAGTGTTGAAGGAATTCTACAACAGCATCTGTTAATGACAAAAATTGAGGCAATTTCAGAAAAGCCACTGGGCAACAGGTAATTTATTCTGAGTTAAGCTGCATGAAAAATTAACTCTGCAGATGAATGGGCTGTAAATCTACAGCTATTTCACACTCAGTAGTCCAGTGGGCACTTGGCTCACAACAGCTACTATTTATTATGGAACAAATCCTCTAGGTAGATGAGCTCTGAGATTAGAATCACAGCAATTAAAAAAAAAATCATTAAGTTTTAAATGAAGTAAATTCTAAATAAGAAAACAAGCTCAATGCTTACAATAAATTTGTAAACAGAAGTTACCTATATAAAACCCAGATTTAAATAAAAGACAGAAATAGTTCATCAGTATTTACTATATATTTACACATAATACTGCAATAAAATTGAGTCAATCAACATTATGTTACAAAAAGAACAAGATTCTTTAAAAAGGTACCAGTACCTTTCACATTATCCCATTTAGGAAACTATTCTCTTACAACTCAAATGATCTCTTGTATGATGAGTTAACATGAGGACACAGACAAGTAAACCCTTGAACTAGAGCATATGCTAACGTGCCAACTCGTGTTTCAGCAAGGTACTTCAGGGGCAGAAACTTAAAGACTATAAGCAGCACTGGTTACAGTAGGATAAACTTAAACACGCACCCAAGTTCCTTGCTGATCAGGGCCTCATTTTACAGGATTCCACTGACAATACAACAGACTACAACAGTTATAACCATACAAGGTGAGGTACCACGCACCTTATTTAGTGAATAGTTATATGCATATTTTTGAAGATAAATTGTAGCTGGTTGTCCATTGCCAGTTACCAACTTGCCAGAAAATGGAATCATCCTTCTGATCTCGTGTATATTCACCAAATTCTGTTACTTGATGCTTTGAAGAGTATTTGGAACCGGCTATTTTATAAGAACTGCACCAATTTATGTACCTGATGCTCCTAGCCAATTGAGCTACAATGAAAAACTGTACATTCTCTGTATAATGCTTGAGAAACGTTAGTAATACACTAAACTTATACATCCTTAATTCACTTGAAATTAAAGTTTTATATAAATATGAGCATTTTCTTGAATTTGCAGGATAAATGTATGCAAGTGAAATATTGGCAAGATGAACATTAAAAAAGTTATATTAGAACATCTGCTGGGCACAGTAAGAATTCTAGCTTGCTCTCTTACATTCCCCCCGAAAGAAAAAAATTAGAATATGAGACAGAATGATCTGACACTTTGCCTTTGTTAATCCAGTTAATAAAGCAGATGTAGGTTCAAGTATTTAAATCCATACAGCACTAATAGAAGTAAACAATCAGGATGAATGTATTATCATAGTTACACAACTATTCAGAAAAAATAAGTTTGAGTGAGCACCGTTATTGTATTATGCTATTATTTTGGAATTCCAGAAAAAAAAATGTTGATGAGACGTACGCTCAGATCAGATCACACTCAAGGCTATAGAAATGTTGACAATGTTACAAAATCTGAGCAAATAATTAAGGATTTTTTTTTTCTTGCAAGTTTTAGAAAGCAATCTGTAGCTCACGTCTACATTACAACTTCTGCTCTGCATATTATCAGAGCAAAACATCTGTTTTCACTTCCCTCATCCTGAGGGCCACACATACCATCCTCACTCCCCAAAGCAGAACACTGATGGTTTGGTTTAAAACTGTCCGCAGTACGTTTCTGAACATAGTTCTCCCAGGCCACGTGTTCATTTGAAGACATTCCTACCATCACAAGCTTCCCTTTAAAATGCTTATGAGCCAATAGAAAAGCAAATATACAAATATCAGAAGTGCCAATCCTGAGATGAAATGTGGGAAATTCGGGTCCAGTTTGATCATTATTCAAACTTCTGTTTCAGTTTCTTCTGGAAGAGAGCTGGTAGGATGGAGAGGATGGCTAGAATCATGAGAACAAAAAGAGAGTTCCAGGAAACAGCTTCCCCTGCTGTTGTAAGTTGGTATAGTGTTGTTCCTGCCTTAATGGCTACAAAAGATGGCGGTGCCACACCTGGAAGGAAAAAGCAGAAGGTAGGATAAGAAAGAAAGAAGCAGCAGCTTTGTGGAAAGAAAAAAAATATTGATAAATTAATCATCCAACATTTAACATCAAAACCTCAGCCTTCGCTGACTTGTTTGTTTTTTTTTTTTTTTTTAGAGCAGTACGTACAAATAGAAAATTCAAAGACAATCCCATATCAAAACCTGTTTATGCTGTTTTTAATACTACTTAATGCCAATTAAAGCACCAAAGACTATATATATATTTATATATCTATGCTAGACTGTGCAGATTATGAGGTGTCTCTACCAATCAGTTTTAGTTACACTCACAGAAGTTTGTAAGTTGTTTTCTAACCCAATTAAAAAGACAAAACTACATGCTTAGCACTATGTCGTGAATTTGCTCTTAGGAAGACATGACAAACAAAACACATACAAAGGAGAGGAACAATCCTTCAGATCAAAGTCACATATATCCTCACATGAGCACACTAAAGTAGAACAACACAAATTACTACTAGAAAAGCGTTTACACAATGTACATTTCCTTAAGTAATCAGCCTGGGTTTGTAATACCTCATCTATTACATTGGATTAAACTTGAAGACTAAAGCCTTCTGATGGTGTAAGCTCCACCCATCAAAGAAATATAACACAATATCCTCATGTAATCTTTCAGCTGTCCAGTAGGTGGTGATCTCCACTGAACAATGCAGAAAGTAAAGCAAATAAAGCTCCTTCTGGTAACCAAAAATGTAGTTCACTAGTCAGAATTCTTACCTAGAAAAGTGCCAATGAAAAATACTTTTAATGGCACATTTATTACAGGAGATGTTATATTGATAAACCAATTAGGAAGAAATGGTGTTATTCTCAAAAATATTATGTAGTTAATGAGGTGTTCTCTGTGACGTTCAACCTAAAAACAAAAAAAAGAAAAAATCAATTAAGTCTATGCATCAAAAAGAAATCAACGATTTTACTATTAAGGATTTAAGATGTTTTGTGCAACTTTTGTAGAAATTCAGAAGTTGCAAACAGATCAGTTAAAAGACGACACAAGAGTCAGTCATTGGTGAATCACTATTACGAAGTACCATAGTTTGTCTGGAAATACCAGTCCATGGTAAAGCATGGAGATGGTGTGCCTGAATCAGCTCACAAGTAATTCAGCACAGCAGCAGGCCTAATTCTAACATTAGCTCAGCAACCTTTCCCTAATTGCAGTCCAATCAACACGAGCATCTTGTCATCCTGCTCCTTAAGCCTCTGCAGAACTGGCAACGAAGCTTGTTCCTCATCACATTCTGTCCTAACCTGTAATCAAACCTCAAAAACAGCTGTATTCCTAGCCTGAAAGCTTACTCTGGCCACGGGTATGAAGGTCATCAGATAGTTGTTGCCAGAAGTCTTAAAGCCTGTCAGCCTTTTCTTTATAAAGCCTAAGATTAACACCACCAAGGAACAAAATAGTCTGTATTTTACTCGCAGTCCTTTACATCACCCTCAAGGCTATCCCAGCTCCTTATACCAGGGCTACATCAAAGCCTCTTCTGCTCCCAGACTGGCTTTAGCATGCCACCCAGGGAGTAACAGCATGCTGTCAGAAAGGGATCAAAATCTATTCCTTGTAGGTGTATGAACGCAATATCCTCTTACCTTCCATCCTATTCTACATGGGTTTTTTTTTGTTTTATCAGAAGTCTCAGCCTACCTAGGAACTTTACCTGTTCTGACCACTTCACTGCTTTTTCCGTTAAGTATTTGTATACAACAGGTCGTCCCACTAAGTATGAAAGCATGTAGCAGAACGAAGCTCCAAGTCCCGAACACTGAAAAAAGAAAACACAAAAACCAACTAATTGGCAGAAAAGTTCTGATTAATATTAGCCCTGTGTCCCTACAATTACACTGTCTGGATATAGGCTGCTTCTATGCAGTTCTCTACTAATCAGGAAGAGCTCTCTGTTCCTGTTCCCTAAGAATTCTATTGACACAAGACAGTTTATTTAATTCCAAGGCATTTTATCAATATTGACACAAAGTAGCCAATGCTGGTTACTTATCAGTTATTATTGAGTGTTTCTGTACTTTTGAGACTCTGAACAATGAAAGCTCTGCAGAAAAAAAAGGGGCATAATAGCATTTAAGAGAGATTCAAACTTGATAATTCATCACCTTAGTCCTCCCTATATCTACTCATTTATGCAGTTCTTAATTAGTAAGGTTCATTACCACATCTTCTGAAGATTGTCAGTAGCATTTCTTCAGTTAAACTTCTGGGATAATTATGCCATTTTAAGAAAAAGTACATTTTGCAGCACATGAATAAGAACGCAGTACTTACGTTCTGAAATTACAGGCACATTCTGCTGGATGCTAAACATTTGAAGCAAAGGCAATTCTCCAGCTAGTTAACACTCAGCTGCCTCCATTATTAATAAAACTTGGACAAACAGTTGTTTGGATCATCACCCAGTGCTGCAGTGAGTTTTATGGGTAACATCCTTAACAAAACTTAATGAGAACTCATTTATTTCCTTGAGACTCACAGTTTTATTCAGCCTGTGATCGTTTCAAACAGGAAGCTGTTAGAAAAAAAAAAAAAAGGATAAAAACATACACCCTTACAGACTCTTTTCCATACTTACCAGACAAACAAGAAATAAGGCCAGTGGAAAGGGATAAAGAAACCCTGACAGGATACTGAGAAATATAGACCCAGGGATAGCAAATGTTTGCAAGCTGGATGCATCTTAGTTAAGAAAGTCTGTTTACTGTTAATTTCATAACAAGTCAGCATATACAGCACAATCCGGAAAAGCATAAGTACATATAAATACGTATGGCCTCAGAAGATCTTTATATCAAAATATTTCTGCAGAGTAGCACAAACAGCCCAAGCAAAGGAATAGATACATTGTTGACAGGTACAAAAATAAGTCAATAAATGAATAAAAGATGCAGTGCACTTCTCTTCATCTCTCTGTCACCTTTGACACTGGAGCCTTACTGTAAGATAACAGGAAACACAGTTGTGATTTTACATTGTTGACTAACGATAAGCAGATTCCAGCCACTCTAAAGAGGTCACAGAGACCTACATCTATTACAAACTTCTTGGAACTGACCAAAATTCTAAAAAGTCAAAGAGCATTCCTTTATATCAAGTCCATTACAGACAACACAGCTTTTTCTAAGTGTCAAGGTTCTGAGATCATTGTAGCAAGCTTATCAACTAAACAATCTGTCACTAAGATAGCCACATCAGCTGCTACCATGGTTCAATAAAAGGCCAAATCTGTTCTACTTTATTTATTAACTAACATTTCGGCTTTCTTCAGATATAATCTATTATCTGAGAACTAATCTTAAAAGGAATGGGCTAGGGGATAATTAGTACTGACACATCCAATGTTGATTTTTCTCAGTTACAGAAACCCTACTGCAACAGATCCCCTACAAAGCTTTCCAGCCTTCTTAAAGTTACTAACCTTAAGTGTTCCACTTAAGAGTGTGTTTAATGATTAATACATTCAGCACTCGGAGAAAAAACGTTAACACAATAGATAGCCTTTGTGTCTCACTAGGCAGGAAGTACTTCAGAAGTCTAGCTCTCTAAAATGAAGAAATTCATTTTTGTATTTTTCGTTAGGGGTTTTTTTGTTTTTTTAAATGCTCACTGCAGAGATAAAAGACAACTTTAAAATGAGAATTCTTCCCTTGAGAAATGATTTAAGAACTTCTGCAACTCTTAGGCAACACTTTTTGATGTCTAAGGAAGACAAATTCAGACATTTCTATCCAGCAATTTAGTTTGTTTTTAAAGACAGCGTATCACTGAAGTAAGACCAAGACTCTCATGCAAGTTAAAATACTGTCCACAGTAGATAAAGTACAGATGAAGCTGAAAGCAAATCTTAATCAAATTGCACACGTATTCACATGTAGCAAATAGTACATGTTGTTCTTTCTACTTACTCCTTTCTTACAATCTAATAAGCATAGTGAAACATATACGTGTAAGGTTTTTATTTGTTTTCAGAAGTTCAAAGGTTCTGGAACTTGTCCTGTTAACATACCTTCAAGTATTACCCTCCTTCTCTCTAGATCAAGAGGTTTACAAGCAAGTTTGTATTTTTCATTTCTCTTTCAGAAAGAAAAAAAATATTTTCATATCAGAGAAAGGATACAAAACATATGTGGCAAAATAAGCCACTAATACTTGAACATAAAACGTGTCCTTGTATTTGGACAGGACTTTTCCCAAGGCCTTTGCATCATCCATATCTCTTGGAATCTTTATGCATTTTCCTTCTTCTCTGGAAGAAAAGAAAGCAGGAATGGTATGAGATATATTTAAACAATATAATGAAATTGCTGTTGAATACACAGATAATTAAATACATAAGATCACTGAACTACAACCTCCACAAACAAAACGCATCACTACTTTTATGGTAAGATTCTCACATGAACCTATCTATTTATGCTTTTTGAATTAGAGAAATCCTCTATTTCAAATATTTGTTGGCCATATTTTCTACTCATTACAATACCTCGCTTTATTTCTAGCATTATTTTCTTTACCAAGCACTGATTAAAAATAAATCATCACTCCAACCTGACCTTTGACAACTGAACAGCAGTCAGTGTTTCAGCCAAAACCAACTGTAACTGCCTTAATGCTAAGGTCACAACATTTAAAGTGCAGCAACAGCAGCAGAGGGTCACCTCACAAGCAAACAAAGCCTTAAGAGTGAAATCTTATGTCACACCTTAATCTGGTGCAACCCTGGGCAGCACAGTTGAGTGTCCTCTCTTCCTCTTTATCAGACTTAGTGACTGGACTGTTGAAACTGAACTTGTTGAGCAAGTTAATCACACAGAAAATTAACTACTAAAAGAAAAGAAAGTTGTAAGACAAGCAGGCTTCTCTCTTGCCAAACTATTTACAGACCGAGCCAAGCATGTTTTTTTTATCTCAGCTGAGGAAGGTTAAGAACAGAGTTGCCATTGCTAAGGGGACAAGTTGTAACTTTCTGAAGCGCCCAAACTCAACTGTGCAACAGAAACCCCGGCTCAAGCACAACTCCTCTGCGTTTAAAGGGATCCTGCCCATTACTGTGTATTCCAATAACATATTTTGTATTCTGACATTCTAAATCATACATTCAAATTCCCTTTAAAAAAAATTTAAAGTGTCTATAATTAACTTACAACAGTTTAAACGCCACTGAACCACACGTGGGCTCCTTCACAATTTGATACCGACTGAAAAACAGGTCAGTTTTCTTTCCTGGCATACTTACTCACTGAGCTGTGGGAAATTTTTATATACCAGAAACATAAGGAAAGCAGCTATTGTGAAGACGGACACCAAAATCAGAAGGGACGTTCGAGCTGATCCACCTTCCGCCTGAGCTTTCCCTGGAATTAGACACAAAGTTAATAGTTATTACTTAAATCCAGGAGTTACGCTTTGAGGAAGGCGAGCACCCGGCCTGCCGCCGTTTCAAGTCGCCCGGACAGGATGACGAAACACGAGGAAGCAGAGCCGGCCGGGTGACCCCGCAGCCGCGCCCGGCTCGGAGCCGAGCGCAGCCACCCGCGCACCGCGAGGTCAGGCCGACCCGCCAAGGCCGAGGCGCCGCGCCCACCCGGCCCGCTCGCCCCACCTCCCCCAGGTGAGCAACAGCGGCGAGGACGAGCACCCAGCCCACGAACCGCATCTTTTGCTCGCGCTTCCCCTCGGAGCGCCGAACAACGCGCGCTCCACACCGCCGCACCCGCCGGCCCGCAAGCGCCGCAGTCGCCCGTTATCGCCGCACCGCCACCCCGGGCCGCGCGCCCGTCCGCGCTGACCTTCCAGCAGCCGCTGGTGCCGGGCGCTGTCCGCCGCCGCTCGCCGCTGCGCCATGGCTCCACGCTCCTCGCGCCCGGCGGACCGAACCCGGCGCAGGCCTCGCCGCCAACCAGGGAGCGGGAGGAAGAAGGCGGGCCCGGGCCGCTCCTCCTCACCCCACCGGGTCGCGCTCCCGCCTCACCGCCGCACGGCGCATGCGCCGTCTGTGAGGCGCGGAGCGCGGCGTGGCGCGGCGCGCTTCTGCGCCGTGCGGTGTGGGGCGCGTGTGGTGCGGCAGAGCGGGAAGTAACGTAACGCCGCCGTGAGGGCAGGCGCGGGCGGGCACACAATGAGCTCGCCTTTGTTGTTCCGGTGTGCAGAAAACACGAGTGTAGCCGTGCAAGCGTCTCCAGGAAACTGATGATTCGTTTAAGATCCGGTGTGCCATTAGTTACTGCCCCTGCCAAAGCCGCGGCTCATCCAAACCGTCAGTTGTGATCTCACAACTATTTGCTTTTGAACCGTGCGGCGTGAATCACAGCGCGGGGTGCTTGTTCAGAAAACCTCAGAGCCAAGGAATCGGGCAGATCCTGCTTCAGTGGTTATCTGAATTCTAATTAATCTGCCTTGTCTTCCATAGCCTCTGTTACCCAAAGGCAGATAACATAACGCCAGTTAGGCTAACATCTCACTCTTGCTGAAGTCTCCTATAGTTCCCACTGCTCTAGACACACTATAAGATACAAATAATTACAGCAATACAAACGTGCAGCATAATTTCCCTTCTATTTCGTACAAGTGCATGGCCTGCAAATTGTTTCCAGGGCACAGACTCTGCAGTTTGCTCACAGTGTCAGTATATATCTCATTACAAATAGAGAAGGTAACTCTATTTGTTACAGAGCTCCAACTTTCTGAATTGCTGCCAGTGTGAAATCTAGGGATTAATTAACTTGATCGCCTTGCAGTTGAAATATGATTGCATATGTGATATTTGTCAGAGTAGATTATCCAAAGACTCTTAGGCTGTTTCATGCTCTTGTTGGTTCCCCTTGGGGGGACACCACTGTAGTGAAGGTGTTGGCTCTTTTACTCAACTTTGAAATTGTCCATGGTGTTTAATAACTTCTACAACTTAAATAGATGTCTCCAAAGTCATCTGTACCTTACAAACACCAGCAGAACCTCTCTGTTCACTCAGAAGAAAATTGATGCTTCTGGCAAATGTTTCTTAGGATTTTGGGGGTCTGTCTGCAAATGAAATAACGCAGTAAATTAGATGTTTACCAGAAGTAAAGCAAAGTCTGAAAATACCAGCATAAGCCATTTTATTTAATGACTGAGAAGAGAAAGAATTTAGTTAACTTGAAGTCAGTGAGTATTCGAGAAAACTTTCAACACATGGTTGAGATCAGCAGTGCTGGAAACAGCTTTACTCCACAGGGTACTGAGAACGATAGCTGTGGGCTGAAAATAGAATTACTCTCTTCAGGTATAAAATATCACCTAAACATGATATATAACTTCATAAACAGCATAAAATATCCTCTGTCTTCGGATCTTCTTTCTAAGTCCTTTCTGATTAGGAACACGTGCTGCATATTACTTTGCAGAGAAAGATAAAAGTGCTCTGATATCCAGTCGGATGTGCTCAGTGAACTTAGGCAATGGAATCAAGCATTCTTAGAGGCTACAGACAGAACTAGGCACTTATCCACAGGATTTATATGGATCGATTTTTGGAAAATATACCTTAATGTTGAAATATTTTTTTCAAGCTGAAATATATCTTTCAAACTGTATGAGATCCAACAGAAAAGAAAAGGCTTTTTTTTTTTTTTAACCCACTGGAAAGAAACAAAATATACTGACAGTTCTGGAGTGGTACCTAAGTGTTCAGCTATATAAACTCACTTCCTTCTATGAGTGGTTGGAACATTTTATTTTTATCAGGTTGAAAGAGCTGTCTTCCCACAGTAGAAAAAAACTTGTATTTGCTGCTTTTTTTTTTGATGTACGCCTAGGTAGACTGATGGAGCACGTGTCACATGGCTGAGTCACCAGCGCTGCTGATGCTTTGCAGACTGAGTCATGCCGGTTGTCAGCAAGAGGGAAGACAGTCTGACTGTGACCCTACTCCTGGGAGCTTGTAGCTGAAAAGTAACAGTTCAAAGTTCAAAGTAACGCAGCTGATTTTGCTTTGAACGGAACAGGAAGCTATTTTGTTGGCATCTCAGAGAGGCAGGAGCATGCAAAAAGAAACTAAAACAACCTGAAAGGCAGAAAGGGACACGAGCTCACATCGCTGTCTGAGACCATTCCTAAGACAAAGCCAGAATTTTATGAGCAGTTTATTCTCTCTGGAGGGCTTTAGGTCTGGTATGGCTCAGTGACAGTGCTGAGCAGTCTCTCAGCATGGGCGATGGATACTGGATGCTGAGTTAACTGGTTTCCCAGACACACAACTGGCTTGGAAGCAAGGAGAGAAAGTGAAAATCCAACAAGAATCACAATGAAAGAGAAAGTACATTGCTTGATCCCGTTCAGAAGGAGGATAGCTGGAGGCCTTGCTCTTAGACCACAGATGTGGGAAGAGGCACCTAACTTAATCATTCTGACATGGCCACAGAAGGTCTGTAGCACAGCTCTACATACATGCAACACCCAGACATCTGCTGGAATATGACTGCATTTTCCAAAGTTTTGAACCAATTTATACCAGCAGATACAATTTACACCAACAAAAAACTTCATATTCTGCAGCAGCTGCATTTTTCTATTCTACATCCACTTGCCTTAAGAAAAAACAGACGTACAAACCTGTAAGTAGCGTGTAAGTGCTAAACAATGGACTAATTCCTCAAGCTGAGCAGAAGCCCTTATTGTCCTAGAGGAAGATCTTTCTACAGCTTTATATCACTTGGGAAGGAAATTAAGACAACAAAAATCACAGATACAACTATGCTGAGGTAGCAGTTAAACTAATTGCATGACCATCATGGTTTTTTTTGTTTGTTTGTTTTTTTACAACTTTCTACTAATTTGTTTGAAGATACTATCCATACAGTCTATGAACATTGTTTCAAGAAGTTAGTTTTAATTAAAGCATATCTAAATTAATTTAATTTTATGGATGTAATGTTTGTATATGAAGTTAGTCTTAAAAGGATTAGAAATGTTTGAAAGTGTCCCCTTCTCCTCAGCTCTTGTAAGTACACTTTTGCAGAAGTGCAATTAAAAATGCTTGGAGTACTGTGTAAGCATGCAATACCTGGCCAAAATTAAACCTCTAAAATGTATGCGGTAACAACTCTACTCAAAATATACTTTAAATTAAATAAACCTGTGCCCTTTGTATGGAATGGAGTTAGTGCATTTTGATGAGCTCATATTGATAGTTATGGTGAAAAAAAATTGAGGATGCAACTTCATGGATAAGCATCCATAAGGAAGACAAGTTAGGATGCAGTGTGCTGATAAATATGAATAGAAAAAACATCACCAGGTGAGATAAACAGAAATAAACATGTACATGCAGCTGGGTAGTCCTGGTTGTGTGAACAAAGAATTAGAAATATCTCAGAGCCAGAGCCACAAGTAATGAAAGCTTTTATTTGAAAAAAAGTCTGTGCTCAAGGACAATAGGTAAAAAAAAATAAAAATAAAAATCACAGAATTGGGGATTGGAAGGGACCTTGAAAGATCATCTAGTCCAATCCCCCTGCTGGAGCAGGAACATCTACATCGGGTCACACAGGAACATGCCCAGGTGGGTTCTGAATGTCTCTAGAGAAGGACACCCCACAGTCTAGCTGGGCAGCCTGTTTCAGCGTTCTGTCATCCTTACTGTGAAGAAGTTCTTACTTGTATTCATGTGGAACTTCCTATATTCCAGCTTCCACCCATTGCTCCTTGTCTTATCACTGGATGTCAAATGAATAAAACAGCGAGAGAAAAATTGTAAGCCGTAAAATAAGTTGAGACTGATCACAGGAATTACGGTCAGATTGCTTCCTCTCCTGGTTGTTTTTATAAGATGACATGTTTGTTAAAATGTACATTTTAAGTCAGACATTTTCAATTTATTGCTCCCTAATTATTAGAAACAGTAAAATAGTTATGATGTTTATATCCCAAAAGGTAAAAATAAAGGCCAGATTCTCTGTTCTGATGAAGTTCTTGCTCCTCTTTGGTACTTAGTAGATCATCTTAAATAGCCTGTAACATTTTTTCCTTCACATTCTCCAGTGCTGTATATGAAACAGGGAAAGAAGTTTTTCTGGTTAGTTAGCTCACATCCTATAGTTGGATGCAGGATGACAGAAATTAAAGGTTACTTTGTCTTGCTGCAAAGTCAAAAATGAAACGTACCCTATAATAAACTGATGTCATCCCAGCCAAGCCTCACAGAAGTCCCACCAGGCTCCTTAAATGTCGTACCAAACTTCAGAGGTCTTGAGATACACTGTATTTCAGACTTGGAAAGCACTCCCTCTTTAAAAAGACAAAGCTCCTATTAAAAATAACCAGGAATAGAGGGAGATGTCACCACAGCACAGGGAATCTCAAGTGTTCTCTTGACAGAAATAAATAACTATTTAGAGCCACACAACTCCATCTCACACTGTCAATTACCTCATCCCAACTCTTAGTCTCATCTACAACGTTTGACCTCTGGGAACAGACTCAGGCAGAGAATATGTTGAAGAGCTCAGCCACAATCTGCTGCTGAAGACAGGTAGTAACAAAAGTAAAACAACAACAACAACAAAAAACAAAGCAAAAACATTCTTATCACATTATCCTTGCTCATTGTCTCCTTCTTTAAAGCTCTGTGCAGGTACCTGTGGTACGCAGCACAACCTCCCCTAATGGAGCACATTGCTACCCGGTGAGGCCAACATGACCAGCAGTTGAAATAATGGACAGATGGAGGGAGACAAAAGAAAAAGAGAGCGAGTATGCAGAACTGCAAGGAGAATCCTTGCCTGATTCAAAAACAGCTGCGCAAGACTTCAGCAAAGCAGCACTTGAAGTATTTATAATCTAGCATTTATTACTTGTGACAACAATCACATTTATAAATCTGACTGTTAAAGAAGTATGCCCCTTGTTCTAGGATACATGTATTGGTCAGGATTCATACTTAACACTAGGTTAAGAATAAACATCATGATCAAATGTATATCGTCTGCAGCTAAGTTTATGCTAGCATAGCTGAAAAGTCAAGTATTTCCTTCTATGGAGCAATATGTTCCTTCAAGGAATCCTTTTAGTTTATACCAATAAGGTAGTTGGACATACATGCTTGAAGGATAAAAGTTCCCAAATCCAATTTACTCCATGGTGCTAAAAACATTGTCTGTAACGTGATCACAGGCTCATCTTAATTTCCTCTTTGAATTCCATCTGTTTTTTGGAGATTTTTTGCAGCCTCACACAAGCCTAAGTGGAACCACCTCCTTGAACTCACTAAGACCTGAGTAATCTCTCTTATCTGCCAGCAAAAAGACCAGGAGGGCTTTAAAAGTAGACAAGGGGCCAAATCATAGAAATTGCCCATTGGCATTTCCTTTCTGCATGTTTGCTTTCTCACTAAAAGCAGGTGTAACAATCAGAAAGATCAAAACAATGGAAAAGTGATACAACAGATACAATGACAGAGAAACTAATACAATAGAAAGATGTTACAAGGGAAGGAAAAAGGACTGCCCACCAATCCTCAAAAATCATAGAATCACTCAGGTTGGAAAAGACCTTAAAGATCATCGAGTCCAACCATGACCTAACTATACTACCCTAACAGCCCTCCACTAAATCACATCTCTGAGCACCACATCCAAACAGATTTTAAACACATCCAGGGATGGTGACTCAACCACCTCTCTGGGGAGCCTATTCCAGTGCTTAAGTACCCTTTCTGTAAAGAAGTGTTTCCTAATATCCAACCTAAACTTACCCTGGCTCAACTCAAGGCCATTTCCCCTCATCCTGTCATTGGTGAGAAGAGACCAACCCCATTCCCACTGTAAGCACCTTTCAGATATTGGAAGAGAGCAGTAAGGTCTCCCCTCAGCCTCCTTTTCCCCATACTGAACATCCCCAGTTCCTTCAGTCTCTCCTCATAGGCCATATTCTCCAAGCTCTTCATAAGTCTTAATGCCCTTCTTTGGACCTGTTCCAGCACCTCAATGTCCCTTCTGTACTGAGGTGCCCAAAACTGAACACAGTACTCAAAGTGAGCCCTCACCAGTGCCGAGTACAGGGCAGGATGACTTCCCTAGTCCTGCTCACCACATCATTCCAGATCCAAGCCAGGATGCCATTGGCCTTCTTGGCCACCTGGGCACACTGCTGGCTCGTATTCAGCCAACTGTCCATCAGTACACCAAGGTCCCTTTCCATCAGGCAGCTTTCCAGCCACTCCTCTCCAAGTCTGTAGGGTTGCCCAGGGTTGATGTAACCAAAATGCAGGACCCGACACTTGACCCTGTTGAAACTCAGGAAAACTCCACAAAGGAGGGATCTCCAGCCAGAGATCCTTCCCCAGTGGCAGTCAGACTTTAGATGAAGTCAGAGAGGTGCAGTCAGGCTCCACCCTTTCTGGTCACATGTGAATTGCCTTCACCTGTCCTCCCAGGGCTGACCAGGTCCTTTCCCCAGGTGATCAATCAGTGGTTCAGGCCGTGACTCAACAGTTAGCATACCACAGGTTATGCTATCATAAAGAAAGCTTTGTTTTCTTCTAGTTTGCTCTGAACTGAGGTTCTAGCTCTGTCTTCTAATGCTAAGATTCTAGAGGAAAAAACATGCTTAGTACAAACAAATGAAACTGATAAGATACAAATTGGAGAATAAATATGGAAAGATTAAAGAAAAAGGGAGAGAACTTGTTGAGATCTGAACAGAAACCAATTCATCTTCCTAATTTATTCTATAGCTGTCTTGGAATGTGGTTTTTGCACAACCTCACTACCTGAGCTGGACAATTGGCAGAAAGGGTATGTCAACAGCTAATTGCCTAACAGCATTGCAAAGTCAAATGGTTAAATTACCAGCAATCATCTTCCATGTGCTCGAGTGGAGTTTTCATTGTCATGTGGTAAATGTGTTCAGTATGGAAAAAAGAGAAGCAAAAGAGCAGTACAATTAACAAGCAGTTAATTTTGAACAGCAGACCAGTAAAGCATAAAATTAACACCCTCTACAAGAAGGAATCTGCATGTCTTCTCACTAATTACAAAAATAGCAGAATGACCTTAAGCAATGTGACCCGGATCACGGTAGCTATACCTGGCAAAGGTTAAATCTGACTTCTGACTTCAGCATCTTTTAAATTCAGGCTTAGAATGTAGCATTTTATGTTCCAGGAATACATTTCTTGCCTACTTAAATAAATTGGTGTGGTGAAAATGCTAAGTTATGACCTGAAGCAGTGACTGAGCACCTGGTGGGAAGGCAGGCAAGCTCAGCTGCATGCAGTGCACCTGAGCGATGGGAAGGGATGGAGCCAGGATCCACACCTCATCATCATGTAAGGTGAGGATATCTCTTGCTAGAGATCCCTGCCTACCTGAGGCCTTCCAAAAGTAAGCAGCTCCTTTCCTTCCTTTCTGTGTCTTCAGCTACTACATTTGGGCTTGTTTTCATTTGCTGTAGCCGAAGACTTTGCCATCCCATTATTACTGTGGTGCTTTCTGTCCCATTATAGCATTACATTTAGTAAACAGGGTTTTGTCACGCAGTAGGAGCACAGTTCTAGTGGAAGTAGCATGCTCAGTGTCATAAGGCCTTATGCATCATACTGGGTAGTGCGACAAGTAATGAAATCAGTAGTTTAATCATCCTTCTTTTGACCCTCATGAAACCATCGGTTTGATGTTCTGCTGCGTTTAGGGCTGCTACTGAATCTATCATCGACACCAATGTATCCCCAGATTGTAGAAGGCTGGATGACAAAAGCTGTTCACGGCTCTGAGAGAGCTCTATGTTTGTTGCTGACCAGGATCAGAAATGTTACTCTAGAAAATAAGTGTGCACGTAGGATAAGAAGGGAAGGACATGCAGTTCATCACATGATCGTGCAAATATGGAGGGTCTTTCTCCTGCTAATAGTGGGCCATTTCTCACAGTATTGATGCACAACATACAGAGTGATAAAAAATGGCTTTATAACTAGAGACAGTGCCCCTACTCAGGAGGAGAGTGGTTGCAGGGTCTGTCAGAAAGCACCTGCCATGGAAATACAGCAGGAAATGTTGTGGTTGGGTAGCTGAAGGTTTAATTCTATAGGCTTTCCTTTTTTAATCTGGGGACTCAAGTGATTATTTTCAAAATTAAATGCACCTTAATTTTCAGGATTAGTAACTTTCAGATTTTCAAAACAGCCAACGAACTGGCTGGTGGCCAGCAGGCAGAAGACTGCAGGTTGGTTGATGCTTTGTGTTATTTCTTAGTATTGCTCAAGGATCCCAGAAGCTTTTGAAAATCTGAAGAGAGAAGTCAGAGCTTTTATCTTGACAAAAATCTCTTCTAAGAGGAGGAAAGGAGGAAAAATCAGGGATCTTTGCATGTGAAAAGTAGATAGAGAAAATACAGGGAAAAAAAAATGGTGCTTAGAAGCATGAAATGACTGGAACAAAAATTCTGATGGGAAAGGAAGATGGAGAAGCGTTTTCAGGTAGAGTGGAAGTTTAAAACAGATTGTAGAAGAGAGAATGGTAAGGAAGGAAGGAAAAGTTGGGAAAACAGGTATTATATTTTACAAAGAAGCAAAGCTTTCTGTGGAAAAAAAAATTCTAAATATTTCCCAAAAAACAATTTCCATGAAGGGAGTCCCTGCGACCTTCAGGTAAATTGCATGAGCTGCATCTGAGATCAGTAGGGGTTCACTGTTTGATTTTTCTTTTGCTGTTGCATGTTTCACTGTGCAAATATCACATCAGATGTTCCTTCATTTTGCTTTTCTTTTTGTGAAATACAAAACATCTGTGGTGAGACTGCCCGGTATTTCTCTTGATCTGGCCTGTAAGGCTTTTGTAGTAAGTAATAATTTATTATGATGGAGCCAATCACCAAACATGGAACAAACACACTGCTACTGTAAACCACATGGTTGGTTTCAAAAAAATGTAGTCATCTTCAAACCAATAATCTGCAACATAAAATAATTAAAATTCAAGGCAAAATCAAAGAGGTCAGAACGTGTTTAATTGAAACATTTTTAAAAGCTGCCAACATTCTGAGAAATGAATTGTCATACATGTTTTCCTAGGGGAAATCATTAAATTAATTGAAAAAAAACCTATAATATGACTGATAGCACTTACTATCATAATAAATGAGCATCACAGAGTCAGTTTTTAATCGGGATTAGAGATTAAATGGCGACAGGCTGATAAGTGTGGACAGTTTTCACCTAAGGTAGTTCTTTGATGGAAACCTCTTCATTTTAATCTTGAACATCATGCACCTAGTCCTAGACATATTTCCTGTTCAGTGGCTTGGCTGAACGCAGAAAAGCAGATCTACATATGCCTGTGATATGGAAATTCACGTACCTTTTTCTAGTACATACCACACTGGTTCCTTTTTATCCATAGACAGATGACGAGACTGGCTTTTTGGCCCGCTTCACACAGTGAAATAATCTAAAGCCAAAAGTCTGTAAAAAAGAAATGTTAAGTGTTTTTATAAGACTTAATATTAATTAATATTATGTAATAATTTCTGAATAACCAAGACAGAAAATGAAAGGGATCTACTGATAACAGTTTTTGTAAGAGCTAGAAAAAAAAAAGAGGATATGTCATTCTGTAGAAATCCTTACTGTAGCTGAACCAGCATGTTTGCTTTTCTTGTGTGGAATTACCATACTGGTGATTCTATTTCATGCAGATAAACTTTCAGCTCGGTTCAGCAATTCTTTATTTTATCATGTCACCCTTGCTGAAAAATAAATCAGAATTCCTTTCACATTCTGAAGCAAAGAATCCTGCTTGGGAAAGGCTGGGATTTGAACAACAGAATCCTGGCAAGCTGGAGCCAAGTTATATGAGGGGAGCCAAGGTAGGAAGCTGACACAGCTCTTGATTATCCCCAAAACACGATGTTGCTCTGTATATATTGTTCACATGCCTTTAGAAAGTGAAATGAAGAACAACTTTTCCGCTTTGCTGCTTCATAAAACATCTGGAATAATTACGGAGACTTGTGCAGTTGAAGACAAAGGTATTAGTAATGCAGTTCTTATGTTTCTAAATATGTTCCCTACTTTGCTGTCACAAGTACTGGAACTATCATGCAGGAATCCTGCAATGTGTTTGGCCCACAGGCCAGGCTAACTGATCTAATTTTACTTTAGCTGTTGGCTACCAAGTGCCTGAAGGCCACAGGAGTACGTGTTTCTGGGCCAACTCCGTACTAACTCAGCTAGCCTCAGATAATGCTAACACACCCTGTCTACAATCCATGCAGAAGCTAAGATAAAGCTAAGATAAAGTCCTTTGTGTTCATATGTCACAGTCAGATTCCCAACTACAGCATGAATTAGCCCAGCTTACCTACCTACTATTCCATGTATGTAGTTATTGGTGTAGAAGTCATTGATAAAAACATACATGGGCCCTCAGGTAGAGAGGTTGAATAATAACAACTTCATCTCTTCTTTTAGCACCAGTATCCTCTCAGCAATTCACATACAAGTCAGAATATGTTCTATGTTTACCTGTCTCAACATTATTATCTCTTTTGGTAAGTAAGAAAATCCTAATATTTAAAGTTTGATAGCCCAACACAAAACATACACATCCCAACTGGCTGTCAAAACTGAATAGTAAAGACTTGCAAAAAATAACAACCCGTCTCTGGGTATTTCTTTGATGCCTTTTTTATGCTTCTGCTCAAACAGACAGAGAACTCACCAAATAACTGTTAGTCTCCTTTATTTGCAGCCACAAAGAAATGCACTTTGTCATGTAGCTCCAATTTTTCAGCTACCCTGCACGGGGCTTGCGTTTTTAATGCGGTTGTGATTATTTCAGCTATATGTTCCAAGAAGGGACAGAACAGGTTTGACATTTTCTTGCACTTAGGGTTTCCATCTATCTGCTTCCTTTGCATTGTGCAGTAATCTTGTAACTGGAGTGTCCATTTACTTTACTTCTCTAGAAGGAAAAAAACATCTGTCAAATGAAGAAAGGAGTAGAAAGAATATCGGTGCTTCTGGTGACATCTGTGCTGCCCACCATCTGTGAACTGCACAGTCTAAATATCTACTGACAATTTAAGGTGCTTCAAGGATACCAGACTTCCCAATATGTTGCCACGTCTCATGGTATCACCTCACAGTAGCATTAGGAATTGATGTCTAAGGGTACCTCACAGCCATGCTGCCAGGACCTGAGAAACACTTCACTGCATGGGCAGTCACATCTGTCACCAACAAGCCACCACAGATTACTATAGAGTGAATTGTCTACAATTATACAGACTGGAGTGAGTTAATAAACTGCATATTATGGTAACAGGTTACTAAAATTCTTATGCATGAACAGATGTATATGTATTGTTCTGTCCAAATGGAAAGCTCCTCCTAAATGCTGGGCATGTATTCTGGGTGGGTTTTTAATACAATAAAAACCTAGTCCTCTTCTACTTCACTCACTATTATTCCCTTGGTTTCAATGAAAATAGGACATGCTTAAAAAGATTAGAATTATTCTAAACAGGCCTAACTTGAACTCTATGAAGGAAGAAACGTGCTTCGATGTACTTTCAGGTTACATAAACCTCAGTTGAACATATATTACAAGCAGCACCAAAGTCGTAGCTTGTATATACATTTTTACTCTTAGGAAGTTTCAAAAACATGTTTATTTCTGACCAAATTAAGCTTATTGCTGTGTCTTAGTTGTAAAAACTAATAGTAAAATCATGTTTTAAAAATTAGCTTCTTAGAATGCTAATAAATCATGGGTGCACATCCCTTGCTTTTTCTATAAACTTTCTTCCTCAAAACTTGATGTCTGCATTACATTTAATGAACAGGTCACCATTTTAGGTACAACTGTAAAAGAGATGAGCTTGGGGTCCTGCTTTAGGGACAGGACAGTAAGGGAAGGACACACTTGTTTTCTTGCAGACTTTGCTATAGTCTATTGTTTCATTTTCTGTGCATGTGCATTGAGGTTTTTTTTCTTGCATGAAGGGATTTTTTAATATTTTTAATACAGTTAGGTTGGGGATTAGTGTTACAGAGCTGCATTGCAATGACAAGAAGCTAAAACTAGAGACACACATATAAATAAAAGTACACTGCTGTCTCTGCAGACACTCTTACTCCGCTGCCTGTTGCACAGGGCCTGAAGCAGGTTAGTTAGATTTCCACACAGTGGAAGCTGAGCTTTTGGGTATAGATACACCTAGAAAGTAAACACCAAAAAATCCACACAAAACAAACAGTTCATACAGTTTATGATCACTTCATCTAGTTTAACATCCTGTGTAGTACTGGTAATACAAGTTTATTCACATATATATATATTTTAAATTAAAGTCATTATCTTATTGGTTTGCTGAAGGATAGCCTGTGTTTTTACTAAAACATAGCTTCCAGAATGGCATCTAGCCTCAGTCAGAAGACACTGGGAGACAGGGTACTTATTACTGCCACTGGGAATTTGTTTCAGTGGCTTTCTGGTTTCGTCTGTTAGAAGTCTGCTGTTAGAAGATTGCTGTTGCATCTCTCTTCACTGAAGAGCTAAGAGCTAGCTGCTCAGTGCCCAGCATTTTCTCCTTGAAAGGTACTGTCACTCTTCTTTCCCACCTTGCAGTTGAAGTTAAGAATCAACGATGGAGTCCTGTACCTCGAAAGAAACTTTATTAAAAAACAAAACAAACACAAGTCCATTTTTTCTGAACTCAGAAGAATCGACTAATGACCAAGACTTATTTTCAGCCTCTGTCCCTCGGGAAACCTATTTAAATATGTGGTTTAGCATCTGCTCAAGCCTTACCATCTGGCTGCAGGACGTGGGGGCAGACTGTTATTTTTGGGGGGTGCGTGGTGTGGACCGACTACTGAGCTCGTGCCTACATACAGGAGCTTAGTGGCTTATTTATATCTGCTCTGAACAAAACTTTAGCAAGTTTGCCTTGGGGATGAAGCCAACACCCAGCTGATTAAAGGAGACTGAAGGGAGCTGCGCAACATGTTGGGCATGCTGTGGCATCCTGCTCTCCCAGCTGGAGCTAACCTCAGAGCAGGGTCTTAGGGAGGAACCTCCCCTACACTGCCCACCAAATCTCTCCTTTATTTATGGGTTCTCAATCCACTGAATGCAATGTGTGCTCAGGGCTACAGATTACTATGCTACTTTTAATAGAAAAAGGCTCTTCATTCTGTATGTATTCCCAGCCAAACTATTAACTCTTAAATCATTTAATCAATCTTGTTGATTAAGGTTGATTATCATCAGTTAATAACCTCATATCTGAATCCTGTTAGAGCTTTTTATGATTAAAATGGTTATTTGCAAAATTTGCATATTGGCACAGTATCTCTCTGTGCACCGTTTCCTTCTACCTATTGTTTTTTGGAGAAGTACCTCCAGGACAGATGTGATGAAGTACCCAAACTTGACAAGACTCAAATGTTTGGCTTCTGGCTTTTCATTTATTGTAAATTGAATTGTACCCTGGAAAGGCATATAGGCCTATCAGTGCTCTGCAGTCAGTTCCAAAGGAGAATGCTACTTCATTAAAACTAACAAATATTTTCTTTGTTAGGGTTCCAACTTTCTGGGGAAAATATTCAATTGCTAAACCCACAGCAGTGTATGAGAATATGTTTATCTTGAGGAGTAATTGTAACTGAATTGTGTCCAAGGTTTGAGGCCTGCTCAATACCACATTTGCCTTTTAAGAGAGAGTGTCAGTATCAGGATGCTGCAGCTCACCAGGTCCTCACATTTTGATGTCAGTTGTCATCTGCTATGTTGCTCCACTCACACTGCTGGTATCTGTTGTTTCTCTGCTATTTGCTTCTTCCTATTTCATCTCCCTCTTTCACAATGTTACACACAGCAAATAGCATTAACAAATTGTTTGCACTGGTAAAAATACCTTTTTAATCTCATGGATGTTTCTTCTTGGAGCTGTCATCCCAAATGTGGGAAAAAAAACCTCTCTAATTCCAAAGTGGTGTTAGACAGCTAGAGTTCAGTCTACACGAAACATTCATCCTGACCAAGTTCCTTATTTATTGATCTCTGTGCACCATTTTTGCATTTAATCCTGCTGTGAGATTAGTTACTGCTATTACTTCTGGGCCAGCGGAGTTGCAAATGCAAACATTCTTGCAAAGGCAAACACTCCCTGGCATGTACCATCTTCAGTTTCAGAACAGCCAGACTCTGGACAATTCCTTCTGGAACCACAGCATCTCTGAGGCTATTGCTAACTCTGCGGCTACATCTGCATTTCTTTTCTTTGCAGCATTTTGCATCTGTATTTGATGAAGAGCAGCACAATGCGAGCCCTCTGTCCTCTCAATTTCTTATTTTTCACTTTACAGAAGCTGCATTCTGTTTCAGAAGTTGCTGATCAGCTGAGCATCTGTGTTCTCTCTGGTTAGAGGCATTATTGCCTTGCTCCTTTGATACAAAGAGCCCTGAGATTTGATCTTGCTATCTGCGTTGTGACACAAAAGCATGGCAATTATGTTGTAGCATATTTGATGATATTGAGACTACAGTATTTCACCTTTATTTACATTTTGGGCAGCATCCCTTCACTTACATACTGCAGTCTGTAGAAGACTATTATATGACATTGTGTCCTGAAAAGATGCTACACCGCCACTGGGCCTGTATGTTTCCTAGGCTTACCTGGAAAGACAACCATTCATTGCTGCTTCACCGGTTAGATTTATAAATGGGACACTAATTTTCACACTTGCAGTAAATAATAATAATAAAAAACATGGCGAGGACCTCGGCATAGCGGGATGGCAACAGCAGCCACGTTTTAACGTGCCATTTCCCAAAGCTGTTTCCTTAACCACTAAAGAGACGGCGTCCTTTTCCACTTTTCCAACGTTCATCGCTTTGTATTGTTTGATCTGCATTTCTGCTTTTCCGTTTCACGGTTTTTTCTTTCACGGTACGCCTTCTTTCGGGAATTATCCCGGAGCGGGCTGCCGGGGAAACCTTTTTTTTTTTTTTCTCGGCGGCGTCAGTTGAGCGTGCAACAAATCCCAACAACGCCGAGCCCGGCCCCGGAGGAGGCGATGGCGGCGCTCCCCGAGCTCCGCTACTACAGCTCCCGTGTGGCCGCGCGGCGCGGCGCGGGGCGGGGCGGCGGAAGGGCGCCGCTGGCGGGCGGGCGGCGGCGGGGGCCGCTCTATCCGGGCCTTTGGCGCTTCCCTTCCTTTCGCGCCGGCGGCCGCTGCGAGGCGGCGGGTCCATGTGCGCACGGCGCGGCGGTGCCCCGGCCCCTGCCCCCCGCCTCCCGCCGCCGCCGGCATGGACCCCAACACCATCATCGAGGCCCTGCGGGGCACCATGGACCCGGCGCTGCGGGAAGCCGCCGAGCGGCAGCTCAACGAGGTGAGGGGAGCCGCGCGGCCCGGGCCGGGCGGCCGCCGCGCCGGAAGGGGCACGGCGCGGGCGGCGGGGTCGAGGCGGGCCGCGGGGCAGGGCTCGGCACGGAGCGGCACGGAGCGGCCCTGCGGGGCGGCGGGCGGGGAAGAGCGGGGCCGGGCCGCCCGCTCCCGCGGCCCGCCGCCCTCGGCGCTGCTCGCCTTCCCCGCGCGGGCTGCGGGGCCCCGCCTGGTGCGGCGGGCCGGGCCGCGCCGTCCCCGCACGTGGCGGCGGAGCTCGGGCCGGGCGGGGCCCGGAGCGGGGAGCGGGCGGCGGCGGCGGCGGGCCGTCTCCATTGTGCCTCTGCTCGGCCGGGGGTCGCGGCGGGGCGCGGACGCGGGGCCTCGGGCCGCCCGAGGGAGCTGCGGGGGCAGCGGAAGGCGGCTCGCCGCCTCGGGAGCGGGCTGCGGGAGCGCCGTCGCTCCGCGTTGCGCTCAGCCGGTGGGTGAGGGGCCACGCGTTCGCCGAAATCCTTCGCGCTCCGGCAGCGTGGCCGAGCTGGGCGTGCTGAGCGGGTGTAGCGGCAACACGTGCCCCGGAGACGGAGGCGATGGGGCTCCGGCCCGGCCCTGTCATCTGCTCGCACCGCGTGCCTCTGCGCCGCGGCCTAACAGCTGGCGGGCCCCGGTTCCGCGGGCCTGGGGAGACGGCCGCCTTCTTGTTCACCTGGGAGCTGAAAACTCCTTCTTGATGAAACCCAACCCGTGTGGCTTCCGGACATCTTGAAGAAAAGGTGCTGTGGCGTTGGAGTGGAGAGGAAGGGGCTGAAGGAGGAGGAGGTGAGGGGTGAGCCTGCGTGGCAGCTCGCGCTGTGCTCCGAGCTGGGCCTTTCCACACACGTTTTCCTTTGTCGCCCTGGAGCACAGACCTCAGGCCTACCGCGGTGCGTCCAGCACGGCCGTGTTCACTCAGCTTCTGCTGGCAGCAGGGAACTTCCAAAAACTGGAAGTACAACTTGTCGTACTGTGAGAGTGTGTAACTGCACCGAGAGGCTGGAAGTCGCTCAATAAACGCGCGTTGGACACGTCTGCAAGCCGTGGCTGTAACACTGCACAGCGAGTAGATTTGTGCTAAGTAGTTGGCTATCTCCTCCTTGTCTTTCTGTCAAAAGTATTCTCAGTGGTTTGCTACTTAAACTAAAAGTAAAAATAATGCAGTGGCTTGTAAATACAAAGTGAAATCTTCATCTGACTCCAAAATGTGATTTTTTTATTCTGTGCCTGTCAATATCTATATATAGTAACTTACTTCAAATCTATTCCAGCTATTTTCTGCAGGTACTGAGTTGCTGAACGTGCAGGAAATTGTGTTCTCTGCCAGTCGGGTTCTTCAGCAAATGGCTAACTGTTACGTGAGGGGCTGTGCTCACCATCAGCTGCCTTCTGATCGCGTTTCTGAATCAAAACGTGGTCTGTCATGCACTACATCAGCATTAAGCTGGAATAAAACCCAAACGTGCCCTGTCAGAAGCATCAGACATCACTGAACCCTTGACTAAGAATTCTTTATTTGAAATGCAGCCTCACTGATCTTTCACAGACCATTTGTGATAAAAAATTAAAAAACAGCCCGAGCTACAACACCCTAAATTTGCGAGCGTTGGTACACATGTAGCTTTATTCACTTTCATGATCTTGTTTTTACGTGGAGTTATTGAAATCAGTTAGGCATTTGCTTGCAGGATACTACTCTGAATGTAACTGTTAGAGCAGTTATGTTATCAGTTAATATTTGATTACAATTATGTCTTCGCTTTTCTGCTGAGATGAAATCCTACAACGGTGAATAATCTTCATGCGGGTGACTAGGGACAGAAGAACACCTCTATAATTTGCCTATTAATTGTCCTTGATTGACCTTTTATTGTATCCTTATTTTGCCTGTAGTGTCTCTGTTGAGCTGAGGGGACTTTTGAGTAGAATAATCTTCTACCTTATCAGAAAAGAATGAGCTTCAGCCAGTAACTGATATTTCTAATTAACGACGAGTTCAATATCTAGATCTGTACATCAAACCCTTATCAAGCAAGAGTTTCCACTGACTTGAGAATGGGGTTGAGTTGTGTGAGTGTTGTCCAGACCTTCTTATTTTTCTTTTGACCTTGGCTAAGTCGTGTGTTCTTCTGTTCTTCTTTCACTACATTTTGACAAGTTATATTACCTGTGCTTAAAGCACAGCGAGGACTTTGAGTTGAGATATGCTAAAAGCAGGCAGCTCAGGGCTCTTCATCTCTTTGGTTTTAATGAGACAGGTTAAAGAGAAAGATACCGTTAGCCCTTGTGTCCAGTGTATTACTTCCAGCTTCTTATAAATTCCAGCTAATGATACACTGTGAGGTGTTTGCTTGTCTCTTTGCTGTCTTGTAGAGGAGACAGTTTTACAGGGCCTTAGAACCAGACTCTTCCGGTGAGCTACTGGAAAGCAGCAGGAGGACTTTATTGCCTTTCAGAGCCTCTCTGTATTGTGTGTATAAAGTGTTTCCCAGAAGTGATGATGAAAATAGATATTTTTAACTATGCAGCTATGGAACGACCCCCTGAAAATTATGCACAGAGCTGTTTCATCCCTTAATATCAACATATTTGTAAAGGTGCTGTTGTTAGATAATACTTGCCTTGCAGGTCTCTCCTCTGCAGCTAAGAGAATTGATCATATAACCTTTTTTGAGATTAACCCTGGTATGGATAAGCTACTTTTCAGAAGAGCTATCCAACTTGTCTAAGAATTTTTTTTTTTAATTTCTTAAAGAAAAGATAACCCCAGTCACTCGTAATGTTCTGTATGCCAAAACTTAATAGAGTTTAAGTGAGTTTTTACCCTGTTGCTCCATTGAGAAGTGCCTTTCAGAAGTTGTGTTTACCCTTTTTCATGTTCTGATACAAGTGATAGTTAAAAAAAAGAAAAGAAAAAAAAAAGCTTGAGCTTGTGAACTTGTCATCATAGCATACAATCTCTTTTACAAAGTGTAGTGTGACCTCGTGTAGTGCCTTTCATGGCCTGCTCAGGAGATCCAAATGCCAGAGTAATGGATTGTTGAACTAAAATGATTGGACTCTAACTGTTGGGAACTTTGCAGTGAAGAGCTGTCCAAGGGGAAAAAGCAAGTTCCTTTTTACATGCCTTTCACTCAGGGATTTCAAAATACTGGCATGTTACCTATTTGAATGCTTTAGGGTAGGTATTTTTAATGTTACTTTTTTTGTTTTTTCTTACCTAGGAGGTATAATATGATCTTCACATATGACACCTACAGCTATATACCATAGTGTATCTAAGACCAAGAGCAGAGCACAAGTTTCCTGGCTTTGTCTGATGATTATATCATGGGTGTTTGCTGGAACTTCTTAGCGTGATATTCTCATGAAAGTGCATGATTATTCTCTCTTATTTCCACCCCCTGTTTTTCCATTTGTATGTTCTGGTGTGTGTTAGATGAGAAATCTTTTGTGAGAGGATGGATTTAAGTTGTGTGTGCAGAGGCTGAGCCAGCACCAGAAATCCCCTTGGGGTCAGTGAGGAATCAAGGGAGTGTTGCTGTCACTAGGAAGCAGTTGGATGCTTGAATCATACTAACTAGTGCAAGGCAGAATCCTAGCAGAAAAGGGTGATTTGGCCCTTTCTTATGGCTTAGCAAATGGTTACTGTGTGTACTTAGCTAACTTTTACAAAGAGCACATTTCTTTTTTCCTCTTAATAGAAAAGTAAATGGATTTCAGAGCTTGCAGACAGCACTCTGAAATGAGCATCAAATACCAGATTTGATATGCATGTATGTGTTTTTAATGGACCTTAAACTTCATTTACATATGCATTGCAGCTGGGTAAGAGGTGGTAAAACCAGCTTGCAAAAACCTGAGGTCAGAATGACTCCCACACCTGCTGAGTTCTTAAAAAAGGATTGAAAGAGTGCTACAGAGAAGTCTGCTGATTCAGCGTGGCCTTACAGTTCCTGACCTTACCTTTCTATAAAAAAGCCAAGCTGTTTCATCTCAATGTAATAGCTGTGTGTTCACCCAGTGCTGTTACAGTCTAGATAAAAAAAAAACTGCACTCTTCAGAATTGGAACCGAGGAAATGTATTTAAATTATGGTTGTCAGCTCTTTAAAAAATAAGTTATAGCTTTTACTTAAATGTGTGCTAATTTGAATAATTGTATTAATACAACTGAAGGTTCTAGTTCAGCAACACGTAGTATATATTTTATAACTATTCTGATCTGCTTTTTTGCTGACAGCTAAGGAGGTGCTTCACAGAAGTACAGAATTGTAGGGGTTGGAAGGGACCTCTGGAGATCATCATCAAGTGCAACTCCTGCTAAAGCAGGTTTCCTACAGCAGGAAGGCATACAGGCAGGTTTTGAATATCTTCATAGAAAAGTATTTACCACCTCTCTGGGCAGCCTGTTCCAGTGCTCCGCAACCTTTATAGTAAAGAAGTTTTCCCTTGTGTTCTGATGGAACTTCCTATGTGCCGGTTTGTGCCCACTGCCCCTTGTTCTGTTGTCAGGCACCACTGAAAACAGCCAGGCCCCGTCCTCTTTATTCCCGTGCTGCAGATGCTTATAAGTATTTTTAACATCCCCTTTCAGTCTTCTGCAGGCTGAACAGCCCCAGGTCTCTCAGCCTTTCCTCATACAGCAGACACTCCAGGCCCCTCACCATCTTTGTGGCCCTCCGCTGGACTCTCTCTAGGAGATCCCTGCCTTTCTTGCACTGGGGAGCCTGGAATGGTGCACAGCACTCCAGCTGTGGCCTCACCAGCGCAGAGTAGAGGGCGAGGATCACCCTTCACCTGCTGACCATGCTCTTTTTTGTGCTCCCTGGGACACCATTGTCCTTCTTGGCCACAGAGGCATGGTGCTGACTCGTGGCCACCTGTTGTCCACCAGGACACTGGGATCCTTCTCTGTAGAGCTCCTCTCCAGCCCCTAACTTGTGCTGATGCACATGGTTATTGCTTTCCAGGTGTAGGACTCTGACTCTGCAAATGCACTTGATATCTAAGAAGAATGTATGGAGACACTTTCACCTGTGATTAACCTTGTTTTTAATCAGTTAATGTCATGCATGCTTTGTGTAAAATATAAATAATAGTGTTATTAGAGAAGAATGTCTTCACTGGGTATCACTGGTGGAAAGAAGTGCCTTTGTGTATCATAATGAACTGCTGGTAGTTCTGCATGCCATCATCTGGTTTCTTTGTACTTGATATATGTTTCAGATTGAGGCTGGCACGACACCTCATAAGAAAATTGTTTTAGCACATGGCTTGCAAACCGTCTTGGCTAGGAAAAATCTGCAGAAAAAGATGAACAAAGATTGTATGTTCTGGAATGCTGATATTAACAGACAGTGGTGCAACATTTGTGGTCTGATAGAATGCATTCCTCAGCCAGTGAGGCTGCATAGCAGGGATTGCTCTTGGGAAAAGTCCCCAGATTCTTTGGCTCTTAGACAACAGAAAGTCATACCAGTGACATGGCATGTTGGAAGATTAGTAACGGGGAAGGACTTGAGATGATTTTTTTTTTCAGTGCTGACGTGCATGTTGGGAAATAGACTTATGACACAAACTTCTTTTTGCAGTTATCGTAGTTCTCTTAATTTCATATTTATGCAGGTAAAGGGTGCTTGTAAGCAAGGAGCATGAGAATAAGGGAGAAGGTTTTACCTGTGGCACAACTTCAGTCAAAAGTTGTCTCTGTTCTCCACAGTTTGTGGTGTAGATAAGAGAAGCTGTTGTGTAGTAGTTGAGAGTAGTTGTTGTGTTCTGGAGCCTTGGGAGGTCTCTGTAGACCAACACTAATTGTCAGTGCTGGTTGTTGTTGGCTTTTTGTTTGGTTGGTTTTCTAGCAGTGGTGTCAATGAAGGTAAACATAGTGTCCTGAAGGCCAGCCATCTCTGCAGTACAAAAATACTAAAGATTAAAATAGCTGAAATGCGTGTCTGTTCAGTATTCTTAGTGCCATAGATAGAAAATCGGCACCTATGCGATGTTTCTAAAATTAAGTTCAGTTGTTCTACCCAAATGCCAAGGCTGAATGTTCTTCTTAATAGTAAAGCAAAACAAGGGAGCAAGCAAGGAGTTCTGTGGTACCTGGGCTTCCATATGCCCACTCAAAATACGCATCCCTTCATGTAGCTGTTCTTTTCTTCTCCGCATTTCAGCCTCTCTAGAAGCGTGTTGGTTTTGATGGGGTGGGAAAGCTCTGTGTGAAGAAGTCCTTTGTATAGAATGCATAGTGTTCATGAAGCTGTATGTGAATTTTGCTGTAACTGAATGAATTAATAAGATGGTCCAAGTGAAAAGTACAAGTTACTTTATATGCCAGTTGTATTAAAATTGCCAATTATTTCTAGCCTGAGTCTGTGCTTTGAACCAGTAAAACTGATGGAGAAGCACATCCCTGGGATTGGTTGGTGTGTGATGCCTGAAATGTTAATAAGGAAGATATCCGTAAGGTTTTGGGAGACAAAGGTAACGGTAAAAATGTTCTGGTTCTGTCATATCCAATCATTTAATAGTTTAGAGGAGAGTGAAAATGAAGGAGTGGTGAGGCATTGGCACAGCTGCCCTGGGGATGTGGTGGAGTCACCATTCCTGGAGGTGCTCGAGAACCATGCAGATGAGGGAGGAGGGTTGTGGGCATGGTGGGGATGGGCTGGCGTTGGGTAGATGAACTTATTGGTGGTCTTTTCCAATGTTAATGGTCCTAGGAAAATGTACTTGTTCTACATACTAATATAGTTCATATTCTTAGATGCTTCTGTAGCTTGCTACAATTACAGTCTCAGTCCTGATTTATTTTTTTAATATAGGAAAGATTATTTGGGATTAATTCAGTTAAATTTCAGTGCATGGCAGTCTTGTACATTGCTGTCTATTTTAGTTGATTGTTGTTTTTGTTTGGTTTGTTTTTAAGGCACTTAACATTTCCTTCTTCAATTTATTTTTATTCTCATCAGTTCTTTGTCAGTACTTAAGCAGCTTATTTTTTATTTTTTATATTTTAATTGAAATATCTTTTATACTGGCTTTACTTTGAAGTACAGTTACCATTTGTCGCAAGAAAATGAATATTTTTTTCCAATGTTCTAGGATTAAATGTTTCCCAAATTCTGCACATGAAATGCATTAAAGAATTTTCAGTACTGAAAAGACAGTTAAACTTATTCTACTTGCTGTAGAAGGACATCACTTTTCACTTTAAGTTTGTTTTGAGCTTCTGGTAATACAGCCTTGCAGCTGAATTAAGAGTTATTGAAACTGCATCCTTTCCTCAAGAGGTTCTTAATAAAGTACTTAATAATTGAAGTACAGGAGTACCCCTGTTGACATCAGTATTAGGGGTACAATGGGATACTGTGCTGAATTAGGGTTTGTGTTGCAGGAGAAGTGCTTTTTAATGCCACTGAAGAAAAAGGAGCTGAATAGTCCTGGAATTGTAGTAGAAATTATTATCAACAAGTACATTTGACTTAAAAATATTCAACTATTTACTTGACAGTTGAAAAGAAATGTTTTTTTTTTTTCATTTGGAAGCATATTTGCTTCATGAGGACATCAGAGATATCAGAGGGACTTGGGCCAGAAAGATGCATGCTGACCTTGATGTCTTTTCCTCCCAGTGCATGGAGGCACCCTGCACAGATAAGTGTTACAGTTGGACCAGGTGCAAGTGTTGCTGCTGTGGGCTTTCCAAAATCAGTACATTTTTAATGTACAACATTTTAGTATCTTGGGGCAAATCTTCAGTCAAATTAATTCTTCGTTTAAAATCAGAATGAAGTATTAGAGGGGATGAAACAAGCTATGCAAATCCAATTCTTGTGCAAATCCATGAGCAACTATCACGTCCCTTACCAGTTTGTTTACACCAGAATATTTAGGAGATGTTTATAAGGAAAATTAAGGTCAGAGACAAGAACGTGGTGTGATAGGAGTGAGCTGGGCAGCATTACCTGCTTAGGAGAAATGTTGACATTTTGGTCAGTGAGCTCTTGGTTCTACTAAACAGACAATTCCTGATTCTCTTTTTCCTTTGTTCATTTGCTCTGCCACAAATTAGACATTCTCTTGTTTCTTTGTTTTGTTTTCATAAATGGATACTATAGTTTTACTGCTTTTCAATGAACTAATTTATTTGCTTTTTGTGTAGAAAGTAAAAAGCTGAGTAATAAGTGGGTAAGAGTTTACTTTCCAAGAGTTTAACAGGTAATGATGCTTAAGTCCATACAGTTGCCTTTGATAGAATTGTTCCAAAGAGCACATGAACCAAGGTTGTCATGTTAGTGTAGGTGAAGCAGGTCTTGACTTTTGACCTTGAAGGAAACGATGTTGTTTTCCAATTAGAAATAAAGATAGCTATTTTATTTTTTAAGAATAGAATTAGACTCCACGTAAGCCTCCGTACTGCTGGTGTGCTGTTGTATGGTTACACTTACAGTTGCTGCAGCAAAGCAGTAGTGGTCACTTGAACCCATTTTTATCAAAAAGGTGAAGTATGACTTGAATGTGCAGGTTAAGGCTACATGTGGTTTTAGAAACACAGTAAGCATCTGTTGATTAGGTGATAGAATGAATTCATACCTCGTTTAAGGTCACTTGAAAGTTGTTGCAGTTGTTTTTTTTTCTGGATATTCAGATATTTTTTTCCAGCACTGAGTGACTATAAAAGGCTGATTCCTGAAGCTTATTTAATGATTTCTTCAATTCTATTACCTGAAATGGTATGACTTTTCCTCTATTGTGCCATCTTCAGAATACAGTGAGCATGACATCTTGGAATGCTTTGTTTTGCTAGCTAACCATGAAACTTGAGTTGTTGGTATTCCATTCATAAATCGCATCGTTATAAAAAGATGGTAAAAACAAACAGGAGTATTCCAAATGAAAACTTAAATTATGACAATGTTAATTTGTAACTTATTTTTTGTGTTTTACAGGCTCATAAGTCAGTGAACTTCGTTTCAACTTTGCTTCAGATCACTATGTCCGAGCAACTGGATTTACCAGTGAGACAGGCAGGCAAGTTTTCAAATCCTTTTACGTTGTTTCTGCTGTAATGGTGTGTGCACACAGCTACACGTGCAGACACTGCTGAGGAATTCTAATGGTATTAGTTTCAAGCACCTGAAAGTCAGGAGTCATCAGAATTATGGTCGTCATAACTTTACCTGGCACCATACACTAGATTAGATGGGGTAGAGAAAGAAAAGGTGGCTGACTCTTCAGCAATTGCACCCCTTTGTCTCTCTAATCTTTGTGAAACCAGAGTAGTGTTAGTACACTTGGCCAGGGCAGCTGATTTTACCTTCCACTAGTATGTTAATGTTTCTGAACACTGTAAGTGGAAGAAAACAAATCATGTCCTTTGGAACCCAATTAATTTGCACAAGTCATCAGTAGAATTCAATTTTGAGTATTAACAGCTCTAAATATCACCTTAAAAGCTACTGTGATTACTTGATAAAGGATTTTGATACAATACTACTTCTATGGATTCACACAGCTCAGGAGATAGGATCTTGGTCACTGATTTGGATTTTTTCCAGGTAATAGACTATTCCAAGTTGTAGTGTAAGCCTAATTTGTGTTTTTTGTCTTGATGCTTGTGGACAATTAAGACTGTGCTAGGTTACTGCTTAACATGTATGTGAAAAAAGGAAGAGATTTGAAAACCTCTGAAAGTTCCACCTTGATATAAGCTAATTAAAAAATAAAGCAATCCGTAGAGGGTGGAGGCAACTCATACAGCACATAGCTTAAAACAGTGCGTGTTTTGCAAAGCAATTAATGGCATGATAAATCCCACTGAGGACAGACTCGAGTCTGCATCACTTCAGTGTTATCATAGCACATATCTGCAGGTTGTTTTGTGTCATGCAGACCCTTTCAGAAGCACTTTGCTTCTGACTCTTCAGAAGGTAGATGTGAGGTTTGCAAAAAGAATTTGGTTTATGGATTTGTATATAGGATTTGATTAATAGTAACTTTGCTATTAGTTTGTAATTTGAGATTTCCCGTTGCCTTTGTCAGTCTGTTTCTTTTCAAGTGCTGTAAACTATACTCAGCCAAATAAGCAGTTTGGATTTGGTTGTCAAAAGGTAAAAGCATGCATTTGTGCCAGCAGCCCAATAGCTGCAAAGTGCTATGGCCTATTATATTGGTAGAAAGGAGCTCTCTTTCAACATTTACACTTGTATGAGGTACCTATTTTTTTTTTTTTTAATTTAAAAAATACATAGGATGTTTTAGATAGTCATTAGTTTTAATTTTATTTGATTTGTTTTAATGAAAATAGTGAGAAATGTTGTGAAGGATTTTTTCAGCAGCTTACTGCTAATGTGTTACAGAAGCTTTTTATATGTAACAGAAGAAAAGTGTTTAGTGTTTTCATGTGGATACACATTTTTTACAGTACTAAATATCACAGTAGATGAAGAAATATCAACATGGCAAATGAATAATGTATGTTTTATGCGTTACGGTTGTCCTTGCTAGAAATGGTCAATGGATTGATTGTTATAATCAGTTTTTCTGAAATAGATTTGTTTTGGCAAAATGAGCGTTCATTTGATATTTTGGCTATGAGCTGGTTTGTTACTTTTGTCTGACAGGGGTTATCTACTTGAAAAATATGATAACTCAGTATTGGCCGGACAGGGAAACTGCACCAGGAGAGATTCCACCTTACTCCATCCCAGAAGAAGATAGACACTGTATTCGTGAAAATATTGTAGAAGCCATTATTCACTCTCCTGAGCTGATTAGGTATGCAGTTTGTGCATGTTTTTGAATTTGTTGTGGTTTCTGACTTTTTTGTGTGTTTGTTTCTTCTTTTTACATGACTGAGATAGCCTGAATGTTAAGCATGTGGAAACTTACTGGTAGAAAATCCTTCACAGTGAAAAAGTCAGACCCCTGTCACTTGATTTTTTTCTAAAAACGAGCACTATTAAACAAGAAGTGTGGATCCTACATTTTCTATTTAAAGAAAATATGCTTCAATTTAAGTCGTGGGCATTAGTTGTTGCAATGCCACAAGAATATTATTAATTATTTAATCATTGTACACTTGATTTCCAGAGTACAACTTACTACTTGCATTCATCATATTATCAAGCATGATTATCCTAGTCGTTGGACTGCAGTTGTGGAGAAAATTGGGTTTTACCTTCAGTCTGACAACAGCGCTTGTTGGCTTGGGATTCTTCTGTGTCTTTATCAACTTGTGAAAAACTATGAGTAAGTGGTGTGGGTTTTTTTTTTCTACCATATGTAAGAGCAGAATGAATATGGTTATATCTCTTGTGTACCACGTATATTTCCCAACAGTGTAAAATTGCCTGTGGGATGGAGCACAGGTTGATAGACATCTAAATTTAGAGAATATTCTTGAATGCTTACCATGCAGTTGCTGGCTCATATCTTTTGTGCTAAGAAATTACAGAAAAACTGCTTCCGTTAGAAAATTAAGATCGGAAGAAAGGGTGCATCTTTAAAGTGCTGATTTGGTGGTACTTATATTTGGATTGAATTGCTACAGCAATGTGAGTATCAGCAGCAGTTAACATACGAAGGTTTCGAAGTGTGAAATCTTGAATGTTAGGAAATGTCAAAATGAGTCAGCTTTGGTTTGATCCTCTTGTGAATTTTGAATATCTTTGGCTCTGTATCTGGTCTTACACTCAAAGCCTTAAACCTGGAGAAGTTATGTGGAACTCTGCTTCCTTTGGCCTGTAGAAGGCTGCTTTATGTGGCAGAGATTGCAATCCTGAAGTCATGGGCAACAGTAGTAGTGTAATTGGTGGAATCCACAGTTTAATCTCTGGAAGCCATTATGTGCAGTGTTACTCTATGTAGAATTCATGACTTTAGAACATTAGGTGGATAATGGTTCCTCACAAATTGTTTTCAAGAGAAGAGCTTCAAACACCTCTGCAAGTAATTGCATTCCAGAGGTCTTCCTGTGAATGAAAATGGGAAGTCCTGATAAGAAAGCAAGCTTGTTCAACTTTCAAATTATATATATTTCATTAAACATGGAGCAGAAATCTATGAGATAAACATGAAGCGTTGATTGGTAGTAAATTATGACTATAGTGGTGAATTATGACTATAGTAGTCCTTCGTAAGGAAAACTCTTAATGTGAGCATAGTCATTGCATGATTAATTAAGGTAACAGATGCATTCAAAGTGTTAGCTGATCACATGCTTTAACTGAGGCCAGCAACTATTCATACTTTGCTTTCTGGTGAAGTTAGCAAGGATGGGCTTTACAAATCATATTGAAATGTGTAAGCTGTATTGAGCAGGATTTTGGAACTCAGTGTTCTGTTAGTGGTTTTTACAGCACGTGCTATATGGGAGCAAAATGAGTAGATTTAATATTTCTGCAAGTTGGCGCCGGTAAGAGACTGAGCACTGATTAATATTTACTGGTAGTGAAAAGTCTACAAAAGATGCATCTTTAAAACAAATTAGAAACAGACAAAACCTTCCCAGAAGAACTCAGGGGTATTAATTACTTAGACAGAAAAATCGTGCTGTATCTTCTTGGTGATTCTTTACTTTGTTCTTAGTTGTTGCTTGTATGAACTAGATGCTGTTTTGCAGAGTTAACACTTGAGTTAATAAGGACTTCCTTCTTAGCAAATTAAAAGTTGGGGGGAAGATTTAAAAATTTGGCCTCATTTTAATTCAGAAACGTTGAAATATTTTGGGAAAGGGAATGGAGCTTTCCTTTCAGCATAGGCATGGAAACATCTGAGGCCCTATTTCAAAGGGTGTTGCAATTGAAGGCTGCTGTGAGTCTGTCACGTGCCCTTCAGGCCCACGTTCAGATTGTTAGATGTGGGCAAATCTGATGGCAAAATGTGGGAGACCTTTCAGTTTGCGTTCTTTAATGCTGGTGAAGCAATCCAGCTTTTGGAAATATTTCTAATGAAGTGTGAACCCTGATAGATGTACTTCTGGAATTTTACTGACTAGCCCAACATCTGCTATGTCTGGCAATAAATGTGTTCCTTTTGCTTGCAATTTCTGTAGTGCTCTGACTGTTTTTTTCACTATAGTAATGGTGTGGCAGAATGTGATTTAGTATTCTAAGTGTGTAAATTGACAGGAATGCAGTACTAGCAGAAACAGTGTGGATATATAGTGGAGTAACAAACTCCTTCATTTTTCAACTTGCTTTTTGGTTATAATGTTGCCTGGCTCAGAGCCTTACTCCAAGTTCTGTAGCCAGAAATGGTTAGGATTTTTTAACCACGCATTGTTCTGAACTGTAATATAACCTACTTGTATCTTCTCTGGAGAGAGGTGGGCTTATAGAATTCCAAAACTGTGTGAAAGACCTATAAAGCTAGCTGTGTTTTATTTAAAGGTACAAGAAACCAGAGGAGCGTAGTCCTTTGATAGCTGCAATGCAACATTTCCTACCAGTTTTGAAGGATAGTTTCATTCAGCTCTTGAGTGATCCATCTGATCAGTCTGTTCTCATCCAGAAGCAAATCTTCAAAATATTTTATGCCCTTGTCCAGGTAAAAAGAAATTTTGTATGTTTTCTTTGGAATCAGGATTTTAAAGCATTATTTTTTTTTTTTCTTAAAGTAGACTTGAAATATTAACAGTACTAGATTAGTTGTGGCAAATTATGTACGTTTACTCAGCTGTGGTATGAATCAAGTTTTTTAGTATCATTAATTGTGCTGTAAAATCAGTGCTATGCTTTTTCCAGGTCTGGCATTAGACAGAAACGTCTGCATGCTCTCCCCTAAGCTGGAGTGTTTGCTACAAAACCGTTGACATTACATTTCTAATAACAGATTGTAGAGGCCAGCCTACACAGAATTATCAGTGCAAGTGCAGTTCAGAAGGAAACTGTTAACATGTTAACTGCTTCAGAAATCAGTGTAATATCTATTTAAGTAGTGTCCTAGTGCTTCATTAGCGAGACTGCAATGAAAATTGTAACATTATTTTCAAATTGCTTTATAATTTGTCTTTTTTTTTTTTTTTTTTAATAAGTACACGTTACCTTTGGAGTTGATAAATCAGCAAAACTTGACTGAATGGATAGAAATCCTGAAGACTGTTGTTGATAGAGATGTACCAGCTGTAAGTGACTTTGGGTTTTATCTGTTTAATCTTAAGTATTTTTCACTTCTTAAATTTTTAAAAAGATATTCTTTCTGCATGTTTTTCTCAATGGATGCTGAGACAGTAATTTTAAAATGGATAGGATATTTTAAACAGGCCAGACAAGTTTTGAAAATATGTAGTTTGTGCAGGAGTTCTGTTTTCAAAGTGTAGCATAATTTATTTTGGCTTCTTGTTTCAATAATTTGATCATTTAAGCAGTGTACATCATGGGACTTATTTTACATGTGCTATACTTTATGTTTTTAAGTTAGAAGTGTGATATGCAAATTACAGTGTAAATTAAATTAAGATATGCTATGTGATTGTCCAAAAGTAATGTAACTTTTTTTTATTTTTTCCTGAAGGAAACTCTTCAAGTTGATGAAGATGATAGACCTGAGTTGCCTTGGTGGAAGTGCAAGAAGTGGGCTTTGCATATCTTAGCTAGACTTTTTGAGAGGTAACTTAGATTCCATCATAATTACTTTTAAGAATTCAACCAGCTGATTAAATCAGTAATAGTACTTCACTCTTTAATTTACATACTTGCTTCAAATTCTAGGTATGGAAGCCCTGGCAATGTTTCCAAGGAATACAATGAGTTTGCTGAAGTGTTCCTGAAGGCGTTTGCTGTTGGTGTTCAACAAGTAAGAAACACAGAACCTGGGGAGCATTGAGATAGGTGTAGAGTTTGTGACCATTTCTTCTTTCTTGTTCTCTTAGAGCAAGTTTATAAAATGTCTCAGGAGTTTTTCTAGAACCTGTGTGCTTGTATTAGTTCTGAAATTTGTTTGCTTGAAAGGGATTAGATTGCAAATAGACAAAATCTGAGGGAGCTGAAGGCTTTCTTGATTTCAGTGAAGAGAGGAACACTTTTTATTTCAGTTTAAGTATTTCTTTTGTTTTTCATTCCTGATGAAATTCTAATAATTTGTAGGACTTAATACTGAAGTGGTTTTCACCCATTTACTATGGATGAACAGATATAAACATATCTTGGGATTACTGATCATTCAAGTATAAACTTGAAGCATACTACTAATATTAATATCTTATAAGTATTCCTCATTGACTATCTAACCTATATTATTTTAATGTGTATGTCACACCAAAAAATCCAACATTTTTTTTTTCTGGATACACTACTTTAAGCTTGACCCAAACAGGCTTGACCTACCCAGCTGGAATACCTTGATTCTTAACCCTTGTATTTGTGATTATTTTGCTCAAGATGTTTTTTGTTTTGAAAGACCCGATGAACCAGTACTAAACACTAGTTGAACTCTACTGCCTGGTTGTTCCTTTATGCAGTTGTAGAATTTGTTCTGCCATTTCCCTGCAGCCTACATCCCACATATTGCCTTTTCTCGCTTCATCTTACATCTTTTCTTATTCTTTGCTTTATTTTTTTTTTCTTTGTTGCATCTGAACACTGGGAGGTAATTGCTTTGATATGTTAAAAGAAACCAAAAATGTTTGTCCAGGAACACTTTTTTGGTGTGGCCGTGAAGACTGTTTGTTGATCCTCAATTTTGTCTTCATTTTCAAGGATTGTAACCCATTTTTTTCATTGAATATTGATGAATTTAGGCTTTCCAGTGTGTCATTCTGTTAAACTGGAGAATTGTTTCCAAAATAAAAACAAACAAAAAAAATCCAACCAACTTCAAATCCCCCTAAAACTCAAATGCACCAGCAAACTAGATCTTCTTGCATAAACTTCCACAAAGAATATTGTAATACTATAAATTCTCTTTCACCAAAGTCCCAAGGTTATTTCTTTGGCTGAGAAAGAAGAGCCTTTAGTTCATATTTCTTACATACCAAACTTCTGCAGTGGTGTATCTTAGGCCATTAGAGTATGGGTTACATTTCACAGAATCACAGAATGGCCAGGGTCGGAAGGGACCTCAAGGATCATGAGTCTCCAACCCCCCTGCCACATACAGGGCCAACCAACCTCCCCATTTAATGCTAGACTAGGCTGCCCAGGGCCCCATCCAACCTGGCCTTGAACACCTCCAGGGACGGGGCATCCACAGCCTCTCTGGGCAGCTGTTCCAGCACCTCACCACTCTCTCTGTAAAGAATTTCCCCCTGACATCCAACCTAAATCTTCCCTCCCTCAACCTAAAACCATTTCCCCTTGTCCTGCAGTTATCTACCCTTTCAAAGAGTTGATTCCCCTCCTGTTTGCAGGCTCCCTTTAGGTACTGAAAGGCTGCAATGAGGTCACCCCGCAGCCTTCTTTTCTCCAGGCTGAACAAGCCCAGTTCCCTCAGCCTGTCTTCATAGGGGAGCTGCTCCAGCCCCCTGATCATTTTCGTGTCCCTCCAACAGCTCCCTGTTGTTCTTGCACTGGGGGCTCCAGACCTGGACACAGTACTCCAGATGGGGCCTCACAAGAGCAGAGTAGAGAGGGACAATCACCTCCCTGTCCCTGCTGGCCACCTCTCTTCTGATAGAGCCCAGGATACTTCAGTATATGTTAATAATAAGTTGATGATCATGTTTTGTTGCTTGTGTTGAAATTTATGAAGAAAGTCTATCTGTCGAAAGTTGTCTACTCTGTGTAAGCTCACCATTTTCATTAGTTTTTTGGAAATAATTTGTTTAAAGCGTGGAATAGGGGAAATGGAGGAAATGGCTTGCAACTTAAAAAGGGTAGAGTTTGGTTGGATATAAGGAAAAAGACTTTTACAGTGAGGGTGGTGAGGCACTGGAACGGACTGCCCAAAGATGTGGTGGATGCCCCGAGGTCCCTTCCAACCCCTACAATTCTGTGATTCTGTGATCCCTGGAGGCTTTCAAGATTAGACTGGACTCCAGGCTCTGAGCAGCCTATTGAGCTGTGGGTGTCTCTGGTCATTGCAGAGGAGTTGAACGAGATGGCCTTTAAAAGTCCCTTCCAACTCTAAGGATTCTGTGATATTTATTTTTTTTCTTAAATCAGGGAAGTAAAATGCATCCCAGAGTTGTTTGGATGTTCAATCATTTTTGATATTGCCTTGTTGGACTTATTTTTTTTAAAATGATTAACACTTCCTTTAGTTGTTCTGATTTCAAAAAGCACGTTCATTTTTACCATGTACTGATGGTTTACTGGTTTTTGGACGTTGCAAGCAATTGCTATCACTTTAAGGTATTGTTTGCAGAGGATTGTTTTCTCTTTTTAGTTTGCTCACAAGAGGCATAAGTATTTGTGTTCTTTTATAATTCTCGAAGCAGCTTCAAGTCTCAGAACTTCCTCTCTATTCATTTCCTATCCTAAATCACTGTCTGATACCACCAAGACCTTGTACTGAGGTGAGGGTAGCAACTGCTAATTTCTTTAAGTCCAGGAGGCTTTTATACTTCTGCTATACTCTGCACTTGTGCAGCTTCTCGAGTACTGTTAGCAAGTTTGGCACCACAGTACAAGAACTTAGAACTATTGGAGTGTGTGCAAAGGAGACAAGAAGGGTAGTGAGGGCTCTATAGGGCACAGTGCACAAGGAGTTGCTGGGGTCTCTTGGTTTGCTCAGCCCACAGCAGAGGAACTGAGGAGAGATCTGGTGGTGGCTGCAGCTCCTCACAGGGAGCAAAATGGCAGCTCTGCTCTGTTTGACAGCAGCAGGGCCTGAGGGAACGGATGGAGCTGTGTCAGGGGAGGGGTGGGGAGCTAGGGAAAGATTCTGCACCAGAGGATGGTGGGCATGGAACAAGCTCATCACTCTCCATACCCATGCACTCTTGATACAGTGTCACTGTTGTAATAGAGTGCGTACACAAGGACAGTAGACTGACGTGGTGCATTTTACCAGTCTGGTGTTTAGGCATGAATTTATATGCCTCTAAAGGTTGGCAAGATGGAGCAATAAGCCTCATAGAAAAAGGCTCCCTAAACTGTGGTGATTAATTAGCATTAATGTTTTTTTTTTTAGAAGATTGCGTGCTTAAAAAATATTCAGTACCTGATATGAGCTTCAAGTTGCTTTATAAAATTAACAATGACATTTAGTAGATTAGTCAGTACCCATTTTAATCTAATGAGTAAACATTTAAGATGCGTTTTGAGAGGTTCTTCTGTAGGATTGTGATGGAATTGTGTCATTTGTCAAGTTATAATGGTGCTCAGTACAAGCTATTAATTAGATATGATTTTTCTAGGTGTTGCTGAAGGTGCTGTATCAATACAAGGAAAAGCAGTACATGGCTCCTAGAGTTCTGCAGCAAACACTGAACTACATTAATCAAGGAGTGTCACATGCAGTCACCTGGAAGAATTTGAAACCTCATATTCAAGTAAATCACTTTCTGAATTTAATACTTAGATGAGTCAGTAGTACATTAATCTGTAGTACAGTGTCTCTGTCGTTGCTAGAAATAAACTTTTGGGAACCTCTGCTGTAAATTACCTGTGAAAAGAGTTTAAGCCTGTTTAATTAAGTTTTTTCTTGATGAATGAGCAAAGCTAACTAGCTGTTGGTTTTTTTTTTTTTTATAAGTCTTTCATATTTTACCAGTTGAAAGATTACATGGCTGTACAGCAACATAACAAATTTTGGAGATGGTAATAACTACTGGATTTATCACATTGAATCATCTCCATACAACATAATTGAGAGAGAACTTTCTTAAGGCAGTGCAGAAAATCCATTGTTTTCAAATACTTTTGGAATGTTACCATGTTGTATCTGAACTGAAGAGGAGCAAAATCTGACTCTTGTTGAGTATAGGACAGATTATAGAGACTGATTTAGTAGTGCTAGTTTGTTTTCAACTTTTTTTTTAATTGCAGGGGATTATCCAAGATGTGATTTTCCCACTGATGTGCTATACAGATGCTGATGAGGAGCTTTGGCAAGAAGATCCATATGAATATATTCGCATGAAATTTGGTAAGAATTAGGAATGTCTTTACATTAAAGTTTTAACTTTGTATGAAGAGGTTTTTTTGTGTGCGTGAGAACAGGCATGACTTGAATCTTTCAAAAAAGAAAATGGTGGAATGATACAATTTCATGTAGTTAACTTTTAGATGGATTGGCCTATGTGACAGATACCATAGGATGTTTCAACAATGATGCAATTTGTAAAGTAGCTGATTTTTGTCACTTACATTGTTTCTTTTGGAAGAGTCAAACAGTCCAGGTCTAGCTTACAATTTCTTAAGTTTAATGTTACTAAAAGTTTATGATGTACACTAGTTAATATTTTAGAATTGTAGAGCCATAGAATGGCCTGGGTTGAAAAGGACCACAATGACCAACGAGTTTCAACCCCCCTGCTATGTGCAGGGCCACCAACCACCAGACCAAGCTGCCCAGAGCCACATCCAGCCTGGCCTTGAATGTCTCCAGGGATGGGGCATCCACAACCTCCTTGGGCAATCAGTTCCAGCGTGTCACCACCCTGTGTGTGTGAAAAACTTCCTCCTAATATCTAACCTACACTTCCCCTGCCTCAATTTAGGCTCTTGGTCTTATGATGTCAATGAATTTCAAATATGCTGTACTTCAGAACAGATGTACCATAATGGTAAATGTCATGGCATGAAATAAGCTTTGCCTTCCAGACTTGTCTAGTTTTACCCTTCTTTCAAGGAGTTTATTTATAAGTCATTGCAGCTCTTTCAGGCCATGGAAGAAAGTAGAATTTTCACACTTCCTGAACAAGTTCTTTCTTTTCTCTAGGATTTTTATGTGGTTAGAACAAGAAATTCTTATGGTTTTGGGGATTTCTTGTCCCTTAGGTCAGAGGGACCTGTAAACAATATAGGTATTGTACATGGCTCTGATAATCCTTTTCTAGAGGGAAATGAGGAAAAAAATGCATTTTTGGCTAAACTGGTTACATGCCCTTAATGATGCAGTAGATAACATAGGAAAGCAGACAGTGATGTCTAGTTTAAAACATATTTATTTTAATAATGTGGAAAACATACAGTTTCAAATTAGGCATGCAGAGCCAGTGATCAGGAAAAATGTGAAAGATACAACTATTAGGAATGTCCAACTCACTGCTACTGTTGTCTGATCTTGAAACATCTGTAATAAGAAAGCATGAACCACCTGAAATGAAACTGGAAAATTGTTTTGTTTTGTATGAAACCATTAGATAACATTAAGATAATTATTTACATCAAAAGACTAAAACATATAGCTGTTCTGTTTATTTAATAGATGTATTTGAAGACTTCATTTCACCAACAACTGCTGCTCAGACGTTATTGTTTACATCATGTAGTAAAAGGAAAGAGGTAAGCCATTCAAGGATTTTGCTGAAACACGGTGCTACTTTGGTTTACTTTGTAATCTGTATTTACTTGCTAAAAGAATTACTGAGAAGCTTTATTTTTTTAGCTCTGTCATATTGTAGTACAGTGAAATTTGCCATTTATCTCAAATTTTTTTTGCACTAGTCTACTTGAATTTTTGTGTTTGTCACTTCCTCTGGGACCCACGTATCAAGAATGTTATGTATTACAACTGATGCATAAAACAATCAAAATGCCAGACTTGGAACAGATTGTTAGACATTCACACAGTTTGAGCATTTCAGAGCACTGAGAATGGTATGTGCCATGACTGGTTGAAATACTTTGTCTGTGTATTCAATCTAGGTCTTGCAAAAGACAATGGGCTTTTGCTATCAGATCCTTACGGAGCCAAATGCTGACCCTCGTAAGAAAGATGGTGCTTTACATATGATTGGTTCCTTAGCTGAAATTCTTCTAAAAGTAAGTGTAATTACTAGGTTTTGCTCAAGTTCAGCTGACTTAATTATAAGTTCTTTTAAATTCTCTACTTGTAATAAGAATTGCTGTGCTGTTTTCTGTGCTGTACTGTTTAACTACATTCCATCTTTGTGGAGGAAAGGAGAACAATCCATCCAGTAGTGGCTGATGACTTAACAAGATCTTTTCTGTGTAGAAGAGCAGAAATAAAGTGAAATCAGTGAACTTTGTCAATTAGCATGGCAGTGAATAAGAAACAGGTCTTTCATTTGTGTTTGGACCATGACTGAGAGGTGTCTCAGACCTCTTTTGCTTTTGGTATCAGGGTAGTATACCACCAAACAAAAGCCTTTTCTTAGAGGCTATGAATTATGGGGGAAAAGTGAACAGTTTTGTCTGAATATTTCAAGATGGTTCTATGTAAAGTTTGAGTCAAATCTGGGATTTGTGTTGCTTCATGTCTTTATTAAGGGGGAAAGTTAAGTGTGAGGGTTTCTTAAGCTCACATACTAAAGATATTCAGACTAATATGTGCCATTTTTATTGTATTAGGAATACGTTTTGATGTGTAATTTTAAACTGATAAATGTTTCTGTTATTGTTCCAACAGAAAAAAATATATAAAGATCAAATGGAATATATGTTGCAGAATCATGTGTTCCCTCTCTTCAGCAGTGAGCTGGGTTACATGAGAGCACGGGTAAGAAAGCCTAAGATTTAATGTTAAGATACACATTTTTTTTTCTAGCTCAAGACTTAAGGAATATTAACTTACTTTTTCCTTTAATAGGTGCATTTCTTTCTGTACCTGTGGAAAAATATGAATGCTTATATCAGTGATTAGTCTTTGTATATGATTATGAACACCAACTGTGTAGCTATGAAATGGCTGCAGAACTGTGTGCATAGTTGTCCATCTGTGTCTGGTGGTATAGTCTACTTGTGTTCTACATTTAGACTGTGCTACTCACACAAAACCTGTGGCCAGAGATGAACTTGAGATCATAGTACTGGTCTAGTGATGTCTGAATGACATGCCTCCCACTGGCCAGCCTCCATACTCTCAAACATCTTCATCCTATAAGTTCTCAGCATTAATTTTATTTCACATTTAAGAATCTTCATGGGTTCTAGGTATGTGGATAGCCAATAGTCCTGGTTTTCATTTTATAGCACTAAAGTTATTCAATGTTGCTTTTTTCAGGCTTGTTGGGTTCTTCATTATTTTTGTGAAGTCAAATTTAAGAGTGACCAGAATCTCCAAACAGCTTTAGAACTCACAAGACGGTGTCTGATAGATGATAGGGAAATGCCTGTGAAAGTGGAAGCTGCAATAGCGCTCCAAGTTCTGATCAGTAATCAAGAGAAAGGTAGGCCTCATTTCATAAAATTACAACAAACTTAAGGTGTATAAAAAATAGTAGTTTTTGTTCTAGCAGGCTTTATGTGGCTTAATATTCCTGAAGCTGGCATAAAAACAACAATGCAAACATAAATTCTGTATCAAATGTTTTGCTAATTTGACAGAAATGCTTATGTACCTCTTTTTGTTTAATTAAAACTTGTGTTGATAAGTAATCTTGCATTCCATAGATTGTGGAACTCTGTGGCCTTTGTTAGTTCAGTTGTGAGCCTCTTGATATAGCTTTTTAAACTAAAAATCTGAACGTATTAGAACTATTGTTCTAATAATTTGTACTACTCATTTTTATGGCATATTGATGCCAAAACACTAAATATTAAATATACATTTACATGCTTATACTTGTATTGTAGTTCTGTAAGAATTATACTGTCAGATATTAATTTAATTACAACTTTTTTTTTTTGCAGCTAAAGAATATATCACCCCATTCATTAGGCCTGTAATGCAAGCTTTACTTCATATTATAAGAGAGACTGAAAATGATGATCTTACTAATGTGATTCAGAAGATGATCTGTGAATATAGTGAGGAAGTTACCCCAATTGCAGTAGAAATGACACAGCACTTGGTAAGGCTTTTTGGTGGCTTGGAAAGTTGTTTTATATGTGGGAGATGGATCTGCTTAAGTGCATTAATACAAGTAATTTCCTTTTATGTTTAGACTTTTTTCCCCCTTAAAAGTGGGTTTCATAACTTGAACTAAATGGATCTTTCTAAGATTTGTAGAAATCTTTGAGAAACCCTTATCCACGTTTTCTTGTGAAAGTGTTAATGAATTTTGGTAGCAGTTGCACAAAAAAAGCTGAATCTGCAGGTAAATTACTTGCAGCAGAGATTAAGCTAGTTGTACTAGTAGTTTCGATAGCAGAGTTTGGTTCAGTGCTAGACTATTCAAGGCCCTTACCTTAAAATTAAGACTGAATGGTTTGCACGTCCTCCTTGAGAGTACTTGCAGAGAGATCCAATCTAGTTTGTAGTCCTTGTTTCAGAAAACTAAGTAGTGCAAATGTATTATTTTTTGTGGAAGGTAATGTCACTTTTTTATTTGTGAGTGGATAAGGGATGGCAGTTCAACTGGCTTAATTCTCCAACTTCATCAGTCATGAAAACAAACTCTGGAGTGAAACAGTCATCTTAATATTTTCTTAACAAAACATTTTAGATTATTTCTGTGGAATGCCAAACTTGCACAATTGTTCTTCACCTCCAAATATATCCTCACTGAATGACTTTTATGGGTGGTTTTGTTATTACGTGCAGGCAATGACATTTAACCAGGTGATCCAGACTGGACCTGATGAGGAAGGCAGTGACGACAAAGCAGTGACAGCAATGGGAATTTTGAATACTATTGATACACTTCTCAGTGTAGTTGAAGATCACAAGGAAGTATGTATATTTTACTTTTGAAACTAATACCTATTGTCTAAGCCACTGGAAAGTCTTTTGTAGTTCTTGTGTATCTGACATAAATTAGTTGAAAAACTATCTGTAGCCAAAACTTTCTTAAAACAAAGAACAGTGGCAGTCTGTATCATGTTTCTGACATAATAAATGGGCTAACTTCTAGCTGGAATACAGCTTGTTTTTAATATGCTACTACCAATTGTAAATTTTCTTGACAAATTCAGCTATTGCATTTTGCTAACTAATGACAGGATACTTTTTCTTTGACTTAAATAGTTAAGTAATAAATTGTACTTGTAAGAGCTCCGAAGGAAACACAATACAAATTATGTGTCCAAGGTGTAACAATCCAGAGTTCTCATGCAATAAACAAAGGATCAGTTATGCTTATGGACATGGCTGCTGAAGCTGCCAAACGAGCATTTACTTGGTTTTGTTGGCAAATGGGTGAAATGGGATGAATTTCTAACAATGTTCTAATCCCAAGGAGCTCATTTGTAAGAATTTGATCAATAAACATTTATAAGTAGAGACATACTGGATGATCGGGTAGGTTTTTCATTTGATTAGTCTCAAATCCCATTCTGCATAGCTAAGACCAGAAACTCAAACATTATTTATTCCTGTGCAGAGTGAGTGCTATAAATGTCAGGTTATTGACTTTTTTTTTGTGAGCTATTCCACAGACTGAGAAGTTATTGTTGGGAAGACTATACAGACCTGTAGACCAGCACTGAAGTTCATGCAGTACGCAACCAATTAGTCCAAGTTAGTTTTAGGGTTCTTTTGAAATTTCACTTTTCTGTAACAACAGATACTTTCTACAGCTTTCATTGCTTAGGTCTTTGAGGTGTACGTTGGTTTCATGTGTTCTAATTGGACAGAATTATGGCATAGACTGAGTCACAGGCTTTTTTAAAGGATACACTGTAATAAACTGTAAAGATGTTTTTTTCCAATGTTTCCAGAGAGTATTCCAAAATTACCTCCTATTGAAAGTGGTCTTAAATTGTTGTCTAGGTGCATTGTGCTCTAAAATGTGAGAAGTTCTGATTTGTTTTCAGAAGAAGATATTTTGTAAAGACAAACAAATTGGAATAATTTTAAATTGTTTAATTTCAACTCCAAAGTACTGAAAACAGTCATAAATCTTTTTCATTTTCTTGCTTTTTCAGATTACTCAGCAGCTGGAAGGGATCTGCTTGCAAGTGATTGGAACAGTTTTGCAGCAGCATGTATTAGGTATGTGTACTTGTATTTGTTTAAATTTTCAGTAGTGTGGAGTGGATGTTAAAATTTGTCTACATTTCTGTTTCTTTTAGAATTTTACGAGGAGATATTTTCCTTGGCTCATAGTTTGACCTGTCAACAAGTTTCTGCACAAATGTGGCAGCTTCTTCCTCTGGTTTTTGAAGTCTTTCAGCAGGATGGCTTTGATTATTTTACTGGTAGGTTATATAAATCAGAAAGCCGTATGGTTTCGTGTATGATTTCATGCAGAAAAGTGAATTACGTCTTTATTGAAACGTTTAGGAGAAAACTGAAGTGTTCTCACTTGCATATACTTAATTTTGCAAACAGATCTGTTTTGCTAAGGCAACTCTGTGTAGATACATGCTTATCATGAAAAACATTAGGCATGGATCTGATAAACTTAGTAATATGTAGCTTTTAAACTGGTTTTGTCAGCTATTCTGTTCTAAAAAATGAAAACAAATTAACTTATTATTCCTATTACAGATATGATGCCTCTCTTGCATAATTATGTTACTGTTGATACGGATACACTTCTGTCAGACACAAAATACCTTGAAATGATCTACAGTATGTGCAAGAAGGTAAGCAGATGACTTTGTGATCATAATCTGTGATCTCTAAAGTAACACTCAATTCAGCTGGGTTCTTTTTTCCACAACAGTAGACTCTAAAAGTGATAGATTCTGATATGTGCTCTTAAAAGACTGTGCTCTTTAGCATCTTTTGTGAATCCATGTGTTATGATGTTATTGCTGAAAAATATAGAGATTACATCAAATTTTATATATATTATACTTTTGCTAAAAGGGAAAAATAAAATGTAAACAACAAAAGCACATTAAACAACCCTTTTTTGTGCATGTCTTTTTTAATATGGTTTTCATATTGGCACACATAGTGTGTAAGTGTGTGTGTATTGCAAAGGACCTATAATTTAATCCTGGGGTTTGTAACCTTGCTATAGCTAGAACACTAATATACCAGATACATGTATGCTGGAAATCTGAAATCTGTTAGCTAAAACAAGTAGAGTGGAGATGGAAAGTAGAGGGATAGGAATAGAAATCTGTTTTACCAAGGTTGTATCAGATCAGTGACTAAAACTGAGAGTAGAATGTGGTGGTTCTGACTGTTGCCAATCTTTATTTGAAGACAAGTTGCAACCAGGTTGGTTGTGAATACTTCTTAATATATTGTGGGGGAAAAAAGCAAAAACCTCTTAGTGTTTTATTAGGTGAGCACAGTGAATCTGGCACAAAAGCTGTTTATCATCTCCCAAAGAATATCCTCGGTATTTTTAAAAAGAAAAAATACAGAATACATGAATGCTTAAGAGGAAATTTTTATTTTGTGTATGGAAATAAATCTTTTCCAAATGGCAGCTGGTTCTTAATACAGTTAATGTGATGAGGTCAGTGTGCGTGGAGTTATTTAACGTTAGGACAGGTAGATTAGTTTCAACTGCTTTCAGCAATGTTATATTCTCTGTGGTTCTAGTAGTAAGCCATTGCATAGGTTTGGTGTCTTCACTGATGGGTGTTTATGCGAGCACTGTAGATTGGGTAAATTTATAATGGCTTTTCAAAGCAAAGCAGCATGTTGAAAATACCTCTTGATGTGATATAATAAAAAGTAATTACTTTTTAGGTCCTGACAGGAGTTGCTGGAGAAGATGCAGAATGTCATGCAGCAAAACTATTAGAAGTAATTATTCTTCAATGTAAAGGGCGTGGAATTGATCAGGTTGGTAACTTTGGTTGATATTGCTAATATTAAAAAGATTTTTTTTCCTCAAATATGAATTGATTACCTATTAACATGAAAATTTCTGTTACAAGAAGTTTGTGTAGGGTGACTAATGATCCTGTCTTCTCCTTCAGTGTCACAAATCCTACTGTGCAGTTAACAGCACTAAGAAAATAGTTACTGCACACTTCATCTCCAGGATTTAGGATGCTGCAAAACTCAGTATAAAGTGTTTTCATGAATCTGGAAGAGAGCTGTTTTAGGAGCATCTTAGCTAAAAGTTGATTAATTTTATTCTAAAGGTAATTATAGTGAATATTGATGAAAATGATTCAATCTGTCAAGTTAGTAGCCTTTAAATAAGAATGAGAATGAAGTTATTAGAATCCCAATTAATACCACAGAGGAGCAAGGGATTTCATTAAGTGTGAATGGAAGTTGGGATTTGAGAGATGCATTTGTGTGCTTCCTTTGTGTATATGGCAAGTAATAGCTATGTAGGTCGCTCTGAAAGTAATGCCCCCTATTTACTTCCATGGAAACTAGATCAGATACAAAGAGCATAATAACACTATTTGACAGAGCAAATTCTCAGCTACAAAACATTAGTTTTCAATGTAGTCACTGTAGTCAGTGTGTATATGTGTATACATAATTAAAATATCTGCACCAGTGGAGGTGACCCACTGTCACATAGCTGAAACACGCTGTGTACCATCTACCTACCATCTCACTGTGTTCACAACCACTATCTGGCCTCCACAAATATTCAGCAAGCGTTGATGAATGTCAGTGGATGCCATTTTTTTCTGTGAGGAGGTGTTCAGTGACACCTCTTTGCTCCATACACGTATCCAATTGAGACACCGTTTTGTCAGACTGCCCCGCTGCTGCCATCTGTCACACAGCAACAACATGTAGTGGGATGTTGGTGGGAAGGTTCAGCCTCTACTGCCATCCCACCAACATCTGCCTCTGACACTGTGGGCCAACATAATAAAGCAGGAGGCATTGCTTTCAGAGCAGCCCTCGTATATCAGTATCTTGGCATGTTTTTTTTTTCCATGCCTGTGGGTGTTGTCCCTGGAAATTCTGGTTTTAACTTATTTGAAGGAAAAACTTCTATAGCAAGCCTTTTTTAGTGTGCCATCTATGGATTAAAAATTCTTTTTAATAGCTGTCATCTTGGAACGTTGGCCATGTCCATTGACATGTTTATTTTTTTTTACTATCCACAACTAAAAGGCACAAAAACTGAGTTCCTGGACCTCTTTTTAAAAAGACAAAATTAAAGTACTAGGGATTTATTGCTGTTGTCCATAATGTCACAAAATCTACGTGTTCAGAGTAGATATAATAACTTTTCATGTTATTATTTCATCTTCATTCATATGTGACTTCTGTTGGCTGTGAACAATTATTTCCATTTCACATCCTATGTATTTATGTGCCAGTCTGGTTTTTCAGCCATTTCTGGAGTCTGAAATAAAGAACTGATTTTGACCACTAAGTTTATAATGGTTCTCGCTCTTCAGTGCATACCCTTATTTGTGGAAGCTGCTTTAGAGAGATTGACCAGAGAAGTGAAAACAAGTGAACTACGAACAATGTGCCTCCAGGTTGCCATAGCTGCTTTGTATTACAATCCTCATCTATTACTAAATACGTTGGAAAATCTTCGTTTTCCCAATAATGTGGAGCCTGTCACTAATCACTTCATAACACAGTGGCTTAATGATGTGGACTGCTTCTTGGGGTGAGTGTTTCTAATCTTGAAGATTATTCTCTAAGGTACTCCTCTGCATTACCAGCTTCTAAATCATACTGGAATTTGTAACTTGCACGCTGTTTTGTTTTACAGACTTCACGACAGAAAAATGTGTGTACTTGGCTTGTGTGCTCTCATTGATTTGGAGCAAATACCACAGGTTTTAAATCAAGTTGCTGGCCAGATCCTGCCAGCTTTTATCCTTCTATTTAATGGATTAAAAAGAGCTTACGCCTGTCATGCGGAGCATGAAAATGACAGTGATGATGATGATGAAGCTGAAGAAGATGAGGAAACAGGTATGAAAACTGAAGATCCATTGTTATATTCTGTTTTTCATGTGGATATGTGGAGTGGTTTTTTGTGGAATTCTCCAGAATTCCTTCATTCCAAAACTCAAAGCTGAGATAGAGCATTAGGCATCTTTTATCATCTTTCAAGTATATCTCCTTACTTTCACTCTTAGAAGCTGACTTCCACAACTGGGTCTCCTCAAAGTTGTTATCAAGCTGGCTTTTGTGTATGGATGCTGTCAGCACTGAAAAGAATTAGTGCTGGGTCCTGTTTTCTCTTTGGCTAAGTGGTTAGAGTCAGTAGAAGGAGTTTGCTACTGTGCTTCATTGTACAGTTTAGACTAACATATATTACAGATTGTCCCATGAAATGCTGGAGTTGCAGATGTGTATTGAAAATGGATCATAGTCAGAATGATTTGAGTAGGAAGGGACCTTTTAAAGGTTTGGTTCTTATTGTCCTGCCCTGGGTAGAGGCATTGCCTGCTAGATCAGTTTGCGCCAAGCTCCAATGAAGATAACAGTTCTTAGTTTTTTCTTAAGCAAGGATTTCACGTTTCTCGTGGTCTGAACTTCATCAGCTTTTATAGACTTTTTCCTCTATGCAGTCTTGTCACAGGCTTTCACCTTTTTTGCATATTCTTTATTTGAAGATAAAAATTATGTGTAATTTCTCCCTATGTCTATTTTTTCATCTTTTCTATACAACACTTAAGCTTTTCTCTCTTGCTTCATTTTGCTTTTTACATTGTCATCCTGATGTCTTTGAATGTTTGGAGCAGCTTTCTGCATTTAAGTGTTTTTCATCTGTCTAGTTGAAGCCAGGTTTCTTTTTGATCTCTGCTGTTGATTTCTGGATTCCCCAAATCATTACACATCGTTAATCCTATTGCTTTTTGTAGTTCTCAAGCATCATTTCCAAGTCCCTTTTGAAAGACCCCTTTAAACATCTGTTGTCAAATTATCATCATTATTAATTAAACATATTATTTCAAACATTGTTTGGAGTACAAATAGTGCTTTGTTTAGTTTTATCAAGTGCTTTTCAACACTGACTATATATGTTTATGTATCTTTTTATCTGTTCTTGAGATTAAACATTTTTGTGTGTGATGTCTCACTCAGAGGAATTGGGGAGTGATGAAGATGACATTGATGAGGATGGTCAAGAATATCTAGAAATTCTAGCAAAGCAGGCAGGTGAAGATGGAGATGATGAAGCCTGGGAAGAAGATGATGCTGAAGAAACTGCTTTGGAAGGCTATTCCACAATTATTGATGATGAAGACAACCCCGTTGATGAATATCAGATATTTAAAACAATTTTTCAGAGTAAGTAATTTTATTTTCTTTTCTGGCCAACAAATTACATTTTAATTTAATTTTCGCCTGTCATTGTGAACCAGAACTTGCTGAAAGCTTCCAACAGGCTTTCCAGTATATGGTTTGAATGAGTTATTTCTTTGAAAAAGGGGAATTGTTGCCATCATTTCTCTTTCTAAGAAATGGGAGCTCTCAGAATGTTGTGGGAGGGAAACAGAGATATGTCTTGGATTATGTAATCCTAACAGGGTTTATCAGAATATTATTTTGATTAAAATGGCAGTGAGTTAATATGCTTTTAATGAACATATACCTTTTGTTTTGTTTTCTTTCTCTTGCAGCAATTCAGAATCGTAACCCTGTGTGGTACCAAACTTTGACACAGGGCCTTAATGAAGAACAAAGGAAACAATTGCAGGACATAGCAACTCTGGCAGATCAGAGGCGGGCAGCACATGGTATTTTTTCCCCTTTATATCATTAAGTAATGCAGCTATATATACATACTCAGCAGCCTATAAGTCAAGCCTAATAACATTTTCATCAAAGCAGGCTTGTTTTACAGACTGGAGATGCTTGAAAAGCATTGAGATTGCCTGGTCACAAAGCTTTAGTGCATAATTTGTATGGCAAACCACATGTGTATGAAATGGTAGAAACGTCTCAATTAAGAGTTGTTATCATTTGGATTATATATTATATACTTCATTATACGTATGGAAGTATATATTATGTAGTTTGTTATAATGTTGAACTTGAGAACAATTATTGAACTGAAAGTGGATGAACTTACAGGTATGGTAACAAGCAAACATGTTATGCAGCCAATGGAGTATTTTGTGATGTGACTTAGTGCAGCTGGGATAGCCACTGATTCTGTGGGTGGGAAAATACTTGCTCAAAAACTAGTATCCATCTATAATGCTACATTGTTAAATCTATTAAATATTTCAAAATGCTATTCTTCAGAGGAGATAATATGGATTGAGGCTTTTAAATATAGGAAATGGGCAAATATTCATGGCTCTTTTATTAGCTTCCTGATTGTTTGAGAGTAAGCCAATATATATCAGCCTCTGAAGTCAAGGCTGCATTTTTGTCAAGGTCATATTCTGCATCTTATTGTAGTAAGGTGCTTCAGATTAGAATTTCAGAAAGCTTTCAGTAAAAAGCTTAGTACTGGGTAATCATCTTATATATAATTTTTTTTGTCAGAAAATAGCCAGATGTATCGCAGAGCTTAAGTGCCTAGAGTGATCCACTTTGATAGATAGAAACTACAGTCTTGCTCTGTTCTACTTGTGCGTTTCATGAATAAGAATGTTCTTTTTTTTCCCACTGCTTATTCATAGAACAGATTAGGTTCAGGTTGTGAAGTTTAACTTAAGGAGGTAGATCCTCACAAGAAATTCTTAGGTACTAACAGAGCTTATTGATCTCCATTCAGGCTTCCTACCAGACCTAATAGGAGGATCTGGAATCTTAACTGTTTCACTACATAGCTAAGAAGAATCTCCGTATGCTAAGAGAAACTTGCCTTCTGTACTCTAAGCGACCAGGAGTGAACAAAGCCATGTTGCCTTGGTTGTGTTCTCTCCTTGTCCCTCATGAGCCATGGCAGCATTTTTCTGGCCTTTTTCAAATGAAACAGGCAAAATGCAGATCCTCTGTTTAATGAGTTGTTCTGTATTTCCAGAAAGAGACAAATCGGAAGTGCTTCAAGATAGGAGAAAGATAGACTTAAAGTTAGACATTTAATAACCTTGAGCTGGGAGTAATGCAACCCTTCTACGTTACCTAGATTGTAGTGTTGGTTGACAGAAATGCACGTCTGCTTTTTACCAACCTCTTTTTGAGCTCTCCTTTTGTTAGAGCTTGTAGAAAGATTAGAACTTGTAAAAGGCAATCTTGCTTTGATCTTTAAAGGATGTAATATGCATCTAATAAAAACAGAAGGAGGGATGGATTTGTGAACCTCGAATGCCTAAAGGTCTTAAGGCATGGTTGAAAATGAAACATGATAAATGTGGTGGTTTCTCTCAGAACTACGCTTATCCTGTTGCTTATACGCTTATACTTCTGCTTATACTGTTGACTTAAGAACAAATGAAAATTGAGCTGATATCTGCTTAATGCTTTTGTTTGTGATATGTGGTACTTATCTGACAGACAAGTATTTTAATCAGAAAGAAGTAGGCATCTGTCAGCAATTTTAGAAATCCAGCATTTGTTTAGGTCTTCCTTCTGAAATGTGGAATTATATACTCGTTCCCAAAAGCTAAAATGTGCTTGTTGGAAACATCAATTTCACTTATCATTTAAGCATAACTGTGAGTCTGCCTGCTGGGGCCTGATGCATTTCTGCTTTGTGGGCACTGATTAATTTTCCTTCTATCTTTGTTCTTTTTAATTTTTTTTTTTAGAGTCCAAAATGATTGAAAAGCACGGAGGATACAAATTCAATGCTCCAGTTGTGCCAACTTCGTTTAATTTTGGAGGCCCTGCCCCAGGAATGAATTGAATTATCACTTTTCCTGCTACTGTGTGATTGTAGTGAAGAGCTTGTGTTCCTCCCAATAGTGGTTCCAGAATTGGTTCATGTTATCTACAGCTCACTCTAAACTAATTGATAAATAGATTGGACAAAAGCCCCAGATGTGGGACCTGATCATGCAGTCTAATACTGGAAAGCAAACTAGAGGGTTTTTTGAAGATAGGAAGAATCAGAATTTAAAGCTTCAAATGACACACTTTGGAAATCGGAAATCAAGAGGGATGTCATGAAGGCAGCTTTTCTTTTTCTGAGGAAAAAAAAAATAGGCATGGGCTGCAGGACTATTTAAAATCTCATTTACAGTACAAGTTAGGAGGCAGACTTAATTTTTACACCTGTGGCGGTATGAGTATTTGCCCAACTTCCCTTTTCTCCCTTCCTTATTTGGGTGTCTATTCTTTCAGTGTAAATAAGGTAATCAAATAGCCTTACTTAATCTTCATCGTTTCCATTTATCAAGATTGTTCATATGTAGAATATTGGACACTTAATGTAGCACTACATAACTGATAAATCTGTAAATGAATTAGCACTTTCATATTGAAACAAGCCTGCTAGCCTATGTACAAAAATAGCAAAATGTTTGCTGTTTATAAAAAAATAAAAATAAAAAATAAGGGATGTATTGGGGAAAATAATTTCAAGTTATTAATTTAAAATGAACTAGCAGTTTTGTACCTGGTGACTTTGTGGTGCAGTCACCTCTGGCTGTGACTTGAATTCGGTTCTGTAAAAAAGGGGTTAGTGATATTTCATTGCTGCTAAAAAAGAAAAAAATAGCAACACCCTCTGTGTCCTTTGTTTTTCTTAAAGATCTCACTGTACGAGTTACAATTTGGATACAAATGTTCATTGTAAGCACTGAGAAAGTGATCTTTTCTGAAGCATGTAAATTAGATGTGAAGTTCTGCTCTTAAATGAGTTGATTGAAGTGTGTGGATGAAACATCTATATATGCAATCTATTAAAAAAAAATAATAATTTGGCTAACCTGGGTTTTGATCTATGAATGCAATTTTTCCCATAATATGCAAAACCTTTTTTTTTTTCCCCCCCACTGTGGTAGTGCAAGTGCACTCCCAGTGTTAATGTACGATTGTCTGCCTGATCCAGACAGTGTATTTGAAGTTTTGCCAATCTTCCATTTTTGAAGCCACAATTTTCTTCTTTCAAAGTTGCTATAGTAACTAGTATTTTAGCTAGAGAGGCGAAATACAGTTCCCTCTGGGACCACTATGAAAACCACTGTATGAAGAAGCCAGCAGGGAGATGCTGTGAATGGGTTGGCTCATATGCCCCCTCTTTCTTTTCTTAAAGCATAAATCCATAGGTTTTTGATCTTGCCTTGAGATCATTGGTGTCAGGTCTTTTAAATCAAATGTTTTTTTTTTTCTTTTGGCTGTTTTTATATAAAAATGTCACCTGCTGTTACAATTGATATTAAATGAGCTACCTTAATTTAATGTAAGCCTCCAAAATTTAAATACAGGTTAAAAAATAAACTGAGTTTATATCTGTAAAAATGAAATGCACATATATATATTATGATACTCAAAATGCAGTCTTCAGAAAATTGGTTTGTGTGGTGTGTTTTTTTACATCAGCAGCCTAGCTGGAATTGGTGTGGGGTTTCCTTGCTGACTGGCATGGTTCTCTGCCTTCTGTTTGTTACAGGACAGCTCGTGCTGTGCTGTGAACCAGGTACATGGGGCTTTTCCACTCCCTCCTCTCTGGACAGCCTTTCTTAGGTGAAAAACACTTCCCTGCAGAGTGCTGGCATGAGAGGCTGAGGCAGCATTATGCTGTCACTTTGCCTTATTGTGATACCAAAGGGGTACTCAAAGCAAACTTGTAGACTTGATGGATATTGCACCTGAGGTGAAAAAGCCTAAAAAATTAAGTATCTGTTACGCTGGTGCTACGGGAACCACAGTAGTACTAAACTTAGAGAGTCCTAAGCTGACTGGCAAAGTATGTAGGGCAGAACTGCATTGTATGAAATGCATAACTCCTGAGCACACCTACAGGTGTACTCTGGCCTCAAGCTCATCTCTGGACAGTTTTATCTTGAAGGAAAAGGTGATATATTGCAGAATTGTAGAATGTTTTTTTTTTTCCTGTGCATTCCTCAACTCTGAAAAACACTCAGTTGGACTTGAATCATTTTTGAACATCTGCTTGTTGGGTATCTGCTTATCTCATATACTTCCTGCCCTCCGGGGAAGGTCTGAGAACATTTTAGGGCAGACAGTGCTTTTGCATGAGGGTAAGAGATGCAACACAGCAGCAAGAAGGCTGCGTGTATAAAGCAGATGAAAAAAGAGGGAAAATTACCAATTTACTGCCATTGCTGTTTCTGGAACTTCTATTTTTCCACATCAAGAGGAAGTTTATCTTGGTGTGAGGATAGCCTTACTTCAAGGGTGCTTTCATGTGTTAATTAGACCAATTAGAAAGGAGCAGCTTTATCAAAAATGGATCCTACAACTTTGCTTTCCTTTGCTCCAAGAAATGTATTTATATAAATTGCAGCACAGTTTTACGTTGGTGGCGGTGACAGTGCATTTCATGATGCAACATTTCAGTTTTGGTGATGCACATGTCAAATTCTCCTACAGCTTGCACTTACCCATTCAAATTTTCAGGGATAATACAACTCTAAAGGAAGAGTTGGGAAACCTAAAGTCTGTGTTTTGTCTATTATGGAAGATCTCCTTTGATTAATAAATATCTTACACAACTCCTCCATCTTCACTCATCTTGGTGTGGGATTTGGGATGTAGGTGCATTCTGACAGTACTTGGGAGGTCTGTTGCTTAGCTCTGACGTTTGTTTTCCCCTCACAAATGCTGCTGACATACTTTATGCCAGTTGTGTAATCTTGATAACATATTTTTCCTAAAAAGAAGATAGGTTTTGGTGCAGTACGTCAAAGCCATGGTCAGATGTGTCACAGCCTTGAATTTACTACTACACGACTTGGATGTGCAGTGGAGTAATTACAAAGCACTGCACGTGCATCCAGGTGCTTTGTGCTGTGCCTTATGATCGATAGCCATCATCAGTCGCACAGGTCAAGCTGCATTTTCCTAACGGAAATTTCCTCCTTTTTGCAATTATCAGTTCTCGGAGAAGCTCCGTTACGGCCCGTTTCGTACCGCTTTCGTTAACTTGTCTTCCAGTCCTCCCTCTCGCGTACCGTGCGATCCCAGTCATTTCAGCCACTCGCTGCCGCAATGCCGCACGGCAGCGACCTACGGCTATTCTTCCACGCGCTTTCACTGCCTGTGGGGCTGCTGCCGGATTACTGCACTCCTAAAAGCCCCTGGGAACGAGCATCTCTCAGGGCCGCCTTACAAAACACCTTCCTCCGCAGGAGCCGGGCTGAAGCGGACGCGGAGCGCAGCGCACCCGGTGCGGCTGGCACAGACCCCGCGGCACGCGGCCCCGCCGCCCACCAGCCCAACCCGACCCCGGCCCCGTGCGCTCGGTTCCGCTCGGCGCCGGTGCTCGCGGTGGGAGCCCGTCGCCGCGAGGCCCGGCCGCAGCCCGCCTTTCCTCTCCGCCGTTACCGGCGGCTCCGCTCCCGGCGCCCCGGCCGCGGAGAGCCCCTCGCGCCGCCGAGGGCGGCCGCCCCCGCCCCGCCGCGTTCCGTTCCGTCCCCGCCGAGGGACCCGCGGCGTGGCATGCCGTGCCCCGCCGCCGCCGCCGCCGGGCCCGCTGCCCGGAGCAGGAAATGGCGCCCGCTCCCCTCCTGACGCGCGAGCGCCTCGCTCCCCGCGGTACAAAATGGCGGCCGCGGCGGCCCCGAACCCAGCATAGCCGAGCCGCCATGAAGCCGCGGGGCGGGGCCGCGGGCGCCTAGCCAATGGGCATCGGCGCGGGGCCTGGAGGCGACCAATGGCGGGCGGAGGCGGTGCCGCGCGGCGCCGCGCGTCCAATGGGAGCGGCGGGAGCTCGGGGCGCAGAGCCCGCCCGCGCGGCTCGGGGCGGCGCTGAGGCGGGCGGGCGCTGAGGCGGCCGTTTCCTGTCCTGGTGCATGGTGGTCGGACGGAGGAATTGTTGGAAAATTTCTCGGCGAGGTTCGTATATAAATGTGTTTTTACCCAGTGTGCCTTATTCTAACCACCGCCATCTCCGGCTGGGGCCGCGGCGCCGGGCCGCCGGGCCGGGCCGCACCCTGCGCGCCGCGCGTGGGGCTGCGCCGAGGGGCAGCGAGCGAGCGAGCGGGGGCAGGCGGCAGCGCGGCACCGGGCGACGCCGACGGACCGCCGCGCCGCCGCCGCCCGCGCGGCCCCCTCCTCCCGCCGGCGGCGCGGCCTCGGGGCGCGGCGGGCCTCGGTCCCGGGCACGGCCGCCGCCCCGCCGCCCCCCGCCCCGCCCCGGGCGGCACCCCGAGCCCCGGGGGACCCCATCCGGCCCCGCCGGCCGCCCCCTCGCGGGGCGCCGTTGGCCGCTGCGTCACGGGCGGGGGCCGCCGGCCGGAGGGAGGCGGGGAGCGGGCCGTTCGCGGCGGGGCCTGCCGGCGCGGCTCGGCGGGCTCGGAGGGCTTTCGGCGTCGCTGAACGCGGCGCCTTTATTCCCGCGGCGCGGTGCCTCGGCCCTCCCAGCCGCCTCGGGCCGCGCCATGGGTTACGCGCGGCGCGTCCCACGCGAGCCGTCCTGCGCCCCGGGACGGCGGCTCGGCTCGCGGCCTTCCCGGCCACGGCCGTTCTCAGCGTCCCGCCCCGCTGCCGTGCGCCCGCCGGGCTCCGCAGCCCCGAGCGCCGGCTCTGCTGGCCGCGTTTCAGGTGATGGTGCCCGAGAAGCGGGGCGTCCTTACCTCCGCGGCACGCCTCTGTAAGAGCACGCCGCGTAACTTCGCTCTCGCCGCAAGGTTCTGAAATGACGGAGTGCAACAGAACCACGCCGTGGTGGCTTTTCTCTTTGTGTTTCGTGGGCCGGGCCTTAACGCGGTGTTTGTAGGCTGCGAGCTTCCCGTCTGAGTCGCTGTGGAAGATGGAAGTCAGGGATGTGCCCTCGAACAGCACGAGGCTGTGTTGGTACGGATGGAGGCTTGATTGGGCTGTGTGGGATAAACGTGGAAATGGTTTTTGAGAAACGTATTCCAAATTGATTACATAATTTACATAAAGTATTTTCGTTATAATAATGAAATAATGTGTGTCCCTGTATCTCTGTTCTGCCTTACGCTGTATGGCTCAAGTAAAGCAAATGCCCCAGCCAGGCTGAAAATGTCCTTAGCCAGAACATCACTTAGTTCACCCTGTGTCATCATGGTAATGTCTGTGGTTGGGCATCGTGCTGGGACTCCCTTCTCTCAGAGGAGACGGACAGAGATAATAGCAGTAAATATTCCCCAGCAGTGAGTGCCAGATTGTAAATGTGTGTTTATCTCTGGACCATCTCAGGTTCAGCAGGTCAGGCTGCCTCTGGCCCAAACACTGCACTGTGCTGCCCAGGGGGTGGAACTGGCAGGAGCGCAGGCAGGGTGCAGATGGTGCTGCTGTGCTGTCTCCCAGCTGAGCTGTGAGGTCATGAGCTGCCACTATTGGCTCCACACCTGCACACATAGCGTGGCTGGGCTGAGGGTCTCTGCTAGCTCCTGTGGTGTCAGGGCCTCCTCCTGGGTGCCATCTGTGCTGGGCTTTCATTAAAACATTGTGAGAATATATACTTATCTGTGCTTATCTGTATTGATACTTGGCCAGAGGGAGTTCAGCAAATGTCTGAGAAGGATATCCAGAAACAGAAGTGATCCATCAGACCCTCTACCTATTTTTTTTTCTTTTTCTTCATTTATCAGCAAATACTGAAGGGGGTTGGAATGTACCTCCATAATGCACATCAGCTGTGTTAGAGGATTTGGAGTGGCTAATTACAGGTATTGCTCAAGCTTATGTTCTTTCCTGAAAAAGCTCCTTGTCCTGACTCATCCTAAAGAACTTAGTGGTGTGCAAAAGAATGGAGTGGTGGATCAGTAATGGGGGCAGTGCAGCACCTGCCTTGAGCTGATCCCATGGCCATCTAAGTCCACAGAGCTGTGTGGTGTGAGATCTTCACTGTGAGGAGCTAATGGACACTGTTAGAACAGGTCCTGCACTGCTGCTTTGGCCTGGGAGAGTACTTCTGAAATGAGTGGCTTTCCTGGTGTGCTTTTTACACCTTTCTAAGTAGATGTCCCCTATTGAAATGAACAAACGTGTCCAAGTTAAGGTCCACTTTATCATAGAACAGCTTAGGTTGCAGGGACCTTAAAGATCATCTAGTTTTACCCCCCCCACCGTGAATGGGGCTGCCACCCATTAGATCAGACTGCCCAACACCCCATCCAGCCTGGCCTTGAGCACCTCCAGGGATGGAGCATCCTCAGCTTCTCTGAGCAGCTGTGCCAGTGTCTCATTGCCCTCCTTCCCAACATCTAACCAAAATCTCCTCTCTTTTAGTTTAATGCCATTCCCTTTTGTCTATCACTACCAGACCGTGTAAAGAGTCACTCCCCCTCCTGCTTGTAAACTCCCATCAAATACTGGAAGGCTGCAGTGTGGTCTCCGTGGAGCCTTCTGCAGGCTGAACAAACCCAACTACCTCAACCTTTTTTCACAGGAGAGGTGCTCCAGCCCAATGGCCATCTTTGTGGCCCTCCTCTGGACCCACTCCAACAGCTCTGCATCCTGTGCTGGGGGCCCTAGATTTGGGCACAGTACTCCAGCTAGGGCCTCACAATCCCCTCTCCCCCTTTCCCCCCCCCCAATTGATGGAGTTTGATGCAGCCCAGTATACCATTGGCCTTCTGTGCTCTAAGAGCACACAGCTAGATTATGTCCAGTTTTTTGTCCTTCCTCCGCAGGGCTGCTCTCAAGGAGTTCTCTCAGTCTGTAATCATATCTGGGATTGCCTCAGCCCAAGTGCATCACCTTGCATATGGCCTTCTTAAACCTCATCAGGTTCTCACAGGCCTGCTTTTCGAGCCCATCCAGGTCCTTTTGGGCTGCAAATGTTGGCGTTTACTAACTTTGGAGTGTTGTTACAAACTCAATGTAATGGCCTTTTAAAATATATGAGCTTTTGTTTTAAATAAAGCTAAAAAGAAGACAGCTATGTTTTTTTTCCCCCTTACAGTGCCGTTGGGCTTCCATTAGAGTTCAAGACACTGATCATTCCTTGCTGTCACGTGTAAGCTGTCACCTTAGAGTTTTGGGTTAAAACATGTTCCACGTGGATGGAGTCTTTAAGAAATGCTGTCATTGAGTTTCTGAGGATTCTTCAGTTGGCACATGTCAAACTGTTTCCCAAATGATAGGGCTCAGCTAAATGTGGGTGAGTTTTCACATGCATCAAAAGACACATTCCTGATAATCAGAGAAATTGTTTAAGTGTCAGGTATAGTGCACAGACTACAAATAGTTAAGAGTCAGAACTGGTCTTTAGTGTTCTAGTTTGATGATTTTGTTACTCTTTTGCTCTCAACAGTTTGACTCTTGCCCTCTTTCTTGATCATCCCCCAGATTTCTGCTTCCCACACTGTCGTTTTTAGCTGCTGCCTCTGACACATGGATGTACGTACTGTAGCATCCCAGCCAACCTGTGTTTGCCTTTCCTTGCCAATGGCTTTTCCTCCTGTATTGTCATGTCACTGCAGAAAAGCAGAAGCATGCTTTCTGCTCTTTCCTCACCAAAAGGTGGTCAGTTTTTCTCTTCTGTCCTACAAGGAAACAGGTGAGCCTGATAGAGATATGTGATGTGGGTAACCTGTCCCTGTGCCACAAGGGCTCCTGAAAGACTGAAGGAAACACCGAAGTCCATAAAGTGGATAATGATCCTAATGGATGGGTTTTCTTCTGGAACTGAAAAGTCTGCTCTGAAATGCAGGGTTTTTTTAACAGAGATGCTCATAGGTATTCATCTGAGGTTGGAGTGAGGAGTTGGAGGGAGTTCCAGCCATATAAACATTGATGGAAACCACAGCTAATTTGTCATGGCTGACGCTGGTACATCTGCAGTTGTTACTGATTAACTCATATCCACATACTTTGTCAAAATTCCTGATTTTGCTGGCAGCCTCAGCAGGTTCAGAAGATTTGAGTGGACGGTGACCAACAAGCTTTCCTCTGACTCCAGACCTAACACAGTTTCTGAACATGCACGTTATTATTTGCCCAACGTAGCGGTGCTGTCAGTGACATCTAATTTGCTGCTTTGGTACAGACCCTGGTCTGAAGCAGAGCCTACAGCCATGCTGCTCACTGGGGGTTACCCACAGCAGAGCTGCCATGGAGTGCTGCCGCTCCAGGGAGGTTGGGAGCGTTGCACTGCTGTCTGCAGGGAAGCTGTTTGTCCCACAGCTGCCACTGATGGAAAGCCTGACCCCGCGCTGCCTGACCAGTCGTTTCTTCTCTAATACGTTCAGGCAGAGGAAGCAAGCACTCATAGCTGACCGCACAGTGATGGGAAAAGAGCTGCCAGAACGTGAGCTAATGACATAAAGTTCTGTGTTCTTACTGCTCACGTGGAGCTGTGCTTTATTCTGGTAGTGGTAAATTTGTGTTGTTTGTGAAGGGATCAAATTCTGACAATGAATGAGTTTTGGAGGGAGCTGTATTACCATTGAGACAGCGCATCTCTGGAAGATTGGGAGGGTTGAAGTACTGCAAAAAGAGTAAAGTGGAGCCTTGGATGGGACTGCCAGCCCCTGCTCAGGGCGACACATGTCTTTGTGGCTTAGTGGTGCTGCCATGCTGCACACAGACGTGGTGCTCATGCACTTGGCTCTGCTGTCAGGATTGATTAGGTTCTTCTAGGCTTGGTGTGCAGTGCTTCCTGCCATCGAGAAAACACTGCTCTGGTGTGCTATTAAATTGTGTGCCTTACACCTCTTTAGCGGCTGGTCTGCCTGAATCCAGCTGTTAGCAATGTCTTCTGCAGAGGTTTTGGTCTTTGTTTCAGTCTTGTGTCCATCCTGTACAGTGAGTGATTGATTTAATGTGGAAATGACTGCGTAATTATGTCCTGGGTCCCTTTGCGAGAACAGGAAAAAATACAGGAAGCAAAGATGATAGAACAAAGCACCAAGAAAGTGAGAAATGCCTGACATCAAGGCGTTCTTCTCTTATTTGTTATAAAAATCCAATTTTTATATTTTTTTCCAATCCACGCTGATCAATTATAGTATGAAATCAACATTGTAATGCAACAATACAATGCTGAAAGAGGCTAAGGCTGTCGAAGGAGGAAGAAGTCCATGTCTTATCTCTTGAAATGTTTGATCAAAGCATGGACAGGACCTAGATGTCAGTTCTGACGCTCCAGATTTCCGAAGTAATGCTGGGAAGGACTGTAATACAGGTACAGCTGGGAACAGAAGGAAGCTTTGTGAGAGCCTTTGTTTTGCCACATCTGTATTTCTGACCCTGGCACTGTCTGATGCCTTCATGCAACTGCTGATCTAACCCTCGGTCCCATAACACACAAAGTTTCTGGGCAGCTCTGTTTTTTTAATCCATACCACCACTTTTTGCCCTGAGACCCGTCAGGCTGCAGTGCTTGTTAATTATCAGTTGCACTAAACCAGAATGCTAATTGTAGGTATTAATTGTGGTTTTTCACAAACTGCTTATTAATCAAACTGCTTGGGGGAAATGATACTGATACTGACAGTTGTATCAGTTCTTAAGGACCCTAATTGGATAGTGATAGGACAAGGGGGAATGGTTTTAATCTGAGACAAGGGAGATTTAGGTTAGATATTAGGAGGAAGTTTTTCACACAGAGGGTGGTGACACGCTGGAACAGGTTGCCCAAGGAGGTTGTGGATGCCCCATCCCTGGCCAGGCTGGATGTGGCTCTGGGCAGCCTGATCTGGTGGTTGGCGACCCTGCACATAGCAGGGGGTTGGAACTAGATGATCATTGTGGTCCTTTTCAACCCAGGCCATTCTATGATATGATATACTGCAGCCAGAACTGAACTTGGGATCCAGCTTTATCAATCAGGAATGCAGCTTCCTAAAATTCCTTAGTGAGATATTAACAGGTACAGAGTTGTGTTGTTGGCCACTTCACTTTTCCAGGTTGGCTATCGTCTGCTGTTTTCATAAGCATTGCAGAATTACAGTGGTTTTGCACATCATTAGATGGGTATTAAAAATAAAAGTGACGTTTATTTTTAAATTAAATAGATGGATGTTATTTCAAACTGCCCAGTGCTGTCTGTGTGGCAAGGGTGAGCAATCACAGGGTTACCTCATGTCTGGAACAGCCTTTTTCCTGTCTGTCTTTCACGGTTCTTTCACCTGGCACTGCTCAGCCTGTCTTCTCGCTCCTTGCGTTTTGTAACCCTAGCTTTTCCTCCTTGGCTTCTGTTAAAAACTTTATTCCCTTTCATGTTACTGATGTCCTAAGTATCAGCGGTTTTTTTTTCTCTCTCAGGAGTTTCTGCTGCTGTCACTACAGGTTTTTCCTTGTCCAACAATACAATCTTATAATAATTCTAGCAATGCCAAATTCCAGTTTTTGTTTTCCAGCTGTTATTTGCCACATTCTCAGTGACATAGGGTCTCCTCTGTCTTCAGCTGCCTGACTTCCCACTCCTCCAAACCCAATTTCTGCCACATGGCACCATGCCCTCTGCCAGTGCCTGCTTTTCTTTCAGTTCCATCCCACCTGCTGTTTCCTAGTTGTTCCATTCCTGATTTTCAGCCCAGACTCCTGTTTTCAGCTGCCATATAGAGCTTACAAAAAACTTCTCTTTTAGCATATCATCTTTTCTGCAAAACATGTGACAGCACCCAAAAGAAGATGTCTGGTAATGTGAATGTTATGGGGGAAGGAATACAGAGTTACAGGAGCTCTCTCACATGCAGCTTCATGAGGTCTTCATGAGAAATCCTCCCCCCATGCTTCCACGTATCTGAGTGTTAAGAACTTAGTGTGTTAGATCATACGGTTTTTCCTGTTTGGAGAATTTTAGATATATATATAAACATGTATTTAAAAAAAAAATTAATAAAAGTTAGTGTTTGTGTACCCTGGTGGGTGGCATGTTTCACATTTCTGGTACAGCTTCCATCAGCAGTACACTGAACAAGCTGCTTTCCCTCTGTGCCTGATGGTGCGAGACTTGTTTCAGTGTCCTCTCTTATGATTGCCTTTTGCTTCCTCCTGTTTTCAGTGCAGGGTGTTCAGGCTTCAGCTATTTTCTATCTCAGGCTGATTTTTCTCTGGGTAGCATTTCAACCATCTTAAAAAGATAAGATCTTCTCTGCACGAATGCCATAGGAGTATTCTGGTGATCAGTCATGTCAGGTACGCAGTGTGTATTACAGTCCTTTAAAAAATCTTCCCAAATACATTGATGTGTGCCTTTCAAAACTACAACTTGCACACGGTCTGTAAAGATCTGCAGCAGCTCACAGAATCAAGTCCTATGTTTTCAGCTCAGTGAGTACCTCGTGACTGCACGCGTGTCTTCCTGTAGGACAGCTTTTGAGATGAACTGGAAAACGTGGATCTTGTTTAGTGACCGCAGAGTTTTCAGGCCAGGGCTGGTGTGTTTTCCTAAAAATGGCCACTTTCAACTGCTTTTTACCTGGAGGTGTGGCATTTGAAGTTGATGAAGGAAGTCTTTCTCTTCCAGGTTCTTGCAGACACGTTCCTGGCAGACAGAAGGTTGAAGTAGCTTAGGGGGAGAAGCCGGTGTGATTTGGAGTGGAAGAAGGGTAAAGACATTTGCTGGAAGCTGGGAAGAGACCATCATATAAGCCAGTTGGCAGAAAGGAGAGGGAGCAGAGTGAATAAAGGAGCTGAGGTGAGGGAAGAGACTTCAGTTTGATCAAAGCACGCTGGCTTCAAACAAACAAAAAAGCCATGAATGAATAAAAACATGATAGGAAGTGAGATTTTCGTGGTGACTGATGTACCGACAGCATGGTGATGTTGTTCTAAAAGTATGCAGTACCAAAATGATTGGATAACCAGAGACTCAGAGCAGTGTCACTTGGAAGTGCTCTAGATGCAGAGGTTACCTGAGCCAGCCCCTGCTCCAGGTGGGTCTGTTGAAGCAGGTTGCCCAGGGCTGTGTCACATCATCTTCAGCACCTGCGTGGATGGAGAGTCCATAACCAGTAGTTGGCTATTCTAACTGAACAAAGAAACAAAATGTGATGATGTTGTGTCAGCAATACAACAGATTCTCGGTGGTGTCCCAATCCATTTCTCTACAGTGTTACCCAGCTTTTCTTTTCCCTTTATTCCCTCTCCACGCTCTTCCTCAAACCTCATAGTGCTGTCTGCTTAGCTTGTCTTCCCTGCTAGGGAATGGGAAGGGACCTTTAGAGGGAGCAGCGTGTCCTTTAGCTTGAGGGTATTCCTCCCTGCACAGATTTTGGGTTATTTTGGTGACAAGGGTGGGATGAAGAAAAATGTGCTGGAAATTTGGTACTGTGACAGTGCCATCTGAAGAAGAAAACTGGTACTTTGAGGAGAAGGAATGGAGTTGAGGTAAGTTAGTGGGAGGGCGGAGGATTGGGAGAAGGATAGATTGCAAGGGGCATTTTGGAAGGGGTCAGAATTGAGGAAAAGCAGCAACATGGTTATCTGCATTAAATCTATTTTTTTTTCTTACAAAACAGCCATTGAGCTTTCAAGCAATGTGTTCTGCTAAGGCTCTTGCGTGGCTTTGCTTTCTCTGTACTTCCCAAGATTTAAGAGAACAGCATAAATTCTGGAGGGAGATCCTGTTTCTGTTTTGAAGGCAGATTGTATGCTAACGATGCTGAGGGCTTCTTAAAAGATGTTTTGCTAGAAGAGGGAATTCTCAATAGAAAAACCCAAATGAGAGGCCTTCAAAGTCCAGTCCCTGCTAGAATGATTTCAGAACACCATCACAAAGAGCCTTTCTTCTCCTTTATATGAAACAATGTAGATGATTTGCAGCCTACTTCCACAAGGTGTCCTGAAAATTGAGTGAATGGGAAGCACTGTCAATACAGAACACTGTGTTAGCAGTTAAGAGGGTAAATAAACTTTGTTCCCCACTAGCATCTCATGTTGTAATTACGTAATTAGACTTGCTACAAGCTGGCAGTACCTCCAGAGAAGCAGTCCCAGCAAACTGGTCTGAGATAAAACTTCTTAAAATTTATTTATTTTGCTAGTTTGTTCGTTTATTTTAACTGTGGGTTTTCTGTTCTTAATCACCACGGTGTACTTGAATGCTGAAGAAAGGGCTGCTTCTGTGCAGTGCTTGCTTAAGCCACTCCTGTAGCTCTTGCACGGTCTGCCATTTGTGGTTTATGAGCAAAGTGCTTCCTAGGTGAGAGTTCTCTCCCCATTTTAGAAGAGGGGGTATCGATGGGGAGCAGGGAGCAAAGCTGCTTGTCTAAAGCCACTAAATTGGAGATGGCAGAGCGACTCCTGCTGTCATGCTGGGAAATAGAAACTGCTTCAGAGTCACTTGGATCTATTTGGAAAATGTGACTTGGATACACTCTTTGACTACTGAATCAGTGTGCCAAATCTTATAAGTACTGCTGGCATCCTGTAAGCATAAGTCCTAAATGGTCTACTTTGATTTCACTGTTCCTTAGTTTCAATTTAGTGAATGTGAGTGTCTCCTTGGTTTTTGAGACCACTGATCAGTTTGCTCATTCAAAGGCAGATTTTCATAGCATAGAAGAATAAATAACTATTTAGAAATTTAATCAGAAGTAAATTTGAAATCCTAGATTATTCTCCTCAACCTTGAATTACAACACAGCATGTTACAGAACCATAAGATTAAGAGCCTTGCTTGTTTATCTATACTCTTCTTTTTGAGATTATCTAACTTCCAATTATCATGAGAAGAACTCCACTAAATACATTAGTGAAAAAAAGGAAATGCTTTAATGCTGTGTAGCCTACATTGCAATTTCATGTGATCTTTTTCATTCATCCACCTCTCTGTATGTGACTCATTTTTTCTGAGGTGAAAGCCAAGATCTGAGTTAGTAGGATGCAGTGTTGTGAATTTGCTTTATCCACTAATACTAAAAATTAGTAGCATCCTTTCAGATTCAATTGACTTCTTAATATCTCATATGGAAGCATGTCTGGGCGAAAAATTAGTATCCAGAGGAATGGCTGGTTCTCTGAGATACCTACAGAGTTGTGCCTGTTGCTTAGAATCACTATCTTGTTATTAACACATTTTGTTGTGAGATCATTTATTAATTTAGATATATATCCTTACAGGTAGTTAGATATAAATGTTTCTGACCATTCAGATTTGCTAATCAAGTATGTGTTTCACCAGTGTGTGATCCTGAACTTCTTGCTGGCACTGGAGTTGTTGATACAATGAAAGCCCTGCTGTTTTATGGGTGACCATGAGTGAATCGTCAGCTTCATTTTAATTTGGGGGACAAAAAGGTATCATTATTTGTACCACCATTGACACAATTTTTTTCATTTTTCATTGATAAGTTCTTTACAGAGAGAGTGGTGAGGTGCTGGAACAGCTGCCCAGAGAGGTTGTGGATGCCCCATCCCTGGAGGTGTTCAAGGCCAGGTTGGATGGGGCTCTGGGCAGCCTGGTCTAGCATTAAATGGGGAGGTTGGTGGCCCTGCATGTGGCAGGGAGGTTGGAGATTCATGATCCTTGAAGTCCCTTTCAACCCTGGCCATTCTGTGATTCCGTGATTCTTTTCTTTGTATGGGTTGTGGTTTAACCCAGCTGGTGGGTGAGCACCACACATTCATTTGCTCACTCCCTCCTTCCCAATGGGATGGGAGAGAGAGTTGGAAAAAAAAAATAAAATAAAAGTCGTGGGTCGAGATAAAACTGGTTACTAAGATAAAGACAAGGATAATTGTTATGACTATATGTAAATATGAATGCATATAAAGCATGGAACAGAAACAATTGCTCACAACCTCCTGATCAATGCCCAGCTAGCTCCCGAGCAGCAAAAGAGAGAGAGAGATGAACTCCCAACTCCTTCAAAACACCTTCTGTTTGATGTCGTATGGCATGGAATATCCCTTTGGACAGTTTAGGTCAGCCATCCTGATTCTGTTCCCTCCCAGCTCCTTGTGCCCTTCTCTGAGAGTGGTCTCAGCTCTGTACAATGCTGCTTAGCAGCAGCTATAAACTTCAGTGTGTTATCAACATTGTTTTTCTCCTAGAACCAAGTCGTAGCATCATACACTCTGAAGAACACAGTTCTGTCCCAGCTGGAATAGAGATGATATGTTAGTTCAAGTTCAATTTACTAACTGCTACCTGAAGTTCTTAATAGCTTACTTAATTGAGATAACAGTACTTAACTATTTCAAATAAGTTTTTATTCCTTTTTTCCATTGAATTATTTTACAGCTCTCTCATTCATTCATTGCATCATCTGTGTGTGGAAGGTAACAAAAAATGTTTGTAGCAGCTGCATAAAAATCCAGTTAATCTTGGATTGTATTTAACTAGTTCTGGTTCAGTATTTAGATTTTGTACTGATGTCCTGTGAATGCTTTCTTTTTAGGCAGACAATGTTACTAGCTCAGATAAACCGAGACTCTCAGGGAATGACTGAATTTTCTGGAGGAGGAATGGAGGCCCAGCATGTGACTCTCTGTCTGACAGAAGCTGTAGCCGTGCAAGGTGAGCATTCAGTTGAAATGATTATTACTGTGTCTTTTCTGTTAGAAGGTCAGATAAAACTCTAAAACTCAAGCAGTGTATTCTAAATGAGGAATGTAACACAGATCAGCAGATTACTCTTAGTTAGCTGAGATGGAGGTCACTGATTTAATTAAGAGAATGATCTCTTAATTAAGGAAATAGGAGTATAAACGTATCAAAATAGATACTTGAAAATCTGACTTAATTCTCACAGTGGTTTTACTAATGGTAGGTAATAGTGTACTAAACAAAATTATTGATTCAAATAGATATCATTATTTCACTGTTGGGACTAATTACCTAATTAATATTTTCCCTAAAACCTAAACTTAGCAATCATTTATTCAGTAACATAGCTTTTCTAGTTAGAGCAAATAACATTGTGGCTGTCCTCTTTATGGAGCGAGGTCTTAAATATCTGACCACAGTATATCTTCAAAGTTGAAAATCCAGAAAACCTACTAGTATTTCTAAAATCTCTGGGTCATAAGGGATGTAACATTTTTGGAGGTGCTTAACTGGTGATTTTTAAAGTTTGATGCTGGTAATAGTGAATATGAACCTTTTGCTTTACTAGATGGTGACAACTTAGAAAACATGGAAGGTGTAAGTTTGCAAGCAGTTACCCTTGCTGATGGCTCCACTGCATACATACAGCACAATTCTAAAGGTAGGTAAATGACTGGAAGTTGATTTGTATCGACATTGTATTCCTCTCTTTATTTGTATTCCTCTCCTGTCTTAGGTTGTAAACCACTCTGGGTAGTAAAACTGGGGAAAATCTTCACAGTGTTTTCAAAGCTGTACTCCCAATTGGGGTATTGCAGTAATAATATCAGATTAAATATTTATTTTCAGTACTAATAAGATGCAGGTATCAAATGCAGAACATAAGTCAAACACATAAGCAAGATACTCTTCCTGCTTCAAACCCACGTACCAACATTTTGCCTACTGGATAGGTAATAAAATTTAGTGTTCTCTATTGAGTGTATTTATTTCAACCATCATGCCTCTTACCATTTTTTTATCCTAGAATTTTTTTATCCTAGAATTTTAAAACCACTGTTTCTTAGCCCCTTACTATGCTTCAGCTTTAGCAAGCAGTGTGTGTCTGTGATATGGTACTGCTATTCTGAATGATCCAGGAAGTATCTGCTGTGTGTTTAAAGTAGGTTGTGTCACACTGTTAGATTCTTTAAAAGTACTCCATGTATTTCAGATGGTAAATTAATGGATGGCCAAGTGATTCAACTAGAAGATGGTTCTGCAGCCTATGTTCAACATGTACCCATGACTAAAAGTAGTAAGTGTAGTAATACAAGAAATATATTTTGAAGTATTTTATTACTGATAGATACCAATATTAACTAATCAATAATCATTTAAAAAAAGCTTGATTTCTTATTATTTTGCAAAGAATCTTGAAGAGAGAATTTTTCTAACTAATGCATTTTTCAACCTCTTGTCAAAGCATTGTAATTTTTTCTTCTAAACAGGGGACAGCTTGCGTTTGGAAGATGGACAAGCAGTTCAGCTGGAGGATGGAACTACAGCATTCATTCATCACACCTCCAAAGGTAAATGGCTTTTGAATAATGATTTATTATTTCAGAACTTCAGCAGTACAAAACATGATACTGTATTTAAACAATTACGTAATTTAGTGTGATTCCCATTGCAGCTTATTTGTTACTTCTGCTTAGTGGCATCTAATCATTAGTCTGATTCAGTTCTTTATTAGGACATCATATAGCAGTTATAAGCAGAATTTAAAAAACACCAACTGTGTATTTATTTTTAAAGCCATGGATATCAATGAAGTAAATGCCACATTAGTAGAGCAAGTAAGCTGTTGTACAGATTTCAGCCATAATTTATGTAGAATTAAGAAGAGAAAGCAGTTAAGAATGAATCAGTCAGTTCCTCTTAAACTAAAGAATGCAGAGACGTGACATACATTTGAAAAATCATCTCTTGATGATATTGTCTTTAAGTAGTAGGGCTGAAAATGTGATGATTGATGGTCAAAAATGCAAACATTCATTTTAAATTATAACCTAGATTGCTGCAGAAGCTGATTATTCTCATCTGAAGAGCAATCTTATCTCTTTTGGAAATGTGAACAATTAGATATTTTAATAAGCTAATGTGACAAAAATTACATTCCACTGCCAGCAGCACTATTTAGAGTTTATTTTGCATCTATTTTTACGTGATTCTGATATCAGAGTCAGATCCATACATTCTAAAATCAGATGTATGTGTTTTCATTTTATTATGAGTGGATAATGAGTTGGAAGAATATCTGTGGTTGTGATTTCCTTTGTTAGTAAAGCTAGACCAGAATTGAATAGACTAGAATTGGTTTTGCACTTCTGCAAGTGTGTAGATGGTGTTGTCTTGAAAAAAAGTTAATCTGCTATTCATAGTATTATATTTTAATTGGTTCTATTGCTCATAAATATCAGACACATACATGGCTTTTGGAGACATTTCCTAAGCAGCAGTAGTTTCTTGTGTAACTACAGATATTGCTATTCCTTTTTCCATTTGTAACATGTCATAACATTATTTCTCAGACAGCTATGATCAGAGTGCGTTACAAGCAGTCCAGCTGGAGGATGGAACTACTGCCTACATTCACCACGCAGTGCAGATGCCACAGTCAGATACCATTTTAGCCATTCAAGCTGATGGCACAGTGGCTGGTCTTCACACAGGAGATGCTGCCATTGACCCGGATACCATCACTGCTTTGGAGCAGTATGCAGCTAAGGTATGCTGAACGATAGTTCATCTGTCTGTAATGCTTTAATGTCATATCACATGATGCTTGATGGCAAAAGCCCACTGTGATCTAAGAAATAAAATGATAAGAGAGACTTCAGACTCTTTTAAGAGAGAACACCAAATTGCCACAACAGTGCCTCGCTGTTATGGGTAGCTCCAGTGTGTGCTCTTCCATAAAGAGAACAACAGATTGAACACCAAAATGATGTGGAATCAAGCTGATGTGCATAGTGATTTGGACAAGTAAATAACTATTTTCTGTAAAGCACATAAGATTGGAGAGGAGCCTCCTCAGAAGACGTAGTTTGGAAAGAAGGACAAAGTTAAATTATTCTTAAGAAGAGACCACTGCTGATTTTTTTTTTCTTCTTGCTTTGAAAAGAGTAGGGCCTGTTATCTTCAATAAGGATATTACATGATAATAAAGTGTAAAAAACACAATTAGACAGCTAACGAATTTGGAGAAAGCTTCTGTGATCCATGCTTTTAATAGCAAAAATGTAATGTGAGGCTAAAAATTCATGTTCTCCACTTCAATGGACTTTTGTGAAGCATGGTCTGAATATACAGTGAACAGTGCAACTTTCGTGACTTAATAGTTTCCGAGTGTCCTGATTCCTGGATGACTGCTGTCAGTGCTTGTATTGGTTTGGAAAGGAGTTGAATTAATTTTATAATTTGTTCTCAAGCATTACTAGGAATTGTCAAATTTTGGGAGAAGGCCAGCTAGGGTGATTAAATGGCAAATACACCATTCTTTCCATTATGTTTATGTGCTGTAATTGAAGAAAACATAAGAAAGCCCATCAGATTGTGTTACATTTAGCTGTGCCTTACATTTTCATTATGTAAAAAGGTAATTCAAGGTTAGCTGTGCTGTAGCAACAAGCTTCTATGCATTGCCTAGCTGTTATTTCATCTAAGTTTAAATCAATCTGAACTTTGTCCTTTTTAATAAGGAGTTATGTTAATACTAATTTGTTATAAAAGTACATTTCTGTTTTGTAGAGAAGAAGCAAATATATTTGCTCTTTTCTCCTATTCATCTCAACATGTGTTTTTGAATTCTGTAATGTGAATTAGTATTCTGAAGTATACTTGTGTATACCTAGGAAAAACCCTACTTGTTTCCTTAAAGCTTTCATCTCAGCCCTATCCTGAAACATACTGCTAGAACTTCTCAAGTGAATTTCCAAGTACTGAAACTGCATTATGTGCAAAAGCAAGTAAGAGCTGAATTGTTACACCCCTGTTTTTCTCTTAAAAGGAGAAATGCGGTTTTATGATTCCACTCCATGTCCATATAGACTTCATAATAAGAAAATGTATACTTTTAATAGCAGATGGTTTAGGACACTGAAAAAGGTACAGAAAGGGGCAGCAATGATGACCAAACAAATGAAATATATGAGGTAAGGATAGGAGAGAATTTTATATGATTTTAAGTGGCACAGAGTAGTGACTTGTCATTGTCTTTACCAGTGTAAGAACTGGGAAGCATCAGATAAAACTCTCAGGTCATGGGTTTGATGACAACAAGGAAAGGATACTTTTTCAAACAGCATAAAGTGAAGCCATGGTACTACTTGTAGAATGTTGCTCGTACTACTTATATCCCTGGATTTAAAGGGTAATTAGAAAATTCACGGAAGAAAAATGTATCTGGGGCTATTAGGTAGAAACATGTGATTTCTAGTTCAGGAAGTTCCTAAGCCACAAATTGCTTGGAGGCTGGGAGGATATTTCTGGAAATGTATCACTAAAAGAAGACCGCAGAGAAGCTCACTGGAATTGGTGGAGGATATTCATTTTTCATCATTTCTTACTTCTCTTTTAGGCATAGTCAACGTGTCTTGCAAAGCACATGTAAAGACTAATTGGAATCCTCTTAATTTTAGACTTAGTCAATGACACCTTCCTCTCAAAGCAACCATGAAAATGTGGATTATTGCTCTCAGTCTGCATAAAGTCAGAGGATATGTAGTGGAGTTGCAGATAGGAATTGTGACTAGATTTAGGGGCACCAATCTCAGCCTTGAGTGTAAGAGGGTATTGTGAATGCGAGTGCTCAACACAGAGGCAACTACTGAAGTGTGAAACTTAGTAAAGTATATTTTAAATTAGTGTTTTTTGCTACAATGACTGCTGTTCTGAGTTAATGCATTTGAGAGCATATTAAGTAATCATTTCAAATATTCTAGGCTCCTTGAAAAGCAGAGATAGCTTTCTCTTCCTATAAATTGTATTTAAAAATAAACCTTAAGAGCAGTACACAAGATACACAAGTCCTTTCTTACCTATTGTAATTTTACTATTATGAATTAAGAAGTGACACATTGTCTAGGTACTTTGATTCTAAAGGAGCTGTGCTGTTTGAAACAAGTGAACCCTGAACTCTGCTTAACACAGTGAGAGATGCTTTTGTATTATAAAAAAAAAAAGTTTTTTTTCTCTCAGAACTCAGTATTGTCAATTTTTAATAATTTAATATACTTTCCTCAGTTTTTTCATCTAGCACGTTCAGTTCTTGCAGTCTTTTTGATGTCATTTAAGACAGTCTTGAGATGCTTACCTTACCTGTTGTATAATGCAGGTGCTGCAAGCGGGACTTTCATGTAAACGAATGTATTGTAGGATAACCAGGTTTCAAGAGGGAGCTAGAGAGCTATGGAAGAATAAGACCCCAGGAACTGTCTGTCTGTAAATCTGTCTTTCAGATGAACAAAAATAGCTTATGTTTTTCCCATATCAACCTCATTTTTCAGGTGTCTATTGATGGAAATGACAGTGTTAGTAGCACGGGAATGATAGGCGAAAATGAACAAGAAAAAAAAATGCAGGTATGTAGCACAATAGAAAATAACTGTGTGCATGTTTCTTCAGTCTTCTCTGTGCATAGTCTGACTGTCTAATCTACTAGTCTATAGATGACAGTGCTTTAAGTGAACCCTTCAGAAGCAGACAAATATTTTCAGTTCTTTTTCTGCTATCGTGTTATTACGTAGAAGTATAAAATCTTATTGAGGTGAAGGTGTTAACCCAAAAGTTCTATGAGTAATGGAAAGTATAGGTAAAAATTATGAAGTCTCCAGCCTTTTTTACTTTAACCAGGAATCTGTAAAATCTTAATTAGGAACAAGAGCAAAAACTAATAATAAAACCCTATGCCCTCATATGCTCACATGACAGGTTCAGAAATGGCCAAATCATTGCACTGAGAAAGATTTGGTCATCAAAGAATCAGTGTTCTTCCTTTTGTTTAATTTAAGAGGTGATGAAGTAGATGAGAATGGAAAAATATCTTCTGAGGTAAAAATATATTACCTGTGAAAGAGGGAATTACAGGCTCACCTCTGACAATGACCTCAAAATCCTTTTTTTTTTTTTTTTTTAAGTTAGGTCCCACAATATTTAAAACCAATGACAATCTACAGCTGAGTGACACAATTGTGAAAGGAGAGAAGGGCTAATTTAGAAGTTATCAATAATATTAAAATATATTCCATAAGTATAAATCAAGAACTTCTGGAGTTTGTTGTAGGATGGAACAGGGATACAACTCTATCAAAATGCAAAATTCAAGGAAGAATAGAATCAGATTTTGTTTGGCTTTAACTAGAAGTAAAAACCTGTTAAGCAAAACAAGCTGTTACCAATATCCAGTTACATGTTGATTTCAGCCTCAAGCCCCCAGAAAAGTGAATCTGAAGGTTCTTTATCTTGCACTTCATATGGCTGTATGGAAGTGTGCTGATCTTATGGAGCATTATGTGTTCCAAACAATAACCAGAAAAGATCTGATGTTTCAACAGGTATTAAGGCTCAAATTCTGACACCTGCCCAATAAGGTGACTTCATTTGGCTGACCATGGAAGTGAGGATCACAGAGCTATTGGTTATTTTGGAAAATATTTTCAGTAATTATTTCTTGGTGTGATTAATTACCTACTTGTAACTCATTTAGAAATAATGTATTATTTAAGATACTTTATCTAAATTTGAAACTATTTCATTAAATAAGTGTGTATTTATAAATTCTTCCTAAAAAGACCAAAGTAACTCAAGAACAGAACAGATGTTATGCTGCTGAGTAGTCATTCAGACCATTTGTGTATAGTTCAGGTTTTCATCAAAGAAAAAAATAAAAGCATAAAAACCTCTTTGTGATTTGTAGAGATGAGAACAAAAGCCTTTGTGTGACCTAAAGGATATCATGCATTATTTTTTTTCACATCTGTCATACCCATCTGTTCATATGAAAATCAGAATCGTATGACTGCTGTGTGTATGTGATATAAAAATCTTACCTGAGATCTTAGGTACCTTTGTTATTCTTCTGTGTTACCTGTCTGAGCTAAATTAGGATGCATTTGTGGTTACCTTCAAAATAAAGAGTTTCTGAGTTTTTGTTTGGTTAATTGGAGGACACCAGTTCTCTGGAAGAAAGATTGAATTAGGGAATATTTGAATAAAATTAGGCATATGCACACATCTACTGGACCTAATGGATGTACCCGTAAGTGCTGATAGAGCTTGGTAATGTCATCACAAAGCCACTCTCGATTTTCTTTGAAGGGCAGTGGTGTTCAGGGGAACTTTTTGAGGACTGAAAGAAAGCAAATGTCATTCCTGTTTCAAGAAGTGTAAGAAGGAGGATCTGGAGATCTACAGATCTGTCGGCCTCACCTGAGTCCTCAGCAATTAGGTGAACAAATGATCTTACAAGCCATTTTCAGACATGTTAGCATTTGGGAATAGTCAGTATGGATGTAGAAAGGATAAATAAGGCCTGACCAACCCAATCATCTTTTATGACAAAATAACAACCTTTGTAGTTGTGAGAATAGCTGATATTGTTTATTACTCAGATGAAATGAGCCAACAGGAATCTCAGGAAGTTTAATAAGAAGAAATGGACAGTCACGAACCTGGGAAGTATAACCAGTGCACTGGTAGAAACTGGAGAGCAACTGGCTGGAAATCAGTTTTGCAGAAAAGAACCTGGGGATCCTGGTGAACAAGCTGACTGTGAAGCAGCAACATGCCTGTGGTAAAAAAGGCCACACGTCAGCAGATCAAGGGAGGTGATCTTTCCCTTATATACAGTGCTGGTGATACACACTGAGAATGCTTGGTCCAGTTCTGAGCTCTCAGGAAGGCATGGACTTACTGGAGTAAGTCTACTGAAGGACCATGAAGATGATTAAAGGCTTGGAGTGTCTGACAGGCAAGGAGAAGTTGAGAAAGCTGCAACTATTCAGCTTCCAGCAGAGAAGGCCGGGGGAAATTTTACCAATAAGTATAAATACCTGACGTGGGCGTATCAAGATGAGAGCCTGGCTCATAGTGTGCAGGATAAGAGGAAATCTGCATAAACTGAAATACACAAAGTTCCATTTAAACCTGAGTGGAAAAAAACCTCTTGCCTCTGAGGATGACTGAATGCTGGCGTAGGTTGCACAGGTTGTGGTGTCTCCATCCCTAGAGATACTCAGAGCTCAGCTGGATATCACCATGAGCAACTTGCTGCAGCTGATTCTGCTTTGAGAAGAGAGATTGTATTAGGCTGTAGCATCCCACTGGTACTGTAGCTTGTTCTTTGACATTATAGAATGGAATTGGATTATGGAGAAAAGGGAAGTAGTTTGAAAGAAAGATAGACTTGTAAAAGTCTCAGTTACTTTGTATACAGTTGTATCAACATGTTTACATTTGGTATCCTCCTCTTTTTTTCAATCTGTAAGAATGTTCCTTGATTATTAGTGTACAAAAAAGCCTTTGGTAGGGATCTAAGCTGTATCACGAAGCTATTCTGTATATTTTCCTGTTGTGTCATGCAAGAAGGCAGAGTAGAACCTCGCTGCAGTTGCACACATTAGTTTGATCAAAATACATGCATCACTAACAAAATACAAAATGCTTTCCTTCATTTTTAGAAAATGCTCATTATATAAGTGCATTTAATTATTGGTTGGCCTTTGTGTGAACTTATGTTTGAAGGTGGTCTGATTTATAGCTAACCTCCCTTAGGAGCAGAGCCAGTGCCTTAGATGTGTAATCTAAGCCTCTTCTTTCTCGCACTCATCTTACTGCTTCACTTATTTTTCAGATTATTTAGTCTTTGTTATTTGACTAATTAATGCATTCATTTAAACGTTCTAACTCTAAGTAAAACTCATGCTTTTAATTTCATTTACTGAGTGCTATGAAATACATTGCGTGGCAAAGAGAGATGAAAGGAAACCTGTTAGGATCAGCTTTGACTGCACAATAGCGTGTGACTTTCTTGATCCATTGTACTTTTTAAATCCCTTTTTCTTTTTTTCAACTTCAGATTGTCTTGCAGGGACATGGAACAAGGGTGGCTGCAAAATCTCAGCAGAGTGGAGAGAAAGCATTTCGCTGTGATTATGATGGCTGTGGAAAACTGTACACAACAGCTCACCATCTTAAGGTGATGAGATATAAATTGAGCATTGTTGGTTTGCAGGCATGATTTTTTTTTTTTTTTTGACAAATTTTGCACTTTAAAGTGATGGAAATTAACAGAGAAACAACTGCAATGTGCTGTTTTGTCAAATATTTATTTGGTTGGTCTTAAAAGAATCATTTGTCCCAGATGTTCAGCTGATTTTCCTTAGTGTTCTGACATGTTTGAAAACAGAACATCTAATAGACTGCAGTTACTGACTAACAAAATATACTGTTAACGTTACATAAAACATGCACTAAAAGTTGCAAAAGAATAAATGTTGACTCGAAATGATGCTTATGTAGTGGTCAGATTGGTGTAGATGCAAACGTGGCGTCATGGTTGGCCCATATATTGCCAGCATGTAAGAAATCTCTTGTTGAGATAGTTTCTGTCAGTAGTATCACAGAAATTCTGAAATTCAGATTTCACTAATCTTCGTGAGTACATGATTATATGAGAATTTCAATTTCTAAAAGATTTTATCATAAGTCTAAATCTTCAAAACAAAGAACGTGCAAAGTGAAGAGATGGAACATCTTTTCTTTACAGGTAGCAAGTTCTTGGTTCCCTCTTGATTGGTTTTGTTGTTGTTGTTGTTGTTGTTTTGTTTTAATTTAGTAAGTAAATTACTGTAGAGCTGCATTCCAGTTTAGATGGAAGTGATCACCTGGGGATGAGGAAAGCTCCTTTCAGTGGAGCCTTGTCTGTGACAAAACACTGTGAAGTCAGTGAAGTTTTGAGCAATGTAAGAGGACCTGTAGAAGTGCTCAGTGTAGTCAAAAATCAGAGAGAAGGCTCTGAGGCATGCCTGCATGCTTTCTTTAATTTACTTGAGTGTTGGCAAGTCCACATATATTTACAGAAACATCTTTTGTAAAACTTGAAAGGATTTTTTTAAGACTTGAAAGGATTAGACTAGACCTTAGAAGAAGACACCTGTAGTTTTAAGGAAAACAGTCTTTGTTAATTTTTATCACTGACTTAAAAAGGAGACATTTAAATGTGAATCTTAGGAAGAGAAATAAAATGTATTGTCTTTGAGAATAAGGTTTTTCTGTGCTGAAGTAATCAGATGCAACATCTTATTAAATGAGTGTGTTGGATGTCTTGGCAGGTACATGAAAGGTCACACACGGGAGACAGACCATATCAGTGTGAACATCCTGGATGTGGTAAAGCATTTGCAACAGGTGATTCTTTGTAGATTAACTCTTTCTGCTTTTTAGCGTTTGTCTGTATAAGTTTATGGTACCATTGTTTGTTTTTCTTAACTGCTAAGTATAGAGCCTGGTTGGGAATCCATTTATGAGAACTGCAGATAAAGGTGTCATTCTAGCTAGTGCAGCATATAGAAAAGACAGAGGATTTAACTATTAGTTACTGGAGGGGTAATGAGGTGATGAAACACTTGGCACTTTCATTTCACCTGTCACGCTGCAGTCAGATTTTATCTTGAAAAAAATAGACCTTCTTAATATGAAACTAATAGTGTAAGTTACACGAGGTGACAGAAAAAACTGAACCTGCTGGCTAGAGGGATCTAGATAATGTTCTGATCCAAAGTTGAAAAGAACTTTGGTGGGAGCTGCTTGAAGTGTTTTTTATCACACTGTATCAGGGTGATGTTTCTCATAAAGTGAACACTGTATTTTGTACAGACAATCCATTCATAAATGATAAACTACCTGAGATTTGATTTGATGGTGTAAGATGCAGTTATAAGTGATGGACAATCGAAGGTGGCACAAAAAAGCAAAACTTGTTTCAAATTCTTTTACTTTGAATGTAGATTAGCTTGATACTTAGAAAAGTTAGACTCTAGATTTTCTGTAAAAACTGAGGTGTTTGTGGAACTCCATCTGATGTAATAGATTGAACAGTGTTTCTTTAAATAAGAAGCACAAGAAATGCTGATGAGAAAGGTCAAAAGACCTTTTTCCACTTAAAAGGTTGCACATAAGTTTAATATTATAATGTGTTTGTAAAGAGATTTCAAAACAACATAATGAAACATTATTTTCCATTACTACAGACTGCTGTGCAGCTCTAAACAGCTTTCTGTCTAATGATGTATTTTTGGCCAGAGCCATTTATACCACCTTCAGCCTTTGATATATGGTTCGTGTCAGGAACCAAAAGGTCTCAGCTTAAATATTAAGAACTGTGCTGTGTTGGATTGTGATGTGATGTTTATTTTAGATGTAAGAATGAATTGATGCTCCTCTTTGTAGCTATCCGTTGTGTTCATAAGAAGTCAAAAATAGAAGTTGTAGGAGTTTAGGGATATAGTTAGAAAACACTCTAAAATTAAGTAGGTGCCATCTTCTCACAGACTGTTCCTTTATTTTTTTAGAAATATATACATCTCTAGTGAATGAAAAGAAAATTCATGTTTCTAATAACATTCTAATGATTAAATACCATTTTGATGACAACTACTGGTAAGATGAAAAAAAATAGCCAGGATAGAGAACATGTCAATTTCCTCAGAAGATAAATATTTACCTACATTATAATAATTGCAGTTTATCCCTTTGATGGGAGTGGGAAGTATACTTTCCTTATAAACGAGGGAAGGAGGAATTTATAAACTGTATCAGGAGTTTTGTTGCTCTGTATGGTAGAATGAAGTGCTTGCAAAGAGTAATGGCTTCTGACCATCTTAATTTGGTACTTAGACTGTTAGAACATCCTTTCTGTCCTTCAGGGTATGGATTAAAAAGTCATATCCGAACGCACACTGGTGAAAAGCCGTATCGGTGCACAGAAGAAAACTGCACCAAATCATTCAAAACTTCAGGAGACCTCCAGAAACACATCCGAACCCACACAGGTAGAATTATTACCACTTTTGTTTTCCTAAGTTAATTCACTTTGGTGGATTTCTCTGATTCACATTGCTTAGAAAAGTGTTGAAGCACCCACGCTGCCATTGCAGACGTTTAGCAGCGTGTCACTGACGTTGTCACTGAGCACCTTTGCAGTTTGGTTTGCAGCTGTAACAGGACAAGGGATCTTTGCTCAGTAACGCAGCTCACCTTTTAGAAGTGGTTTGGTGCTTTAAGATAAATTGAATGCCAGATTCATGAAGGCTGATAGTTCTCAGCTTGTTGCCCGCCCTTCTCGCAGAGAAAAATAATAAAACATATCGTATCAAACTTAATGAAGGTTTCAAACGTGTGAAAATTAAAACTTAAGTCCTTGTGGAAACAGATGTGCTCATACATACCCTGTGCGAGTTTCAACAGTGCACCGATGGAAGCAAGCAAGTCTTCTGGCCTTGCTGGTGCAAGAAAATCTCGGTCACCTGGAAACAGGTCACTTTTCTAGCAACTCCATTAGAAACACAAAGGCAAACCGGTCGGGTGACATTCCTGCAATCGCTGAAGAACAATCAGTGTTGTGGTTTCTGACTGCAGCCCTCCTTGAGGCTGTAATTGGAGGTTCTGCCTCGCGACGGGGATCAGGGGAGCCATGGTAACACAACATTGAGGCGTGTACACTCAGATACGCTCTGCCTTGGCAGAAAAGTGGAAAACGTTCCCGAAACGGCGGCCTTAAGGAGTGAATTATAGTTTCCTCTGCCAAGAAGCTAACTGCTTTGGAGTTTCATGGTATTAATATCTGTATCAGGACTTCGTTTTTCATTTCTGTTTCCAAGTACTTAGAATTGTAGTGCTAATCTGCCCTCTCTTGCTCTCAGACTCCTCTCTCTGTTTACCAGTACGGTGGGGGGAATGTACTTAGCCCTACCAAGTGTGAAGTCCCAACAGGACGGCAGGTTGGATGGCTCACGCCTCTCCAAATTCAGTCCCTTTGCTCTCCCCCCAGGAGCTGTGTGCTCTGCTAGGTCTGAAGGATCAGGGAGATTAGACGGGCTGGCTTTATCTGGTCTTCATGGTGAAGGTTTTGGAGGAGCGATGTGAGTTACTGTGTGTAAATTTAGTATAGGAATGGAATTAGTAACAGAAAGATCTGTGATTGCTTTGACTTTGGCTTTTGAAACTTGAATTTTAAGGCTGTGTGTCTTTAAAAATTTGTCTCAGCCAAAGGTAAAGTGCTTTCTATGGTGAATTCTACTAATTTGCCTGTATCTCGATTATGTATTAAATCATGAAGTAATTCTTTTTCATTTTATTAATTACAAATGTACAAATGGTACAATGCACTTGTTTTGGATAACATATGTAGCATTTTGTCTGGGTTAAACACATGCTAGAATATAGGTAATATGGAACTGAGTCTGTTTTAAATATCATGAAGTACTAAGTGCTTCATAATTTATCTCACAGGTTATACGATTTTCCCAGTTTTTGCCAGATATTGCTAGAACACTCCATGGTCACATGTTCATGGCATCTCTGAATGAGGATCTCAATTAGATAGCTTTGGATTTCAACATTCAGTCTTGTGGTTTCTGCCTGGAGCCCTCCTTGAGGCTGTAATTGGAGGTCCTGCCTCACTATGGGGATCAGGGCAGCCATGGTAACACAATGTTGTAAGTGTAACTTACAATTTTTGTACTCCTTCATAACTTTTCTATGTGTACTTCTTTTTTTTCAGGCGAAAGGCCCTTTAAGTGTCCTTTTGAAGGATGTGGCAGGTCATTCACAACATCTAATATTAGAAAGGTTCACATCAGGACACATACAGGCGAAAGACCTTATTACTGCACAGAGCCAGGATGTGGGAGAGCTTTTGCCAGTGCAACTAATTATAAGAATCATGTGAGAATACACACAGGTATGTGGATGGTGTTTTACGTTTTGAAATGGATCCTGCTTGGAAGAGTCTCCTTTTTTGAACGCTGTTTTGTTGCACTGTAGTTGGATATAGTCATGTTTATGTGATGTGACCTGGTGCCTTTGTTTTGGCCTTATCTTCCCTCATATGGGGATAGTTTGGCTCACCTTTGTGAGCCACCCTTTCACTTGGATTGTATTTTCAAGATTCTGAAATGTAAAAGCTACTGATAGCTATATCATCTTAGAAGCCTTACATTTTTATAGAAGCACGGATAAGTTTCATGGAGAACTTTTGTATCAGATTGGCTTTATAGTTTGTAATGAAATTTTGACATTTGTTTCATTGATTTTTTTATGGATTTCTTAAAGGAACAAAACTGTCAGTGCTGTGCAAAACTGATGTTTAGGTTAACACCTTTCCAGAAGCTCAAAGTTCTGTGACACTCTGTGATGCAGTTTGCATCTATCTTCATCCTCAGTATTAGTTTCTAAAGATTGTATAAATTGCAGCTTTTAGACTGCATCATCCTGTACTCATCAGGAGGACATTTCATATGGAATGACAGGGAGAAAAAAGGGCCCAACTTTCACTGACAGATTTAAAAAAAAAAAAAAAAAAAAAAAGACCAGTGAAAGGCTGCATTGATAAACTTAGTGAGCTAGAGCTTCACTGTTGCCTTTGAAATTGAAATTGGGTTGGTAGTGGAAGTGTGTCACTAAATACCTTACAAATTCATTGACAGTTTTGTCTCTGCATTCTGAATAACATTCTCTCTTTCTCTTTGCCATCCAGGGGAGAAGCCCTATGTCTGTACAGTTCCTGGTTGTGATAAACGTTTTACAGAGTATTCCAGTTTATACAAACATCATGTTGTACATACTCATTCCAAACCATATAATTGTAATCACTGTGGAAAGACATACAAGCAGATTTCTACACTTGCTATGCACAAGCGGACAGCACATAATGACACAGAGCCCATTGAAGAGGAACAAGAGGCTTTTTTTGAGCCACCTCCAGGTTAGAGTTTCAGTCTTTGAATCTCTTGTCGTAACAAATGGTCTGGATAATATTATGCTGGTTATAACCAAGGAAATTAAAGTATAGATAAAAATCTGAAGTACTTAATAAAAGTTATTTAACTTCTTTGTAGGACTTTTTAGTGTGCTGGTCAACTTGTAAACAGAAACTGAGAGAGTAATTGACCAGATCATAAACTGAGTTTATAGCAGGCTGGAGATAAGAGAGATTTGAGAAATCTGAGCTGCAGTCTCAGCAAACCTGCTATAAACAATTCTGCTATAAACGCAAATGTGTGAAGGGACCTGCAAGAGTCTAAAGTGTTTGTCTGCAACCTACTGGATTTTTCTGAGGCTCCATAGTTGCTGGAGGTCTTTTATCAGGAATAAAGGCGCTGCTTTGTGAAAAGGAAAAATCTGCCTGTGCAGCACCATGATCCTGTGGTGGTTTTGTGACAGTTAATAGCAGTGTCTGTGAATTTAGGTCCTAGGGGCAAAGATGAAAATTAGCTAAGAACTTTTTTCATGTTATGAGTAGTATCTTGTGACTATAAAAATGAGGTTAAAAGAAATACCGTGTGAGAACAGTTATCATTTGCCAAACTGTGACTTGTCTGAAGATAGAAAATGCAGATGCAAAGGGTTCTGTTTTACTACATGTATTTGGGAAACAGCACTGAACGCCTCAAGCAAATTTGCTATAGTCTCATGCCGTCTTTTGAGGGAATTATAGGATTCTTTTACTGAAGTTAAACATTTATTAAGATAATTAACTGAAATCTTCACACAAAGGCATCACTGTATTCCTCTGTCTGTTAATGAATAACTCTTAAAAACTGCCATTTGTGTTCTCACGAAGGCTCCTGCTTGGAGAAATTAACATTTAAAGATTGAATTAGAAATGGTTTGTTGCCTTTTTAATGTTTGAGTATAAACTAGTAATATATTTTTGTTGTGAGTAGCATTTGTATGTCTCTTCTCATCCTTCAACTATCCCTTTTCCACTGAAGTGTTTAAAAACCATCAAACCAGGCTGGTGTTTATTCCTTGTTGGTTATCTTTCCTGCCTGTATTTAGAGTATCCAAACTAAACTACTCTCTTGCCTTCTTTGTATCAAATAGGTCAAGGAGAAGATGTTCTGAAAGGCTCACAAATAGCCTATGTGACAGGTGTAGAAGGAGAGGACGTAATTTCTGCACAAGTTGCTACAGTTACTCAGTCAGGGTTAGGTCAACAAGTAGCGCTAATTTCCCAGGATGGAACCCAACACGTAAGTAAATTTTTGCTGAAGAGGTGACAAAATTATGTTGAGAGTTTAGGCTCGTGTGTCTTTGATAAATATGTGCTTTGATTTCTCATGGAAAGAAACTTATTTGAAGATTATGCTATATGTTTAGGATTGGATCTCCTCTGGAACACCTAAATTCAACTATATATTCTCTTATCTGAAACTATATGAATACGATCTTAGATTTTTTGGTCTATCCTTTATCAGTTAAAACCTCTGGAAGTTCATTATGCTCATACTATTGGCACAGGCTGTATAACAGCTGTTACATGTGCAACACAGTTGCTGAGGTTTTCCAGAGTTTCCTGGTTATTCTGTTAATATCTGATATTAGGAGAATAATATCACTGATATCACTGTTGCTTCGTTTGCAGACACTTTTTAGAAAAAATAATCTACTTAATCCCAGTGCATGTTTTACAAACTGGTAGTATTCAATTCTTACAACTTCTAATATGAACATGAGAAGATGAGAAAATAGAATAATACTACCTCTACTTGAGAGTTCCTTTGGATAGTTTTTTTTTAGGAATGGGTAAGAAACCCACTGAAAGTAGATTTCAGCACAGTTATTCAGTTTAACTCTGGTAATACATTGAATGCATAATGGGAAAAAAATCATATTTCAACTGAGGAGGTAGCTGCTGCGCCAGTAGAATATGAAAAATATCTTCTAAATTATAATTGGAGATGAAATATTAAAGGGGACTGTCACATTGCAAGCCCTGAACACTGCAGCAGTACTAAGGAATCAACATTTTTACCCGTGGAAATGAAGGCCTTTACGAGCCATGACATGCAGTTCTTCTCATATCTATTAATCCTTCAGCTTGATTTCAATTCTGTAGTGTTTTGCCTTCTAAGTCATGCAAATCATCAAATCACTAACTGATGCCCTAATACATTTATATTGGAGACATCAGTAATTTATATCAATTTTTAAATGATTTTTTTAATTGGTGGTTTTAATTCTAAGTCCTTACCAAACCTCTTTAATGTCTCCATTAAGATAAAAGCATGTGATGCAACTTGAGTCTCACTGTCCTCTTGTGTAAGACGCATGCATAGATAACCTTGCATGCAGTTCTTTGGGGTATGATCTGACTGACATGGAGTTCCAGACTCCGATTGAAAGCACACAACTCTTTCTCAGTGCTGGGCCATAATTTTATTTCTGTAAAGAGATACATGTGTCTGAAAGATCGTGGGATGTTAGATCTCCATCAATAAGATGTTTGTAATAAGGGCTTTTCATCCAAGACTGGGAATTGGCCAGAGAGTGACAGTGATTCTCAGGAAATGCATGAGTACATCAGAATGTGGAATAATAGCTGCTGTAACTTGTGGACAGGATGTAACTGCAAATGGGACTTTGGGTATTTTTTTCAGTGCTATTGTGAATAAGTTGCCTTCTAATTCTGGATTGTCAGGCAGTTTGTTTCAGATGAGGAACGTGAAGTTGCACCTTCTGCTGCTGAATCAACTAGCAGGAATGTGTTTGATGAATGCTGCTACAGTGCAAGTGCAAACTCTGATTTTTTTTTCAAATCTCAGTTAAAAACATTTACCCGAAAACAGGATTGTGTTGCTGAAAGCTAAGACTCAGGTATGACTTGAGCAGCAATTAAACCTTCTTTACTTCAGGAATTGTGTTATGTTTCAGGTCAACATATCTCAGGCAGATATGCAGGCCATTGGAAATACAATCACTATGGTAACACAAGATGGCACCACTATCACAGTCCCTGCCCACGACGCCGTCATCTCTTCTGCAGGAACACATTCTGTAGCAATGGTTACTGCAGAAGGCACCGAAGGACAGCAGGTAAAAAAATTATCCTGTGTACATAGCTGATGTTCTTTTTGAGATGGTATAGTATAGGCACAAGAGTCATCACAGTATTCAACACCAGGCTGTGTCATTCCCATCAGAAGACTACAGTATGTTAGTATGCAGCAACAGAATGTTTTAGAAACAATAATTGGGCCCCAAGAAAAAGAATATGGAGGTACCAATTTGATAATTCTTGTAGGTATACATAAAACAAGACATAGAAATGCTAAGCATTTCTCCCGAAGTCACACAGTAAACAAGTAGTAAAGCTAAACATAGAATCCAGTGTGAATTTATTGCTTAATATTATGGGATTGTAATCTGTTTTGCAGAGAGGAAACATTTGTAAGTACATGTTTATATTAATATACAATAGTTAACTTTTAGAACAAATACAGTGATACAGCTTTTAATATTTAAGTGAAAATACATCCCACTGTTCTAAAAATGTGCCATGTGAAAATGAATATATTTACTTCTCTGTATGAGTGTATGCATTCCCTGTATGTGTAGATAATCATAGGCTTACAGATACAGTTAGTGAACTTCTGTGCTGTTCTGAAGATACTTAGGTTTTGAGGACTAATGACACTGAGAAACAGTGGTGTAACCTTTCTTAAAATATGATCTGCTCTGCAGGATAAAACTGTGCTCATGAAAAGCCGTAGCTTTCAATGTAACTTTAACTTTGAAGATAACAGTTGTATGAGATGAATAGCAATAATCTGGAACCATCCAGTTGATTCTCATTCTTTGGTCCTGAAGGTTGCCATCGTGGCTCAAGACTTAGCAGCGTTTCATAGCACCTCATCAGAAATTGGACATCAACAACACGGGCACCATTTAGTGACCACAGAAGCTAGACCCGTTACATTGTTGGCTACATCCAACGGAACACAAATTGCAGTACAGGTAAAGTGAAAAATGTTTTTTGGAGTGTTTCTTGCTTCTAGAGTTAGAAGTTCCTAGTAGTATAACAAAATCAGTCTAATAAGCTTGAAAAAAAATAGTAACCATATAGCTTTGTATTTTAAATAGTATTTAAGATTAGGAAGAAGAATAATAAGCACCTGCTTTTCCAAATCTACTTGTAGTACTTAAAAAAGATTGGGGAGGGCTGAAGTTAAGGACAGATGAATCTTTCACTGAAGAATGATGTACGTACTGTTTGGGAGTCAGTAGATCTTTTGTGGAAGAGTGTGTTCATTCAGCCTTCAGCATTACATGTTAAGATGATTGGGAATGCTACATTATCAAAGTTGCATTGCTATTGCCTATTGTATAGGCTGTATATTGCCTATACAGATAAAATTACTAAAATTGTTATTTGAACTCTGAAATGTTAATAGCAAAAGAGTGTAAACAGTCATGTAGAAAAAGCAATAATTGGAGATCTCTCTTTTTAGTTGCATCTACAAGATAGTAATTTCCTCTCCAAACTACTGTAGAACTGAACAGTGTCATCGTGACTGTTTCTTTTTATAATCAGAATTCTGCAGTACATTGTATACATCATATGTTGTTGTTCCATAGAGCTTATTTTCTCAGAAGAATTAAGGAAACTGAAAGTGTTTGTTTTGGTTTACCAGATCTAAAATGTAATTTAGTGGCTACTGTAATTTCAAAAGCCTTGTTTTAGCTTTGTTATGTCTGTCAAGTGAAATTATTATCTGTCTAAATTGTCTGAATTATTACATGTAATGAAATGCATTTACCACGCAGCAATTCTTTGAAGAAACTGAATTTGGTAGATACACAGAATCTCAGTTAAATCTGCTATGAGAGCTATCTGCTATCTCCTGGTTTTCATGCTGATTAGATAGCTGTTATTGTAGATGACAGGCGATGAACAGTACTGATCACACTAATTTGTGCTCACTACCTATTGGTATCTTTGCCTTTGGTTTCATCTTACAAATCTGTAAAGAAAAATTAATCTGTGTAAAATTTTAGATTTATTTATGTTTGAATGCATTTGTTTCAGCTTGGAGAACAACAGTCTCTGGAAGAAGCCATTAGAATAGCCTCCAGAATACAACAGGGTGAAACACCAGGAATTGATGATTAACTTCTAAAACTGCTACCAGAACAATAGAGTGAAAGGTATTTTATTTTCAAACAACAAAAGTCCATGCCAGCAGCAATCCACAAAAACTTTGAAGTTCCCCTCTCATTGATACTGTGTACACATTTTATGCAAGAGCAAAGAACGTTTTCTAAGCGCTGTGTACATAACCCTGGGAATGGACTGACATCATCTACTTCCAACTGTTGTATATTCAGGAATACGGAATTAGGATTATATAGTAAATTTCCTTGTTATCCTTTCATCAGATTTCAGACTGGTCTACAAGCAAGTTAAAAACAAAACAGAAGTATTGGAGTTAATTTTTAGTGTCATGTACAAATAATGAAGGCATTACTGAAGATTTGAAGTGTTGTAAAGACTATAACAAAATCATAATTTCAAGAACCCTTTCAAGTTATAAAGAAGACAGAGCCTTTTCAGTTGTTTTCCATGAATGGAAAAGGCATGGATTTTGAGCCTACTGTAAACCTTCGTACTTTGATTTGTTTCATACAGATTTGAAAACTCTTTAGATTACCCACCCCATCTCATTCATTGTAAATACAGATTGTTAATGCTGGAAGTGCTAATTGTATTATCTTTAAATTGGATTGTGTACAAAGGAGAAACTTTGGTTGTTCAATATTAAAAGAAGTAAATCTAATGATTTCGTTTCTTTACATATTTTACTGAAGATGTTACTCTGAAATTATTATGCAATAAAAGATAACAAGATTGTATTATCTAGATAGGATGATATTGTTCTGTGACATACTGTTTTACTTTTGATGGGACAAGTTAAATTATTTATTTACGGCCTTGTATAATTTTTTTTTCCAAAGTTTATTTATCATAAATTTAAATTTTTGACTTACTCGTTTTGACCGCGATTGACTGAAGTATGTGAAGTAATCAGTGCCAGTCGTTATTTTCAGCATTCTGAAGCACTACAAAAATTATTAAAAATCATAATTAGTCAACTGATTTTGACTTAAAAGTAAACTAGGAGTTTTCAAGAGGAATGTGTTCAAATGGTGCGTTTGGGGCATAAATACATGTACTAATAGTCTGTTTTCAACAGTTCTGAGTGCCTGCAGCTACTATTTGTTACCTACGAGGTGCTGATAATCAGTGATTTTGAAAATCAGGACACAAGTTACTAGGAAAAAAAAAAGGATTAATTAAAGATGATGTAAGTACAGTGCTCCTCTCCACCTATCATTCTATAAAGGAAAAAAATTCATTGTAGATAAATCTAACACGTACTGTAAGATGTAACTTAAAACTTTTTATACAGAAAAATGTCTTTAATTGTCTTGTTAGTAAGCTTGTTGAGCAAGTTAAACTTCCTTGGCTTCCTGTAAGATTCAGTTCTTGCTTTAGATGAGTGTCGAGAGCACTTCAGAAACTGAAGCCCCACCTTTGTCTTTCTCAAGGGAAAGATTAAACATCTTGGGGGTGAAACGTTGATCAAGTAATCATTTTGTATGTCTTGAGGGGCTTATTTTGCATTTAAAAAAAAATAAGTTAATAACTATGTACTTGGAGGTATTTGACATCAAAAAGGCCACGCTGAATATAATGTGATTGACCATATCAATACGGGTTGCAGCTTTTTATGCTTTTCATACAGATGGCAACTGCAAAATGCTGTGAGAGAACACAGTACTATGGGATAAAGGTGGTCAAAAAAGTCTAATCTCGAGGGCTGTTACAAAGCAAAACTTGAAAACATTCAGGTTGTCTGCAACCTTCCTGCAGGATTGAGGCTGTTTACTTACTTAGGTGCCAGATTTCCTGAAATTTTAAGTAATTTTGATGTCCCATGGAGATAAACTGTACTATGCAAAGAGGTTAATTACATGTCAACTAGATCAGTTTCTTAGTTTTTATGACTTTTTAGAAATTAAAGATGTATCATTTGACATGAACGTTCAAGTTTTTTTCTTAAATTTCATTGCTAATAGTTTTTGGAAACACTGGCTGGAAGTGACTTAACAAAGAAATAACAGTGCCTCTCATTTCCCAGGACATTTTCTGATCACTGTACAAATGTGAGTATTACTTCTTCCTTCATACTAGTTAGTTTCCTGCTAGGTACTAAAAACTAGCTTGATAAGGAAAAGCTGCAGAATATTTAAGTAATGTTTCTTGTATCTTACCAGTTGTTCTTGCAAAACTCCTGCAGTCAAAGGTTGTGCTTCCCCCATAGCTACTCCTATAAAGGAAAACATACTTAAATACTGAATAAACAAGCCAGACTGACTTAGACTGTTTAGTCTTGAAAGAGAACCAGAGATGATTATATGCATTTTCACTGTGAGGCCTTGTATGTATAACAGACTTGTTTTCAGAGTGGAGAGTCCTCTGTGATTTTCTGCTGGTTTCCCAGGACATGGAAGGGAACCTTCTTGTGAGCATATATCACCTTTGGAAGGTTCTGTAGTGGAGATCACACAAGTTGAAATTGGGTGAGGTAGGGATCTTGGTGAAAAGGGTTTCAGGAGGAGGAAGCAAAGAACATGCCCAAAAGGACTGGGTGTTAGGCAGTAGAAGTCTCTTATATTTTGCCATAGATTTTACTTCTCTTTTTGAATGTTCTGTTTCAAAGGGAGTGACACACTGGAAGAAGGAATTGTAAAAGAGGGATCCTATGAAGTAGAACAGCCCTTCCTCTTAGAAATTGGCTCCCACATTTCCAGCATTCCCAGTCACAGTTTTCTTTCAGACTTGAATTTCAGCCCTAACTCATTCCTTAAAGGAAAAAAAAACAAGCCATCTCTGGACTTGGCAGTCAGCACTGGGGGATTTGCTTTTCTTTACAGTAGTTCAGTGCCTCTCCAGATAGTAAAAACAGAGAGGCAATTATTAGAGGTGCTCCAGGCTGATGACCTTTCGTGCCAGAGGCATTGTGCATAACAATGGGACAGTTTTTACCCTAAAGAGCTTAATGCCAAAGCACACATGAATAGGCTGAAGCTGCAAGACTGTGTTTTTAGAAGAGTAAATCCTGAAGCCTGACAACAAAGTTGTAAAAAGCCATAATCCCTGATAGTATAAGTAATCTCAGCGACCAGTCAGCTGACTGATACCAGAGATACTCAGACACAGTACGGCAGGAAAAAGGACATGTGATGTCTGCCTAGCATACAACAGAAGAGAAAGCTAATAGTCCAGATAAACAAAATGTAGGAGCTTGGAGGGCAGCTTTTCCTAGACTTTACTCTAGTTCCTAACCTTCATTAAATTGTGGGGATGTTCTGGCTTCTCTGACAGCCATGTTGTACTACAATACTGAAAAATCCCTGTGTGCTCCATACTTCTCAGGAGGCAGAGCTGAGAAGCTATTTAATCGGTTTTAACCACTAGGAAAGACGGCAGAGTAAGGATGTGAAGAAGACCTGTTTGAATCCAGCAACTTAACAGCTTCATCTGTTAAACTCAGGCTGCATGCCTTAGGGTGACCATAGCTCCAGCTTAACAAGAATGCATAAGTGCCCTATGATGAACCCATCCCAGTCACTTAATTTGTCTTTGAAAGGTAACAATAAGATGTGCAGCACAGATATCAGCAGAATTTTCATGTATAGCACAAGTGAAAGTAAGAGTAGGGCAGGCAGGAGAATGATTTCTGAAGGAGCAAGCTCTAAATTTCTAGAAAACTGGAAAACTAGAATTGAAGGATAACTTGAATTCTATTCAGCTATTTACAGTTGTTTGAGACTTCAGAAATATACTATTTCACTCTTTCTCATTTCTTTCTCAAAAAACATACCAGAATTAACACGTGCCTTGTCTGCACAGATGCAAATGCATGAATTCAGTCTCCAGTTCATTGTTGATAATAATGTGCTCCTATTTTTGCAAATCACTATATATTTGAATAGTGGATCTCCCAAAAGTATATTTTGTTCCATTGGATAAAAGCCTTCTGAAGTCTGAACCTATGTGACAGGAGACCAAAAGCCAGTCTTAGTTCCTGTGCCTTAAACAGTAAACTATGCTCCATAAAATAAGTCATATAAATCAGCATTTTTTGTTGTCATGTTGTGTATTTAAAATGTAGCTTAGGTGTTTTCAGTAGTTTTGATGATCCTTTGATGTTACTTTGCCAGCAAAGTTCACTTGGCCGAAGGAATATCTGACAGTGCAATTAGACTATCACCTTTAATAGTAATTGGCTGGCACCTGACCCCACTGTTAAAATGATAGCAGACTTTTCCAATTGAAGAGTTATATTCAAAGCAGACTTAATTATCCCAACAAACATACAAGCTTATATCAACAAGGAAGCATTTTGTCCTGCATAGTCTGTGTGTTTTTCTTTAATGGAAATGTGACCCTTTTAGATCCCATCCAGCTCAGGTTTTGAAGAACTAAGAGACTTTGTCTGGATTCATTTTGTTCTGTTTAAATTATTTGAAGCATTTTACTCAGAAGAATGACAAAACATTGATAGTTTTTGAGCACAAATGATTGCATGGAAAAAAAAAAAGGGTCTTAAGTTTTTATCTGCTTATCTGCATCTCTATGCTTGCAAGATATCTTACATTAAATGATACGTACAAGAGATTATTAAAATAAGTTGCAGTAAGTTTGAGAAAAGGCAGAGTACTTTCATGATTTTGTATGTTTCCTGGAGGGGAAAAAGACAAAGGTTAGAGATGCCAGTAAACTACTAGTGACTTTTGTTTATGTGCATGGGACATTTTGAGGCTTTTAATCTTCTATTACAATGATTTTAACTTCACTTTGGCCCAGGAGAGGGACATTCTCATTGTACCTGTTGTTTTCAGTCATGGCAATCATTCTCTCTTCAAACTACAGGGGTGCAGTATAGCACTCTGCAAATTTCAAGAAAATACAACTCACAGGATCAGATTGTTCTCCTGTTTTCTTTGTAACCAGAGGCAGAAATGCATGCAGAAAGGGTGTCATTAAGGCCTGAAGAAGAGTGTATGCTTTCGTTGTTATAGACAAACATTGAGGAATTGTGCCTGACTGCTTGGCAAAATCTGTGTTTTGTTGTTGTTGTTGTTTTGTTTTTTTTTTTTTAATATAACTTCTTTCTGAGCATTTTCAGATCATTTCATTGAATTCCTTTATTTTGGGCCCAGAATTTCTTCTTTGATAGGAGGCTGTCAAATTCCCCTTTCTGTTGTCCACCTCCATCTCTTGCTCTCGTGTTCACCCAGGAAGTGCAATTAACATCATTGAGAAATGTTCTATCTACATGAGGAGTATGGGCTAAAAAGAGTAAAAGGACTGGCAGCATCAAGTACAAGCTGCTGGAGTTTCTAATTTTCATAGAAGCAACCTGACCTTCCTTTTCTTTTTCACTTTGTTTATCCTTCTCATAAAATGAACCAGTTTCAAGATTATGCTGGCTGCTCTACAGGTGGGTTTCATCCAGTTTTTGGCAGAACTCTTCCAATTTGATCGCTGTGGTTTTGGGGGGCTGCAGATGAACTTGTAAGTGGAGGAAATCCTGGCAAGTAGGCACTGTACTCCCTTCTGTGGCAGTTTCCTCTGACAGCTAGACAGATTGGCCATTGTTTCTCTTCTTTCCCATTCATCATTGTTTGGGTGTCCTGCTACCCAGGAAGAAGAGAACTGTTTCCCTTTGAGCTTGAAAACTCCTAGTTAAAAGCTGTTGGCTATCAGTCAGAGTGTGCTACCCCAGATAAGCATTTCTGGTAGCAGAAATCTTGAGTGCACTGGACTGATACACTTCTTAATTCAAAAGCAAGTAGTTTTTTAAAAAATTGCAAATATATTCTGAAAATAAATTGAATTGGTAGACATTGCACTATTGCTAGGTAAGTGTTGCCTGGACATCAGGGTACACATCTATTCATGGGATCAGATCTTTAATTAGCGTGATCTACAGAAGCTCAAAGGTGCAATTTAATGAGCTTCCAAGAATTAGGGCTGAACTTAATTAGGGCTCCAAGAATATAGTGCAGTAGAAGACCACTTCACCTCTCTTCCCTGCTCACTTCTCTTCTTCCTGTGACAATCTCCTCTGCTAATGTACTCCCTATGGAAATGGGCTCTGTAGTATGTTTTTTTTAGGCTGTTGATAGGCCTGGTAATGTTAATTCTTGTTCATGGTGGGCAGGGTGGCTGAGTTACCATTCTCATGCTTGGGGAAAATCAACTTTTCTTCAGTACAACTATTGATAGTCCCATCAAAATACAGCAAAAACAACTCATGCAGTTTCAGGATGGCACATATGTAGAAGCTTGAATATGTGGTCCTTTTACAGCAGCTACACATTTTGTTAATAGTTGCACATTTATTCAATACTTCCTTTTCTTATTTGCTGTCAGTTTGGAAATAAACTTTCTTTTTAAACAATTGGGTTTATTTTGTTCATTTCTTTCACCATTCCTTTTTTTTTTTTTTTTTCCACTTGCATTTTTCTCTTCATGTTCTTTAGAACTATTTCCTCTTCTGCACAAACTCATCCTTGTTCCACTTGATGTTGTCCTATTTAAGCTGTTACACTGATCAACAGTTAAGTGGTTACTCTGTACAAAGAGGCTTCTGAAGTTCCATTTGCCTCTTACCCCCATTGAATAGCTGTGTCTGTAGATCCAGAAAGCAGTGCAGCAACAGTTATATTTAGGTTGAGTTCGGGAAGGAAACTGCAACTTTTACTTTCTTTCCCTCCCCCCCCCTTTTATTTTTTGTGGGGGGAAAGGGGGAAGAAAAGGGGCAGTTTTTTAATTGAAAGCTTGTTCTTTTAACTTTTTTAAAGAAGACAATATATGAATGAAGCAAGCCACAGTTTTGGGTCCTTTATAAGAAACTGCTTTTCATCTTCTCGTGTGGACCACTGATCAAGATGAAAGCTGTATGTTTTAGAGGCCTTTTTGTATTCCATCTATCTTGAAACTCAAATACTTGAGTTGGTATCTGCTATACGGTGCATTCACGTTCTGAATGGGACATTATTGTAGTTCTGAATCATTGCAAGGCAAGTGTTTGTACAGCACTTGGCTTGGTGTGGCCATCTCTGTGTAAGCGATGCCCTGTTCTTTTTTTCATAGGTTTGCCTTCAGTTTGCACAAATCAGTTTTCTGTAATCTCAGAAACTGTGTCACCGGTTGCCTGAAAACAAAGAAGTACCTTCAGTTTTCAGGCAACCAGAAGCGTGAGGTGCACGTGTGAGATGACACCGAAGTGGAAACGTTCCTCTGCGCTTCATCAGAAGGAAAACGAACGGCCTTTGTCCCTTGAGATGCTGGTGGAGCTGTGAGCAGCTGTAAGCAACACCACCTCGCTGTGCATCAGCTGGGACTGCGGGGAGGTACTGAGTCACGGCAATGGCCAACATGGCTCAAGTTATTTAAAGCACTCTGCGTTTGTGCGGCACCAGGTTTGTCGCAAGGGCTCTGCTCCTGCAGGTTCTGGAGGAAAACACGGCTGAGTGCTAGCTTTGTTCTTTATTAACCGTGTTACACAGCGCGGGCACGGCGTTCAGCGCGGCGGCGGGCCCTTTAAGGCTCCTGTGGGAGTTGCGGTGGCTGCACTGCGTGTCCTTCCTCAGAGCAAAGAAGCGGCGCGGAGCGCGCCAGCTGAACCGCACCGAGCGCTGATGTTCCGTTTTAGCTGAGGAACAGCGCCAAGCGAGACTTGGGAGCGTTCCCGCGCCGAGCTCGCCGTGAGGCGGGTCCTTCCGGAGCCCGAGGCGGCGTGGCACGGAAGACTCGAGCTCCCCGCCCGCTCCCCGTGCGGGCCCGGCCCCGAAGCGCGGTGTCGCGTGGGGCCGCGCCCCGCGGCTAAGATGGCGCCGGGCCACACGGCTCGGACGCGTCCGTGCGGCCGCCTCGGGGCGCGTGTCGGGTAGCGGCCCCGCCCCCACCCAACCGCCCGGCGGAGGCTCGCGCCCGGCCCCGCCCCCTCCCTCTCCTCGTTCGCGCCAAAGCGCTCCGTGACGCGAGCGCGTGGAGCTCCGCCCCCGCCCTCCGTGTTTTCAAACGGAGGGGGCGGGCGCGATTGGCTGGCGTGCGCGCCACGTGACTAACGGTCGCGGGAAAGCCGCGGAGTCCGAACAGCGCGAGGTGCGCCGTGCCCGGAGGCAGCGCCGCGCGGAGCAGCCGGTACCGCGCCCAGGGCGGAGCAGGAGCGGGGCGAGGCACAGCGCGGCTCGGCTCGACGCGGCCGTGGAGTCGGGGCTCGCCGAGCGGCGGGCCGCCATGAGCTTCCTCAGCCTGCAGCCGACGGCGCCGCCGCGGCGGGTCTCGGCCCGACGGGCGGCCGCCCCGATCCGGCAGAAGCTGCTGTTCCACAGCGGGCACAGCGACTGCGAGGAGGAGGACGAAGACGAGGAGGAGGAGGAGGGCGGCAGCAGCGGCAACAGCACGGGCGAGGACTCGGCCTTCCAGGAGGCGGACTCGCCGCTCTCGGTGGCCCGCACCCCGGCGCGGGGCGGCCCGCCCCTGCTGGAGGAGGAGGAGGAGGAGATGATGGAGCCCGCGGCCGCGCCGCTGCCGGACGAGGGGGACTCGTGGGAGGAGGAAGGCTTCGGCTCCTCGCCCGTCAAGTCGCCCGGCGCCTACTTCATGGCCGGCTCGCCCTCGCCGCCGCCGCCCCACAAGGGCCGCCGCTCCGGCGCGCGCTCCCCCCCGCATCCGGCGGCGGGCGGCTGCCGCCTGCGTGGCGACGAGCCCGGTTCGCCGCTGCCCGACTACCCCGGCACGCCGCCGCACAAGACGTTCCGCAAGCTGCGCCTCTTCGACACGCCGCACACGCCGAAGGTGAGCGAGCGGCGGAGCGGGCGGGGCGGCCGTTACCGGGCGAGCTGGGGGGGGGGGGCGGCGCCCCCCGCGTCCGGCCGTTGGAACGCGGCGCTGCGCGGGACCGGGCGCGGCCGTGCGGTGACGTGCGGCGGGGAGGCGCTCCGCCCGGCCCGGGGCGGCTCGCGACCTGCGGACACGTGAGGCGGGGCAGAAACGCGCCGCCGTCCCCGTGCTCGTGGGGAAGGCGAAGTAAAAGAGGAGTAATTGATGTTCCGCGCAGATAAACGTGGCGGCGTTCTGTCCGCCGTCGTGCTTTGCGATTTCGTTTTTCTCCCTGACTTTCCCCGTAAATGAGGTTTTCCCCGCCGCGTCGCGCCCTGCTTAGATAAGGCGAGGAGGGAGATGGGTTTACGCCAAGTAGGAACGAACGTTTTGGAGATGCGAGCGTGTGGCGCTTAAACCACACGGCTTAACGCTGAGTTTCGGCGGAGATGTTGGATTAGTTGCCCAGATTCCCTGCTGGTTATCTCGGGGAGGTTACCTTTGGAATTCGGAAAAATCGGTGACGTTATCCAGTGGGAACGCAGAACCGTCCTGAGAATCCATAGAACCTTGAGCGTCTCCATCTAGTTTGGTTTTGGAGAGCACGGCTGGGACCTCTGCGTGCAGACCTTCCCTCGGGTCCTTCGGACTCGGTACGAGGCTGGTTGGACGAGGTGGTGCTCCTGCTGGCGAGGCGGTAGGACGGTGGCAGCAGCCTTGTGAGGCTCTAGGAGGCTCTGCTGCGGACTGCTGTGCACTGTTTGATGAACAAATCTCTGATTTGATGGCGTTCAGTTTTTGCTTTAAGCTTGCCATTGAAATCTGTGGCCTGGTGTGTAGTCTAAGCTCCGTATTGCTTATATGACTTTTTGTGTCTAAAGCAATATTAAGTCCGTAAACGTCTTTTCTATTTTCTTTAAATGCAGAGTTTGCTTTCTAAAGCCCAAGGACTGGGCTCCAGCTCAGTCAAACTTCGAGGAGGCTCTCTATTTATGAACGTTGGGAGGTCAGAAAAGCAAGACTCAGATATTAGACAAACACCTCACGTGAATATTAATCCCTTCACTCCCGATTCCATGTTCCTTCACAACTCCGAAGGGCAGTGTCGAAGGAGGAAGAGAACGCACTGGAATGAGTGAGTAATATGTCTCTTTGTAAAGTTTGTTTCAAACTGCTTCTGTGAGAACAATTTTCTTGGCAAATAGGAATGTGAAATAGAGCTCTAGAGCTTGTGTGTCTTTGAAATGCGTGGTTGTGCAGAAGAATCGTTTAGTATTAGGTCTTTGGGTTAGAACATGGCAGAGAAAGATCAGACTGTGTCCTACTGTCAGCGCTGCGCACACGGCTGTTTCTTGTGGAGGGGTGAGCACGTTAAATAGCAGTGTGAAACATGAGGGAAGAAATAACAATGGTGCTTGAGCTTTTTGTGATTTTGTTTTGACTTTCTGCTTATAAATACCTCATGTTCAGTTAGACTAAACTTGAGGGGAATAGGGAGCTGGATCTCAGGACAATCAATAGGTGCTAGACTTGAGTTGTAAATTAAGCCATTTTAATTCTGCAAAACTAACAAGTGTGAATTCCAGCTCTTGTGGAGAGGACATGGAAGCAAGTGATGGAGAGCCTGAGGACGAAGCTATCAGACCTGCTAAGGTAATGAATGTTTAGAACTTGATGTGAGTTCTGGCACTCTGTGAGTCTGCCCATCTTAGTGCTTCCCTTTCTAATCTTTACAGAGGATCACAATAACAGAAAGTAATATGAAGTCACGATATGCAACCGAATTTCATGAGCTGGAGAAGATCGGATCCGGTGAATTTGGTTCTGTGTTTAAGTGTGTGAAGAGGCTTGATGGATGTATTTATGCTATAAAAAGATCCAAGAAGCCCTTAGCTGGCTCAGTGGATGAGTGAGTATTTCCTACTCTTACAAGCTACCTTTTGATGCTTTTTTGTGTGATTGTTTTCTTTGTTTTTCTTCTAAATACTGTACAAACTTAAGAAACCGGGGAAGAGAGGTTACTTGACCACAACAGATTTATCCCAGTATTCTAAATGGAACCAGAGTGCTCTTGTTTGGAAATAAAAGACAGTGCTCACTTGCATTAGTGGCAGGAGAGTACTGTATGAATAAACTGTGCTGCACTGATGTTTGAATGCATAAGGAAAGCAACGTTCCCACAACTGGGTGCTCATCTGTGTTGGGTCTGAGTGACATACAGATTGTCAGGCATTTTTTGGATGAGCCTGATGTTGCTGGCTCTTTTTCCTCAATGTTAAACGGTGTATTAGTGTGTGCTGCTCAAAACTGCACGCTAGGCCTATACAAGAGAAGTTAAGATTGTTCAGTCGTGCTCGTGGCCCAAAAACTTATTTATAATTCTGGCTTATGGTTCTGATCATTTTTTTTCCTAAAACTTCGATGATGCTTCTGAAAACCTGCTGCTGAGTGTGGTTGGAAAGCAAGTAATGCAAGTGGCAGCTCTCAGAAATCATCTGCAACAAAGCCTGATTTTTTTAATGTTCAGTATACTTAATCTTTTAATGCAAAATAAATGGCTTTAGCTGGTTGGACATAAATACAAACCCAACGTAAGGTGCCACAGAGATGAGCATGAAGATTTTTATTTAAAGATATGATATAGTGAGTTTCAATGTCAAGCTGAAATTGAATTAATTTTACCTACTAACATTCTTATGTGCTGTTTTCTTATGATTCTAACAGGCAAAATGCTTTAAGAGAGGTTTATGCACATGCAGTTCTGGGGCAACATTCTCACGTAGTAAGATACTACTCTGCGTGGGCAGAAGATGATCATATGCTTATACAGAATGAATACTGCAATGGTAAGTACTGTTTATTAATTGACCTGACCTTGTTTAATAACCTGATTTTTGGAGATACACAGGTATCTACAAATTGCTGGCATTAAGCAAGAATTGATTGCCCTACGCATAGCTGGTGCTGTCATTGTCTCAAATGTGTTTTATGTGTTCCTTTCTGTTGAAGAAGGGATAACAGATACATGAAGTAATAATTACAAAACTGCAGATAGCGTTAAGCGTTCAAGAATATTGGAACTACACTAAGTGTTTGTGAGCAGCAAAGCTGTTCATTCTTTTGTATAATATCTCAAGCTGGAATAGTGAGAAAAGATTTTTCCCCTGAAGATTGGAGGAATTGTTATGGTTGATACCCTGCCAGAGATTTAGAAGATGGAAGGAGATCTTTGTGTTCCGTTATCATGTTGATTTGCATGGTGGTGTAACAGACTACGCAGGAGGGGGAAAAAAAGAAAAGTAATACATTCCTATGCATCATCAGCAAATTTTTGATGATAGATTTGCTACTAATTCTAGAAGTCAGTTGTACTTAAAGTTAGTTGTCATTACTTTCTCAATGTAAAATTGTCTGATGTAAAAGAAAAAAAAATATTTGTTTTCTTTAATGTCTTTTCTAGGTGGCAGTTTAGCTGATGCCATAAGTGAGAATTACAGGAACATGCGTTATTTTACTGAGCCAGAGCTGAAGGACCTACTGCTTCAGGTGGCTCGAGGCTTAAAGTACATACATTCAATGTCACTGGTGCACATGGATATCAAACCTAGTAAGTGTTAACTGCTTTAATCTACTGATAGCTTCCTCAGTTAACTTAGTCTGCTGTAGACAAATGAGCAGTTAGCCACACATTATTAACTGTAAATTGCTCATTGAAGTTCTAAGTAGCAGTACAAAGATGTCAGTTATGAAGTTGGCTAGCAAGCTTAAACTGTTAATGAGTTTATCTTGGATCTTTTTTGTGTAATTGACTTTTTCTTGCATAATACTTAGCTATTCTCCCAGCAGAGAGGCACAGAGTGAGAGTGTCTGTGTGCTATAATTTCTTGCTTGAGGAGTTGGGTATGCAACTAAGGTTCTGTATGGCTAAAATAAATGAGTGAAGCCAGGTAAAGCAAAAATTAGATACAAACTTTAGATACAAACTTTTTTTTTTAACAATTGTACTTTTTTTCAGGTAACATTTTCATATCCAGGACATCGGTGCCAAATACAACTTCAGAAGAAGGTGATGATGATGAGTGGTCATCTGATAGAGTCATATTTAAAATAGGTAAGAAGCAGCTAGCTTGTGCTTAAGAGCTGCATCATGTGCATTTCTGAGAAATAACTTCATGTTTTTGCAGGTGACCTTGGTCATGTAACTCGAGTATCAAGTCCACAAGTGGAAGAAGGTGACAGCCGTTTCCTTGCGAACGAAGTCCTACAGGAGGTAGCTATCCTTGTGGAAGATACTTGTGTTAGATCCGTGTGCCGTTTTCATTATTGATTTGCTGTCTGCTGCCTCCTTGCTGAGGGAGAAACCTGTAAACGATTTCTCCCGGACTACTGGTGGAAATGTGGTGTGGGTGTGTTCAGTGTTGATTAGTCTATTTGTCAGATTTCTTTTTATTACTGGGTAGTGCCTCTAATAAATATATTCTTCTTTATTTTTGAAGAACTACACTCATTTGCCAAAAGCAGATATTTTTGCTCTTGCTCTAACCGTTGTCTGTGCTGCTGGGGCTGAACCTCTTCCAACTAACGGCGACCAATGGCATGAAATCCGACAAGGAAAACTACCAAGAATACCGCAAGTGCTTTCTCAAGAACTGCTGGATTTACTAAAAGTAAGCGCTCTTGTTCCAGCCGCTCACTGATTTGTGGTTTACTGTATTACTGGCCTTAACTAGAATGACTTATTTTCTCTTTTCCAAGGTTATGATCAACCCTGATCCAGAGAAAAGACCTTCAGCTGTGGCGCTTGTCAAGCATTCAGTGCTGCTGTCTGCCGCAAAGAAGAGCGCAGAGCAGCTGCGGATAGAACTGAATGCTGAAAAATTCAAAAATTCACTCTTGCAGAAGTGAGTGATTCTTTGGGGTCCTTAAATATAACTTAGTTTCTTAATGTTTTTCATGAGATTGTTGTGATTGACTGCAGAAAGAATAATTTGACAGGTTGTGCAGTTTTGTAAGGACAGGTTTGCTGAGGTAGCTTTCTTGCTAATGTAAAGATGAAGTTATTTATTTTTTAAATCACGTGAAAGGGAAGTTGGCTTCAGTTTAAATTTAGTGATGACTACTGGCCTTGCAATAAGCAACTGCTTGTAGTTTTGTCCCTAAAAAAAATAACTGAAGGTAAGAATGACTTCAAAGGTCTGCCTCTGCACAGTAATTTTCAGTTGTATGGTGCTCTGTGAATTAACACGAGTAGGGTTTTTTGTGTTGTGTTCTTAGTGTGCTTCCCTTTGGCCCATTTAAGATAATACTTGTTTATGTGAGTTCTCAATGGAAAGAGTCATTGTAAGGAAACTCAGCTCTTGTACTGTGTCCTTCATTGGAAGGAAGAATGCAAGATTAGACTTCTAGGGAAGAATAGATATGTGTTGTAAATCTTAATTTCTAGTATTAGTGTGATGGATGGGTAGACACGTGCATGTATGACTAACCTCCAGTCTTTTAAGGAAATAGGTCGTAAAAATAGATTACATTATTTCAGTGAACTGGCACCGTATAAATATGGAAAGAATGAGATGGGACACTGGTGTTAATAATGCCCTGGCTTACAGAAATAGAGCTGGTCAATTGAACGAAAACATGCAACTTAATCATTTTTCCACATTCAGTTATCATTGATGGCAAACTGAGTTGAAACAAGTATTACATAAGGTTAGAAGAACTAGTGAGCATGTTGTGTATAAATACTTCAATTGACAGCAATTCCTTTTGCTTTTATAAATACAAGCAGAAGCCAGTGGGGAGCTGTTAAAGGTTTTTATCCCAAACTGAATGGCAAATCTTTAGTTCTGAAATCCTGTAATTAATCGGAAGTGCTTGCTGTGACATGCATGTAGGCTCCCACTGGTGCTTTGCTAACGTGTGGCTTCTGATGTCTTGCAGAGAGCTGAAGAAGGCACAGATGGCAAAGGCTGCAGCTGAAGAGAGAGCTCTGTTCACTGACAGAATGACAACTAGATCCACGACACAGAGTAGACCATCTCGACTCATTGGCAAGAAAATGAACCGCTCAGTTAGTCTTACTATATACTGAATTCTGAGGTCCAAAAGAACTACTGAGAATGGCAATAGCATCTCTGCTGGACTGAAGCCTGAGGATTTGAAGGGAACATTCAATTCCTGGTTTCTTGTCCTCTCTGGACAGTGTTGCTAGTTTTACAGGAATTGCTTCTGGGTTTTTAATTTCTACGATATGGCTGAGGAGCTGTATTGGCCTTTGAGATAATGGACTCGGTTACTATCTGTAGAGGATCCTGGATGTTAATCCATAAATGTTTCAGTTACACTGTTAGATGTCACATTGTCCCAGGGTTAACCACTATAGTGGTGTGCTGCTTTTTAGTGTTACAGCATCGTAATAAGTACTATCCATAATGATCTTTAAGAAGGAGGGAAGGGGACTTGCTGTGTTACTTGTTTTGGGAGCAGAGGGGAATAGATTTTGACAGACGGGCTTTAAGGCCACCTATGCTCGGTGTACCTGATGTCAGGTAGACTTCTATTGTGAATTTTATTTGTATATTCAACTGGGAGCACTTTGTAGGCATTGCATAAACCACAGCTTAGAAACCTGTGGAATTAAGTGCCATGTGGAACTGCTGCTATTTTAGTGTTTTGTCCTCGCTGTAAACTGTAGCATTAAAACAATCATTCTTGTGTTAATAGGCTTCTTGTTAAAACAATTACACGAATCAAATCTAAGCTGCGTTTTAGTGAAGGCAGCATTTTTCTCTTGAAGCTAGTGCATTGTGAAATAATGCACCAATTTAATACTTGGACTCTGTATTAGTGTAGTGCAATTGTTAATGTCTTGGCTATTGATGTTCTGTAATCCTTTCTAATAAGGTTCTCTAAATGTTGGTATTTTCAGTTTTTCATTCTTGAGGCTCTTGTATATTTTTTAATGTTGAAATACCTGTAAATAATTGTTTAGTGTAAGTGTTCAGGTTGTTCTTCATTGTTTATGTACATAAGTTTAACTGTGCATATAGCATACTCTAGTAAAAATGCAGTCTGGGATGCCAACAGAAAAGTTTTAACTATTCAGTTTTAAGTTCCCAAACAAACAGAATGTGGCCATTGAAACTTGTACTGATGTTGGCTTTAGGTTAACAGATGTTACTAAAAAATAGAACTGTTCTAGTAACTGGCTTGTTTCTTCATTAATTTTAGTGTACACAGTGTTTCTCCCATTTGTGCTCTGTTTGTTTTTACTAGTGTTGAATTTGAATATTAAAGTTACAAGTTGTGTTTAGTAGTGTCCTATGCTTATTTAAACTTTATAGTTGTGGAAGTGAAACGTTGAGTCAGGAACATGGCAAATCTGGATTAGATTTGCTTCCTATTCCTATCTAGTGGATTGTGATTCCCTCACAGGAGAGTGGGAGTCACTGATAGTTATGTTGGGGCAAAAGCAACACGGTCTGTCTGTGCTGCTGTATATCAACAGCAGTCTGTCTCTACAGCTTCAGGAAAGCACTGCAAGGTGGTGGGAAGCTGAAGCCACTGGAGTTGGAACTGGATGAACTAGACTTGAAGACTGGGGCAGACTGTGGAGGAAGACCTGCTGCTTCTGAGGTAAGGAGGAAAACATAAATTGCTGAGAACGGGAAGAGAACTGTTAACGCAGAACTTGAAACTGGCAGGAACTGGATGGAATGTGGTAACAGCAAATGTTCTGTGGTGTGGATGTAAAATATTCACATAGATGTAGTATACATAAAGAGGAGAGCTACATTAAAAGTAATGAAGGCTTAATTGACTAGCCTATTTAGCAAATGTTTAGGTTGCTGTATTAAAAATAATTAAATTGAGGTGGCTTTGCAGAGATGTTGTATATGAGTTGAGTGGACCATCAAGATTTAACTTCACAATTTTCATATTAACTGCTAAGTATTTTTCTTTCTAAGAGGTGTTTTGGTCCTCTGTATATGACAATGAAATTCAGAGGCTTGTTTTGGCTAATTGCTGAATAAGCAGTTCTCATCAGTAAAAACTGATAGACTGGAGTTCCTTTAAGATTTGACTTGGTGTATATGATACAGTCTTCATCTGTGTTGATACCTCTGTTAAAGCATGCTTCTAAGCAGTAATGGAAATTAAGCAAACTTAGTCTTTTTGCTCATGTAATGTAAATAACTTAAATTACTCATGATAATTACCTGCTGTTACTTCAGATTGTTGCTTTAAGCTCATAACATCATTACAGGTTTGCTGTACAAACAAGCTTTATGCTGTGCCTACGTGGATGTGCTGGTGGCAGGTTTTGTATCTGTAATGTAAGTGATGCCCAGCCTAAAATTTAGAACTGAAGTGGCTTTAGGGTTTAACTTTCACCCATTTGTGAAGGAGAATGTTTTAAAAGGAACTGAGTTCTTTCAGTGGTTTGCAGGAGCAGTAAGAGTGGTGAAGTTTTATCTCAAATTTTCATGGGAACAACTTTCCTGAGTCAGGCCATTGTGAAGGCTGAGAATCCTGACTACTGTGGGAAAAGCCAGAGAACTTGTGAAATGTGTCAGTGCTTTATTTCCTTGAATATTTATAGCATCCAGTGATTTGTGGTTTAGATGCTTGCTGAGTGAGAAGAGGTGTCTCTATTTTACTGCCCTTGAAGGATTTCTTTAATAGAAATTTAAAGTAATTGTGGTAGCTTATAAATTTAATGCAGGAATGTTTAGGCAAAAATTGTAGAGAGGTGGCACGAGCCACCTTTTCAGGTGGAAAAAGAAACTGCTAGCCTCTTCTGAGGTACAGGAAGTCAAACATCACTTGGAAAAATTCTGTCAAGTGTGGCATAACAAGGTGAACTTCAGCACTTTAAGAGGAAAGTTTTATTTCAGTTAATGCAGCAAGTATCAGAACTAGGAGGCAAATGTTATTCAAAATACCTGTTTTAACTTCCACTATTCTTGTGATCTTTTTTTAATAGGTTCATTTTGCGAAGCAGAGGTATTGTAGTACTTTGACTACATAGATCAGAGTACCTGACTTTTTTGAAGAACTACATATAAAGAGAACCTTAAAATAACTGTAAAGCTGGTATTTTACATCCTTGTCTCCACTAGCTGTGTGTTTGTCTTCTGCCTGAATCTGAATCCAGTGTCTGCAATCCATCAGAGTGATGGTGTGGTTGAACTGAATTTAAAACAAAACAAAATAAAGCCATGTGCACCCTACCAAAAGCTGATTTTGTGACCTTGTCTTTAATGTGTTTAGTGGTCTTCAGCAACACCTGCTAGTCAAAATAGTCAATGAAAGTTTTGTCTAGCAGGTGTGTGCGCTAGTATGGCATTTCCTTCACTATTAGAAATCATTATTTTGTTCAGTAGTGATTAACCATTCTTATCAACAGTAATTTTAGTAAGTGGTAACTTTTTTCATCTTCACCCTCTGCATTTCTGTAGATTTGAAAAAGATACCACCATGATTTCACTTACATGTAATTTTGATATATATCAAATGCACAAGTTTAATAATCCTCAGCACTGGTGTTGCTTACCAATAGCTTTGCTGTTTTCAAGGGCTTGTTCTAAAGCAATGACCAGAAAAAGTCAAATGTGTAGCTCTTCTCTGCACGAACCTTTCCTTTTTTCAGTAACTGCAGAAACTATCTGAGAGCTTCTAGCTCCCCCAATTGGAAGCTGCTGAGCTGACACAGGTTATTGTCTGAAGAAACTGCAGGGAGACAGCAGGAAGAAGCACTGAGTGGGCAGGACAGCAGTAGGAAATTAAAGTTCCGCTTCTGTTTAAGCAATTGGAATTGAGTGAATATGCTTTCACCTTCAACGTACAGGATGGGGGTAAGGGGAAGGGAGGTGCCTCGAGGAGAGAATATTACTGTGCCTAATTAAACAGGAAGCAGTTTATTGCTATTTAGCATGTTTGAAGACCTAACTTGTCCAAGCTCAAGAATTACTTGAGATTCTGAGTTTTCCATTATCTTATCAACTATGAATGTAGACTAAGATGCTTGTTATCAGGAACAAACCAAAAAGATAACTTAGTGCTGCATATTTTACCTCATTATTAAGCGTGACTGGAAAAGTATGTGTATAAATAGCTGAAAACTGTATCAAAGGAAGTGTATTTTGCTGGAATATCTTTAAAGAGTGTTCTAGGAATCTTAGAAGGAAACATCAGATTATTTTTTTTGTGAGACTGAGCTAACATTTCACTTGGTATCCAATGCTGCTGCCTATTTCACCTGAAATAATTTTCATACTTAGTTTCTACATAGTTTCAGTGAGAATGTTTGGGGCATGTGTTGTAAGGCTGGAGATGAAATGGATTTTAAAATAATTGAAGAAATAAATTCATCAAGAGATTTGAGGACCGATTACATTGTCATGCCAAATATGCTTAGTGCTGCTTCTCACCTTGCCTTCAGAGTTTGAGACCTTTTGGAGTTGGGTTATTCCAGTCAGAAACTGCAACACATCAATCATTTAACACTGGCATTTGCTTTATATTTATTTTCTATTGAAGTCTTGCTGTGAAATAAGAGGTGCTAGAAATAATTTTCTTCAAAGGCTAAAAAGTTAATACTTAAAGGTCTTCGGTTTCTGTTTGCTTCAGTGTAGCTTTGCTGAGAATGAAAACCACTCTTCCAGTCACTGCTCAGGATGACTTTCTCTGAGTTAACAATGAGCAAAATCTGAGAGTTACCGATGTCTGAATTCTTTCCTTGATGACGTTTTAAGTGACTCAGTGGCAGAAGACAAAATTAGCAACGGTTTAAATGTGTAATCTTTGTTCTCGTTAGAACTGCCTAGACAAATACTTAAACATTTAGGTAACAAGTAATTAAGCTTCTGGAGGGAGGAGGAAGAGAGAAGCAATTGACCTCTTAGGGCTGGGCTTCAACAAGGTCTAAAGCTTTTTCCTGAAAGTGAGTCACTCTGAGTCTGAGCCAGTTTTTGCTCCCTCACCTCCCCAGCACACTTCAGTCATGCTTTAACCAGGGTTAGCAAACAAGATTTGAAAAAGCACAGCCTGTAAAATAGAATTGCTGAGATCTCAACTTCCAAGAAAAGCAGAAGTATGTCAAGTTGCATCACAACTTTTGTCACATGAATAATGCAAGCAAATTAGCTTATGTAGTGCTATCAAGGGCTTTGTGGTTAAGTGTGATCACCGTTAATTAGTGTTCCACAGACTGTGCCAATGTTATCTTCAAAGGTTTTAAATGTAGATTGTTTGGAGGGAGACCCAGACTGGTCCCTTTTAATGGGTTTGTTGCTTAAAATAACCACAGTCACGCTTGAATGTGGATGCAGTTAGCCCTGTACTTTGTTTCCGTGTAAAAGGCAAAGGTTTTGTTGAGCAGATGCAAGCTTGTCTGTGCGTGAACTTTGGCTTAAATGGTTTTGCTCAGTTGTTTCAATCACACGTAAGTAAAGCCATGTGCATTTTGTGCATTTTGTGTGTATGTGTACACAAAACAACGTATTAGAAGCTTACAAGTTAGGTAAAAAACTTTTTGATCAGCTCACCAGAAGATGGATCAGGTGAGGCTTACAGGAACCAGTGTGGAGCATGGGCTGCTGCCCTAATGAGCTCAGCTGGCTTCTCATGTTCTGAGTGGGAAACAAGTGTTGGCAAAGGATTCAACCGTGTCATGTAAATCCAGAGTAACTGGAAGGAAGCGTGTGGGTTTCCTCCTTCACAATTATTTTCTGTGGGGTGCTGTGTCTTCCGCTTTATTGTAATTACGAAAACGAGCTGCTGACCACCTCTCAACTCTGCAAAACAAAAGCTAGGTCCCTGCTCTGAGAAGTCCGCACATAAAGCGTGAGGTCGACGCTCAAAGCTAATAATCATCAACTTCGAGCTATCTTAGTTGTTCTCCCTCCGACGGTTCGTGAGCCCAGCCGCCGTTTGACACGCTGCTCTGTGCACGTGGTTGCCCAGCCGCTGTGGGAGGCGGGCAGGTAGGCGCTAGACGTCCCTCGCCCCTCAGCGGAGGCGGCGGGAAGCGGGCGGCTCCCCTCAGCGCCGAGCGGGGAGGCGCCTGTGGCGGCCGGGCTCCCGCCCCCGGGGCGGTGCGGGGCGGGCCTGGCGGCGGCGGGCAACGGGAAGGGAGAAGCCGAGCGTGAGCGGCGGCGGGAGCGGGGTGTCGGCAGCCCGGCCGGCCATGGTGGGCCTCAAGGACGAGCTGCTGAAGGCCATCTGGCACGCCTTCACCGCGCTCGACCTCGACCGCAGCGGGAAGGTCTCCAAGTCGCAGCTCAAGGCAAGGCGGGGCGCGGGGCTGGGGCGGGGCGACCGGGACCGGCCGGGGGCACGCGGCCGCCCGTTCCGAAGCCCGCTGGAGGGCCGTTGGCTGCTTTTCCTCCCTCGAGGCCGCCGTCCGTGCGGCACGCCGGGCCCGTGGCTCTGCGGCGCCGCTCTCCGCGCGGAGCCCCTGCGGCGCCCGGCGCTACGGCTTGGCTGCTCGCGAGCGGGGTGCGGCCTGCAGCGGGGCTCCGCGGCGCTCTCTTATGTGGGCACGCACGGGACAATTAGTCGGGAGGCTCCGGCCGTGCCTTTCTTCGTCTCTCGAGCTGTGAAGTAATGCTTGTGCTCTAAAGAGAGCTCCCAGGCAGCTTGCCGAGCCCGGTCCCATCTTGGCCCCGTTTTACGGGGCTGGCAGTAACAGCGGCGGTAAGAGCGCAGCACCTGTTGACATCTGGAACTGTGGCTCTGGGCTTGCCTTGCCCGCTGTGTTTGGATGCTCTGGGGATCGGCAGTGTGATGCAGCACCTGCAGCATGTGGCTGGCTGGCTGCGGGCAGCCCCTTGCTCTTCTCTATTCTTTGTAGGGGCGGCGGGGCTGCGAGGCTGGCCTGGCTCACGTGAATGGCTCTCCCTTGCATTCTAGAGCATTGCTCTCAGCCTGCTGCCTCGTGTGCAGGGCTGTGATTGCCGTGCTGCCGTCCCCGTGAGCTGTCACCAGGTGGAGAGCAGCTGTGCGTGGGCACTGGGTGAGGGCACGGCAGAAGAAGGGGCTGGTGTTGGTGGGCTCGCACAGCGCGCTCCACCTGAGGTGTCGGTGCTTCTGTGCTAGGATCCTTGGTTGACATGCTGGGTGCTAGAAGAACAGTTGTGCTTCCAAACCAAAGCACAGTTATTGGTCTTATTAACATCCCATGCCTGCAAATGCTCATGTATAAAAAAAGGTAAAACAGAAACGGGAGAGGAAACTAAACTTGCCTCCTCATTACCTGTCAAACATCTTCCTAGGCTGTTTCATTGTTTCATGGTAGTGAAAAGGCATGGAAAAGCAACGGGCCTTGCTGGTTCTGTACAGTTGCCTCTGGTGCAAAGGCTTGTGGGGGAGTGGCATTTGGGGAGCTAAAATGAGGCTGCTGCTTCTCCATGGCCAGCAGGAATTTGTTTTCAGGAAACCTGACAAGAGGCAGAGTGTTTTTCTGCAACCTTTTTGTGGCAGAGGATGAGTGTGGATGCTGAACCAACGGTCCTACTATGGAGAAAGTGTGTTTGCATGGCTGTAGCCATTGGGGCAGTAGGGCAGGGGCTCTGCCTTGTTGACTTGGGGCTGTGTTGTACCAGGGAATTATTTTGCAGTTACATGTTTCTTGTCTGTGTTTACAACAAATAAGGAGTACCACCCCTATGAAACAGAGAGGAGACTTGGAGTAAGCAGGTTAGCAGAGATCAGCAGCAATATAAATAATGTTTAATAACAAATCTTTCATTATGAAAAAATTTAGTAAAAATCCATTTGTTTTCAGAGAGCAGTGTGCTGTGTTGTAACATACAGAGCTTCCCTTCGAAGTAGGAAAGCTTGTTGACCATGCATCTCAGCTTGTTGTGTGATCCAGTGTAAGGTACTTGCATGGATGTACAGAAGGTCCCAAGTAATCTCCAAAAGTTCTATTGTTATAGCTACAGATGTTACCATTTTTCTACTCCAGTAGAGATGTTTTTTTTTTTTTTTTTGTTATTAAATTACATGTTTAAATATGGACACAATAATCATTTTGTTACAGAGCTTTCAAACACTGCTATAGCAAGGCTGAAGTATCATTGTGGTGGATGAAATAGCTGCTGTTGAGGTTCGAGTATGAGCTGCATGCAAATGCTTGCTTTCCTACATTTAAATCCAGTCTCTCCTTTCTTTCATTCTGCTATTTTAAAATTGACTTATTTTAAAAGTTTCTCAAATGTGTCAACATTCAGTCTGCTTTCCACCTGGAACTTGAGCGTGGTTTTAAACGGAGTTACAGTTAGCAGCCAGCAACGCTTCTTGTGGTACATGTGTAATATTGGAACTAATATTTTGTACCAGTTTGTTTTTACTCTGTCTTTGGAAGCTCTTTCTTATGTTGCTGTAAGAGTTCTCTGTTTTGGCAGTGGGGTTATTTGGCTGTTTTGTTCCACGTGCTGCCGTTGGGAAGGACTTTGTCCTGCATTGCTGGTGCAGGATGTGGCCTCAGGCACAGCTGCAAGGTGCGGGCAACCAAAGCTGCTGGTGAAGCTTGGAAAACTTAAACTGGCCTTTAGTCATACCTGGGATGTTATGCGGTTCTTGTACCTCTTACCTTCACTTTGCCCTTCTGCTAAATGGGAAGTCAGAGGCCAGTGGAAGAGGAAGGATGGTGTAATCGGGGTGAGAGGGCCGGTCAGACAGAGAGGAAGGCTTCAAACAATGCAGTGAGGTGCTGGAAAGGCTGAGAGTCTGCGAGGAGCAGGCCTGACCCCGTGGGACAATTGGCTTTGTCCAGCACTGAGGGGCAGTAGGAAATTAGTCACGGTGACTCAGGGCCGCAGTTGTGCTGCAGGGCTGCACACGGGGCTCGGTGCCCATGGCAGCCTGGCCCCAGGACCACGCAGGTGAACTGTGCAGTGCTGGGAACCGGGCTTGGTGTAAATGCAACAGTGTGGCCAAGCTGGCATCGGTGAGCCCAGGTCTGGTGGGCGAGGAGGCTGTGCTGCTGAGATGCTGTGACATGGCCTGGCCAGAACACCTCATGGCTGTGCTAAGGGCCTGCTCAGTGCTGGTTTCATGCTGATTAGGAGAGGAAAAGGGAAAGCGCTGTGTGGGCCTGCTTTGGCGGGTTGGCTGCTGACATGGATGTCGGGGAGAGATGAGCCAAGAATGTCCTGGAAGGAATTCACACGAGGCCAGTGAATGGAGCTGTCGGGGTCTGTGCTGCCAGCGTTTTCAGGCATTAAAGAGAGATGGGGGAGGGAGGAGACCCCCCAAAAGATGGAAAAGAAAGGAAAGGAAAAATACGGAGGAACCTGGTAATAGCCACTGTAGAAGTAATCTGTCCTCTTAATGGTCCTACTGTCATTTGGGCCAAATTTGTGTTACTGGGCAAGAGGTGGCAGAGCTCTAGTCCCTCTTAGAAATGCAGATTGCTTCTATGGACAAGGTTAAAATGGTGTCACTCAGGTGGTGACAGTTCCACTTGTGTGAGGTTTCGGAAGGGCTGCAGTGCAATAGAGCTGGGCTGGGGTTCAGCCCTCCAGGTAAAACAACGTTTGAAGTCTGTAGCAGTAGCTATGGAGACCTTTGGTGCTGGGTTATCTGTAGAGCAGAACACCTTCAGTATTTCCTTGGTACCCCTGGGCACCTCTCTTATAAAACTCCCAATTGAAACAGAAAAAAAGGAAAGCGGTGTCTTTGTGGACCCTGTGCAGAACACATGACCCACAGTGGGCTGTGGCCTGGGGACCCCCACTGGATCCACCTGCTGCAGCTGTAAGTTGTTAGATGGGCATCCAGAGCACAACAGGTGCTGGGAAAGGAGAAAGCTGCCCAGCAACCACACAGCACTGGGGAATAACCCTTGCTGGTGCAAAACCACCTCATGGTTGATAGAGTTTCTGCATGGCAGGGCGATTTTCCTATCCTAATTAATCCACTCCTTGGCTATTAGTTGTTTGGAGCTTTTTCATTTGCTTTGTTCCATTTGATTTTTTTCTTAGCTTCTACAAAAGAGAACGGATCATTAAAGCTGAGTCTGTGATGGTCCAGATAATGCGATCTGAAAGAACGAAACAAGACAGAACGAGACTTCAGAGCAGAATTTTTCAGGCTTGCCCTGTGAGGGAAGAATTCAGCTGGCACTGGGCCACGTTGAAGAATGGCAGGCTTTGGCAGGCATGGAGGAATTTCCTGAGCTATGAAAAGAGCACTGGGCACAGAGGAGATGGCAGATAAGGCAGCCCTTAGAAATGATTGAAAGTGGAATTCTTTCCTGGTAATTGGTTGTTGGATGTGGAAAGCAGCTAACTTTCTGACAGCCTGAGCACAGCAAGAAGGCCAAGGGGAGAAGTAATGTGGAGGGGGTATGATGAGAAAGTGCTCTATTGAACATTTAAGTTATGTTAGTAACATGCTCAAATCAGTTACATTTGTAGAACATTTTTCTTAGCTGCTTTATAGCCCCTAAAAAAAGCCTAGGTGCAAAAATGAGATCTTCCCTCCACAGATAGTCAGGAATCCCTCTGAAGCCTTAAATAGAAGGGGAAACATGCATGATGGCATGCTTTTTCCCCCCACATGTGAATCACAAGGACTCACTCGTTACAGTTTGTTTGTTAAAATAAGGGTAGGTTGGAGAGAATAGACTGCTGATGGAGAGTAGCCTGAAATGTGGTAACTTGTAAATACTATTTTGCTACTTTGGGAAATACAGCTTTTGTTGTGGTAGGGCTGATGCTATTGTTTTCCTGTTCAGTAACTTTGCAGCTGTTATAGCTAGTGGCTTCGTGCTAGTATGAAAACGTGTTTCTTATGCTTTCCTGAAAGAAGTGGAAAGTTTCAAGCGTGTGGAGAGGGATTCTCTGCTGAACTGAACTTTTATTTTGGGCTGACTTTGTCGGACTTTGTGCAATTAGTGCTTACACTAAGGAGACATATGCAGTCTATATATGAAAAATATATGTATATTAATCTATCCGGGGACAAAATAAAAGACACTGCAGGTGTGTGGCAGGTGTTTGATTTCCTAGACTTTGAAGCCTTCAAGCTTCCACGTCTTATTTCACGGCCTCTGCCTAATTTTGTTTTACCTGTGTTTCTGCCTTTGGTTCTCCTTTACGTTTTCCAGCACAGACCATTCTTGGCTGTGTCCTTAACCCAGCTCCTGCTGCTGGTACGCAATCCCAGAAGCTTAACCCTGCATCTTCCCTGGGGTGAGGGCTGTGGGCAGCAGCCTGCAGGGAGTGACCTGGCTCAGGAGGTGAAGTGGAAGCAAAGGGGGTGAGAAAAATGCTCTCTGTGAGAGAAGTGCTGGTGGCACAGGAGCAGCTGGTACTCTGGCCCTGCTTTTCTGTTGCCGGCACCATTCAGGCATGCAAAGCTCAGCCTGTGTTGGAGCATTTAAGATGCATAGGCTACCAGTCAGTTTTTAGTAATTCTGTACTTCCTTAAAACTAATCGAGCGTGTCGCCTCTTCTTGAAGGCCATTTCTCAGATGTGAGAGCTGGTGGGCGTTAAGCTTTTGACATAGTACATGCAAATACCTTTTTAAAATAAATATTGTAGAAGCACATCTAATCTCTTCCCTTTTCCTTTCTTTTCTTTTACCGTCTAAAACTTGGGGTGAATGTTGAAAAGTAAATTAAAAGCAAGCAGATGACAGAAACCTATAGTTAATACTTTAAATGGAATGGTCATTTCTTTGTGAGCTAAAGGTGGCATGTTGGATTCTTTTCCTCAATCCTTGTTTTCACTGGGTAATAATTATTTATAATTTCCAAGGCTGGCTGTTGGTGGTCATTTTCCCTAGCTGTCTAATTTCACACTGCACATGCTACTTTGGTGTTTCTCCATGCCTCTCCTGGCTTTCAAATGCATAAGAGTATGCATATAAAGGGCAGCTTCTATAGCAATAGATCTGTTTGTAATCACCACTGTAACTGTGTGAAGCGGTCAAATCCTTGCAGTCAATTTCTTTTAGTTAAATGTTGGTGTTTTCCATTTTTTGAGAAAAATCTTCAGGGCAGAACTGACACTGACATGAAGGTGCCATTTTCTGCTCACAGTCTCCTGAATCACAGCTCTGCTCTGGAGGCAATGCAGCCCAACAGCGGTGTCACTGATGTTTGTTCTGTCCCCAGGTCCTTTCTCACAACCTGTGCACAGTGTTAAATGTTCCCCATGACCCGGTGGCCTTGGAAGAACACTTTAGGGATGATGATGAAGGACCAGTTTCCAATCAGGGTTACATGCCTTATTTAAACAAATTCATCTTGGAAAAGGTAAGTTTTGGATTCTTGGGTTCTGTATTTCCCTTTATCATTTTTTTTTAGTGCCTTTCCTTAGTGTGCCAGCCTTACAGCAGGCCTTTGCTTGCAGGAAACCCGCTGGTCTGAAGGCACTGGGCTGTGAGTCTCTCTGCAGGGTTGTTCTGGGGCTGTGCTCTGGAGTGTCTGTGCCTTAAAATGGAAGGGTATGCTCTGCTTGACTTCATTTTTCTCTCCTTGGTTTACGTTTCCTGTTACATCTGGTTGTTCTGTATGCTCTGCTTCTGTAGAAATGTATTCGTATTAATAAAACAGAGCAGTGTAAAATTATCTGGAAGTGTCTTGAAGCTATAGGTTGTGCCACTCCATACTATGGTTACAAAAGAACGTTGCCATAGACTCATCTGCAAGCAAGACAGGAGAAGTATTGTCTATTCATGAAAAATTTTAATAAATACATCCCACCCAGTATTTATGGTGGGGAATGTCAGGGAGTGCTGCTAAGTTTTGCCTTGTGAGTTTTTTCCCTTGGTGTTGGAGTCTTCTTAAGAGTTCTGGGTTGCACATTTGTTGTTTTGGGGGAAGCTCAGGGAAGCAGCAGGGTTTCCCCCTTGCTGCCCTGAATCTTATTCTTACTAGAGGCAGGCACTGGGCCAGAGCTGGCCTCTGGGGGCTATGTGTGTCAGGTTTAGGTTGAAATTTCTGAAAGCAAAGAACTATCATACTTCTTTTCTAGCAGCTTTGGTTGGGAGACTGGTTGAGGCAGTACACACATACTTGCTTCAATACCACTGAGTTCTCTTGGAGGCTGACCCAGAAACCTTCAAACTTTGATTAGTGGCTGCAGAGATACACGGATGGTTGCTTTCTTTTAAAACATCACATCCCAAAGTGACCTCCTGCTGGAAAGTCACCCATGTGACAGTTGCAGATTACGCAAGCTCCTTAGCCACGTTTTGATGACTTTTGCTGCTGCTTTAATCTACATTTAATACTGGTGGAAAATATGATACATGACTGAGATGCAGTCCGTCAACTTGGAAACAAGAAAAGCTTTGTGTATCTGGCTAAGCTCCTCTGCCTCTCTAGTCTGTTTGTCTCCCACCCAGTGACAGAGCCCTGCTCCATGTGTGGGAGTTGCTGGCCACAGATACCCACCTGCTGTCTTGGTTACTTGCCGTGGGAGAATCTCCCTTAGTCCCTAGGAAGGTTATAATCTCATTTCCACTTAGTGTTGGCTGTCTGAGCTCCTGTAAGGTTCAACAGAGACCAAGCAGCTTGTACACAGGTTGAAATAAGAGCCCTTATTTTATTCTGAGTGAAGTTTTATAGCTGTAGAGTCTGAACTACAGGTTTGTTGTTAGTAGCATTTGTTGTAACAAGCTATTGAGTCAAAGAAAGAAGAGAGGCAGAAGGCTTTTTCAAATGTATCCGTGCTTTATTATTAAAAAGTGTATAGGGAGAAGAGTTATGGAATAGAGCAGCAATTGCAATTATTAAATAACACTTCAATTTGTAAATGAAAGACCTGGCTACCTAAACCTGTTGGTGTGAAGTTACAGCATGTAGCTACTCTGGGGCACCTTCTTACCCCCTGGCAAAAGCAAAGGACAAGCTACCTTGCTTTCTTGTGGAAAGAAAGAGCACAGCTGTGTGTAGTTTCCTGTGTTGCTTTCTTTTATATGCTGCTCTGGCTTCTGATAATTGTGGGATGCACCCATGCCATTGGTTTCTCTTAATAGCTAACAGAAAATGTTTAGGAACAGGATTAAATAGCCTCTAAATTCACATTACAGTTCACGTTAGTTATCCTGACTAAACATCTCTTCAGAGTTTAGACATCAAGTATTGAAAATCAGTGAAAGTCTTTGGACTGAAGGCCACTTTTGTGCGCTGATTGTGACATCTCATCTTTCAGAGATGACCACATCAGTGCCAAAAGTCAGCATGCAGTGGGATGAAGTCACTGATTCATGGCACATCTCTTTTGTTTAAATCAAACCAAAAAAAGCAAACAAGGAACTCCTTTTTTTCATTCTTCTAAGGCATAGTCTGTTCTTGATGAGGTGATCACAGCACAGATGTCATGAATTCATACTAAGCAAAGCTGCTAAAGAGGGACCAGTACTTTATACCTCCAGATAAAGAGAAAGCTGTCTCAATTTCTGGTCGTATTTTCTGGCAAATTAATTGTTCTGAGCGAGATCAGACAAGAAAACTTCTTGATCTCAAGACATTTGTTTTGTTTGTGTCCTTAAAAAGCAATGTGTGTGTGTTTAGGACTTGTTTTATTTAGCCATCAGTTTGTCCTGTTTGGAATGTTTCTGTTTGCATTCTGTTAATTAAGCTAGAGGTATTTTTGTGAGTGAATTGAAATATAATTTTAGAAACTTCAAATATTTTCAGTTTTTGAAGCAGTGCTTAGAAATGATCTCTATTACATCCCATTCAGAGATGCATTCATTCAGAGTAATTATTACTTCAGAGTAATTGTTACGTAGTAACCTGGACTGGAGCGCTGCCAGTGAAGGAAGCCAAAGTAGCACAGTCCAGAGTACTGTAGTAGGGACTTAAGTCTAGAGCTGATTTGGTTTTGGTTGTAGCTTTTTTTTTTCCTTTCTCCCCCACAGCCATGCACAAATGTACTTCAAGAATGTACATACCAGAAATAGCTAGCGTTGCCATGTGAAATTGTTCAGGAAAAATAGTATCTCTCATTAAAGAGAAGTATTTAGTTTATTTAGTACTACCCCCAACTCCCAGCATCCCCAGAACACTGATTTTATAATTATATCCTTTCTTTAAAAGCCAGTCTGTGATGATTTAGAGGAAAAAAACCAGCAAAACAAAACAACCCATAAAGGTGAATTAGAGTTATTTTGGAGAGCTGGAGTCTGTATGCTTATCTGATCATCTCTCCAGAGTAATTTCTATGCAGTGTCTGTGCTCTGGATGCCACTCGGACACTTGATGAAATCCCTTCCACAATCGAGTGTGGGTCTGAAGGAAGGAGCAGGGTAACTAGCAGGGCATTTCTGGGGTGCAAGTGCTGTGTGGTTTTGGCCCATTGTGAGAAAATGGCACAGAATGTTACCTGTGGTGCTCCCAGGCAAGAACCTTTTTCTTACCCATGATTTCCAAAATATCAAGAGGCAAAGTGCAGAATGTGACCTTATTGGTTTGTGTTGGCAAAGGAACAGCATGGCAAAGCTGCAGGGACATAAATATACTTCATCTATAGCATCAACGAGGTTTAAAAACAAAATAGAGGAAATGAAAGCTTTCACATATATAAATAATTCACAGATGGGTATGTACAGATGCGAGGTATGATAAAGGATAATGCAAGCAAGAGGAATTTTTTTTTTATCAGTAAAGAGAGGATTTGAGAGTCTGAAAAAAAGGAAAGATTTAGGGTGGAATAATGTTAAAGAAAGCAAGATTACATTTGTGACTATTTTCTTCAAGAGTTACACTTAAGCAGCATTAAGCAGAAAGGCTTATTAAAAGTCTTTCCCAGCTGTTTCAGTGTAGTTTTTGTTCTTATGATTTCCACATTTACTGTATGGAGTTTTAGTAGCAGTGCAACAGAAGGGCATTTGGAACTAAAAACATTTATGCAGAAGGTTTGGGATCTAAAGCTCATGTGCTAGAGGAAAGACAAAATCACAATGGCCTCCTTCCCGTGAAGTCAGGGTGTTATTAACTCAACCAGAAATTGGAGGATGGGTGCAGATTTTGCTGGAAGAAGTTCTTTAGTTTACCCCATGCAGGAAGTCAGAGAAGGCTGGGTTTGTGCTCCTTTTAGGCCTTGATGCTTCTTACAAACTAGAATCTCTTGGTGCTTTGGTACAACTTGGTCTGTTAAATTTCATCTGTTATCCTGTGCCATTCCTATGTATTGATTGTTGTTGTTGTTCCATTTCTTCATTTTAGGTTCAAGGGAACTTTGATAAAGTTGAATTCAACAGAATGTGTTGGACTCTGTGTGCTAAAAAGAACCTCTCGAAAAGTCCTTTGCTGATCAGTGATGAAGATGCATTTAAAGTGTGGGTTATTTTTAACTTCTTATCAGAGGACAAGTACCCTTTAATCATTGTACCCGAGGAGGTAAGAAACAAAAACTTGTGCTGTTCAGCAATTGCTTTGCTTAGTGTCTCAGTTGGGTATGTTAATGGATGCTACTCTGGAGTTTTCAGAGAAAATGATTTTTTAAATAGAGACTACTTTCCTCTTTTATAAGGCTTTGAGTGCTTTTCTTTGTCTTGCATGTTGCACGTGTGGGGATCCAGGATATTTTAGATATTGATTGCTGTTCTTGTCTTCCACTTAAACAGCTTGGGCTAAGTGGGAGTGCTGCCTGCTGCCTGTAAATGCCTTATTTTGCAGACTGTGAGGCCTGACTGGTGCTGGGGAGACAAGCTCCAGTACATGCACCTGGGGTGTTGAGGTTCTCATCTCACTCATGAGTAGTGCATGTTGGGATCTTTAATACCTGAACTCGCTTATGCGTGATTCAAATTTTGCACAGTGTGATTCTAAAAAAAAATTCTCTCTGCTTGCAAGATGAGTCTTCAGTCTCATGTCACCCTCCTGTTGAAATGGAGAAGTGCAAACTTTTCAGATGATGTCTGTTTCTGATCAAAACCAGCCACCACCTGAATGCTCTTGCTTGAAATGCTTGTAGGAATAAACAGCAGTGAGCAAAATAACAGAGAAGTCTCTTTGTATTTCAAGTGGATGGGCAAGTACGGGCAGTGCTCGTATAGGTAACCCTAAAGCAAGGTTTTGGAATCTTCACAATTTAAAGCTTTTCCCCCTGGGGAGGGGTGAGGGAAGAAGTCTCCAGGTGGAACTCTATGCATTAACCATCTTTTGCAAAACCTGCTGCAGAAATCCTAGGGGGTTGCAGCTCAGCACTGGCATATATATTTTTTTCAAATTGTTGAAAAGTCAAAGATGAAAAGAGTCTGATTTACATGCCACAACTCCAAGCTGCTGAGCCAAACTAGTACTTACAGATCATGCCCTTTCCATATTGAAATGAACCACTTGGTTTTGCCTTGTCACTTAGATTTTTGCAGGGCACTTTCACTCTGTACAGCGTTTCTGTTTGTGCCGGACTGATGATGACAGGCTGCTACCAGACATGCTGATTCCCCAGAGACGTGGGACAGCCTTCTTGCCTTCCCTTGGTTTTTTTTGTCGTGTCTTTTCTGTTGATTCTGGGGGATGGAGATCACATTTCTAAAAGCCAAGACAACTCCTATCTTAATGGCATCAGGTTTCCCTCCCATCCTTTGTCTCCAGGGTCCACCTGTATTGCTCTTTCACTTGAATTATTTTTAAAACTCGTTGGTGTGGATGTGTGTCTGCATCTCCTTCATTACTGCATGATGTAAATCTTGCTGCACTCTTTAAGGAAAGCTTGTAGAGCCTGGCAAAGAAAGGCTGCTCTGTTCTTATCGTATGCAATACACCCATACACTCTTTAACCTTTTGCCTTAGACCGTACAGGTAATTTAATCAGTTGGTGGAGGAATGCTGTTGTGAATGCCCTTCTTTCTGGTTTGTGTTGGTCCTCCCGGTGCTGTCTGTGCTTCTGGAAAATTCCACCTTTACTCCCTTTTACTCAAAATTCCAAAAGTAAAGATGGAAACTTTTAATTTAGATCAGCTTTGCTCTTTGTATGACCTTTCATATCTGCCTTTTAAGTTCTTATGGGTTTTTCATTGTTGTTTTAGTACTGTTTTTAACATTAAATCTAAACTCCCAGATTTCCAAGGCATTTTTTGTATGAACTTGCAATTTTTTGTCTTGATACTGAGAAGTTCCTTCTGAAAACAGCTCTTTTCAATAGTGTTCAAAGTGATATTGGTACCTACCCAAGGTATTTTTCTTTTTTATGCCTCCCAAGTTCATATTAAAACTGGCTTATGTATTCAGTTTTTACTACTTGATAGTGTTGCCCATCTGTGAATTGAAATTGACTTGCACATCATCTATGAATGAACTGTGAGCAGGGATTTTTTGCAAAGTGTAGAGCAGATGGGAGGGCAATGTTCTGCAGTGTTTATGTTTGGATAAGACAAATGTAAACCTCTCATGAATCATTATAACCTCGCAGCCAGGGAGCAGGCGCTTCTTCCTCCCTGTTTGTTTCTCTTATCCTTGGCTGTGAATATTGTAACATGCCACTTACTGCTGTTTCTGGCTTAGAGTGATTAGTGCAGGATCCAGCTGCTTCCCCTCCTCCCACCCACCTCTTCGGCTTTTTGGCTTTTGAACTTTTTTTCCCTTTATAAGGAATTAAGAAACTTGTGTGGTACTTTCATGTTGGAAAAGTGATCACATGAACATTTTTGCTCTCCACCTTGTGGATGGCAAGGTTGTAATAAAGAGAGACTTCTTAGGTCTCGACTGAAGGTATTGGTACAACTTCACATGACTGCAAAGTTCTCTTCCTCCTTCTTCTCCCAGGACCTGATCCTTGGGGCCTATCTGGGATTCTGATTTTTGATTTTAATGACCTAAACTGTTTCTGCACTTGTTTGAACCATCTCTCATCTGGAAAACTCGCTGGCTTTTGTGCAATTTCACTTCCTTGCACTGCCATGACTGAAGGTTGAGGCTGCTGTTTTTCCTTCCTGCCGGTGCTGTGTACCTGTGCACAGGTGCTGCTGTGCTGGGCCTTTCCTATTAGAAAGCACGCCAGGGAGGAACTGCTGCCCCAGCTGCAAAGCATTCAGGCTTGATTCCTTGCCCAAGTGCTGGGTGGGTAGCAAATTGGAAGTGCTGTAGCTGCTGCTCAAACAGAAAAGGAAGAACAGTCTGGAAAGCTTTCAGAGGCGTAGGCTGAGGAAATCTTTGGAAACAGAAAGCAAGGAAAACAGTTACAAAGAGGAAATTTAGAAGCTGTAGAGGGGGACAACACAAGGGCCAGAAGCTGTCCTGTTGCTCTGTTAGCAGAGCTCAGACTGGAAGCCAGAAGCAATGCTTGGCCTGGCTCTTCCCTTGCCATGTAAGGAGAGGTGGCAGCCTGGCATTGGAGTGAGTTAGGTTAGTGAAATCCTGTGTGGGGAAGGGCCTGGGGTGGGATGCAGCTTTGTGCTCATGGTGAGCAGCCAGGTCGTGGGCACAAGAGTTGTGCCTCCCCATTGGATATGGGAAGCTCAGCTGGTGGTGGCCTTGGGCTGTAGAGAGGAGAGCTGGGAAGGAAGAGGGGTCCATAAATGTCTGTTGTGCTAAGGTGTTTGTGTCCCTAGGAAATGTGAAACAGCATCAAATCTCCCTCCTCTTTCAAGGGAGAAGCTGTGTGAGGTGCAGCATTTCTGTAAGCTGAGTGAAGGCAGACTGGAGGAAAACAATGCTGTGTTTTGTTTGCTCAAGTAAGAGTTGTTCCTGGTGGATGGTCTCCAGAATTGGCACAATTTTTGTCTAATGGCAGCAGTGGGCAGAGCTTTAGTGAGCAGCTGTGTGACTCCTGGTCTCAGAGAGCAGACCATAGGGGGAGCTGCTCCTGTTCCCCACCAGGTGCTCCCACTCAGCCGTCTGGGACACAGGCATTGAAATGTGTGCTTCCTTCAGCTCTCACAGGGCTGACCTCCTCCACGAGGAGCTGAAAACAAAAGGAAGAGAGGTGAGGAGTGCTGCAGCCATAAAAGGAAAAATATTTCTAGTCTGTCATGAGATTTCCTTATGCCTCCTGTTTTAGTTGTCAGACTCGGTCGTATGCTGTTTAACCAGACATTTTCTGTTGTATATGAAGGTTTCCTAACACTTCCCCTTTCTCATTTCTGGACATGTGACTGCAGCCTCAGGAATGCTTTATCGCCTGAGAGCTGTGGTGTGTGGTTAGCTGTGTTCCTGGGCTGCCTCAATGGTGAAACTGGCAGAAAGGTCCACTGCAGGCGGCGTGCTCTTATTGTAATGCAGTGCTCACATAATGTCTTTTAAGCAATACTTGTGTACTTCCTGTCTGTGCTTTTTAGGTCTGGCTTCTTAAGGAACCACAATTTGTATAGTCTCCTTCTCTTTGTGCTCTGGTCTTTGCTGCATTAATGTGTGTCATCTCTAATCCTCCCACCTGGGACAAAGAGGGTCTGAATCTTGTGTGGTTTTGCTGTGCATTTGAAAATGAGGTGATGGGAGGTGAAAGTTTCAAATTGCCAGTAGTGATTCTTCTGGAGATGTTTCCTGCAGAAATATTTTGTGACCTCTTTTGTTTCTGTGTTCTGTATGCTGGCATGTGATACTGTGAATGATATATTGGGAATTGACCCTTAGCAATTCAGAAGTAAAATCAAAACTGATATAACTAGAATGAAAGCTCTGTGCATGAAGCACTGTTTTCACCAACCATTGATCCAGAGGAGTTACTATCAGTGAAGTTTAATGAATTCAAATACGGGGATTTAATGAAATAAATTTAATGAAATTTAATGAAATAAAATATGTAAGTTTAATGAGTTCCACTACGGGGGTGGTAGTGGAAAGGAGAAATTGAAGGTTTGATTTGAGAGTGTGTGCTGTTCTGATGGGGTGGGGAAAGGAACTGATGAAGGCTGTGGAATGGACCATGATTGTTGCCACGTTCTGTACACTTCTACAGAACTGTGTACAGCTTAAGTTTTTTTGTCTGCACTATTAATATCACAAACCCTATTTGAATAGCACACACCAGAATAGCCTTGTCTGCCATGCTCAGTTGGGCACGAAAGCCTCTTTGACATCATTTTTCCTTTTTCCTCCTCTAAGAGGCCCACTTATGTATCAGAAGAATATGTGAAACACTTGTGAAACTTATTTCCCTGTGGAGAACCGTGCCAGGGATACCTGGAAGTGGAAAGCAAATAGGTGTTGCAGTGAGAGAAGAACAGCTGCCCTCTGAGAGCAGATGCTGGGCAGACTGCACAGTTCGTGTTAAGGAGCCCCTGAGCTCTATATTCTTTTTGTTTTCTGGCTGGAAAGTGTTGATTTGGAATGGAACTGATTGTCTGTGCTACAGAGTATGGAATACAGCAGTGGGCACAGCGTTAGTCCTAAAGCAAAACCCCAGCAGTATCAAAGAGTGAGCAAGGCCCTGTCAGAACAGCAGCAAACATTGCTTCACATTTGCTTTTCAATGCTGCTCTTTAACCACAAGAGCAGATTGTGTGTGAGCCAGCAGCCTTAATTTGTCAGTTATTTGCTGAGCTCACACGTCTCCTCGGGGAGGAGGGGAAATGTCGTTGGCTCGCAGAGGTTCCTCATTTGAGCCCATAATGAATGGCCTCTTGTTCGTTTCCATATTTGCCAGATCCAGCTTACTTCTCAGTATTTCCCTCACACTGCTCCCTAGTCAGTGCTGGGGTGGGGCACAACGTCTGACGAAAGTTGTATGGGACTTGGGTTAGCCATGCTTTTCTGAATGAAGGATACATTCTGAGACCATTTAAATTGCAATATGCAAATATGCAATATGTAATATACAAAGAGTTAATGTGTTTTAAAATGTACTCTGTGTACTTTGGTGGGATTTGGGATATTTGTGGTGGTGATAGTGACTCGTAGAGGGGAGGTGGGTAGCCTTAAATGTTTGCATTTGTTCCAACAATCAAAGTAAAAAATATGCCCAAATAACATTAAAGTAAAGGATATTTTATTTTCTTTTTAGTGTGTAAAATGATAACACGTTATAGCTATATTATGTGTGTTCTGCCTTACTTCTTTGCCAGATTGCCCAGCGCCTTGGCAGGTCTCACACCTTCCTCGTTGAGCCTTCCTTTCTGCAGCCTTTGCTTTACCTGAAGCCTGGGTCATCATGCAGAGCTCCTATTGGGGCAGGCTGTACTTCAGCCTGGGGAAAAGGTCTTTAAAGGAATTGGATGCTGCAGAAATCTAAGAGAACAGTTGTATGTGGACTGAATTCCAGGTTAGGCACTTCTCAGCTTTGCCAAGGCAAAGCCTCCTGGTGCACACTTGGGTGTTTCCTGATGGCAGACGTGCAGGGAAGGAAGGGATCTGCCTTCTCTGGCTATGGGACAGAAGCTGCACATCCACATGTGTAGGGCATCCAAAGCACATCTGAGCTGGGTTCTCGCAGGGAAGTGTGCTGGGGGGAAGGAGGAGAGATGTGTCCGTGTTTCTTGGTGCTACCAAACCTCTTGTGCTGGGCGCTAGGCAGGCTGAGAGCTGACCAAACTGTAGTTAAGCAGTTCAAGTGGGCTAGGCTTCCTCAGCCCTAGAAGGTATTGTGTTCTGCTCCCCAGTGGTGCAGACCACCATCAGTGGAAAAAAACAACAAAAATAAAACACCAAGTCCTGAAAAGCATTTGGTCTATGCCTCCCAGGTTGCCCATCCCTGGAGGCATTCAAGGCCAGGCTGGATGTGGCTTTGGACAGCCTGCTCTGGTGCTTGGCGACCCTGCACACAGCAGGGAGTTGAAACTCGGTGGTCATTGTGGTCATTTTCAACCCAGGCCTTCTACGATTCTCTGCCGCTCTCGGTGAGGAGGTCACACCGTACACCCCTGTCACGCTGCCAGCAGCGCGCATCTCCCGGCCGCGGGCACTGAAGGAGCAGCGCACCGCGCCCGTTGCTGCAGGAGGTGCCGGGCGCTCGGTCTGCACGCACAGCCGGGCTGAGCTCTGCTTCGTGTTGTCTGCAACGCTGAAGGAAATGCAGAAGTGCGGTTTTTACTTTGTTGCGCAGGGGTCCTTGCATAAAGACTCTCACTAATTGTTTTCTTTATGAGCCGTTAACGTTTTGCCTGTGCTAAAGCTGTAGGCAGGCTAAGTTTCAAAACATGCGGTGTTTAAAGAGTAAACGAACGGTAATGTACTGCAAAACAAACTACCTTCTTTCCCTCTTTATATTCCTGTGTTTATTTTGAGCAGCTATTAGAAGCATTACACTGTGGTAATGCGTACAGGATGATGAAAGTTTAAAGGAAAAGGAGAGTTCATTCTGGAAGCAATAAAAGCGGATGTGAAAAATAGATTCTTCTGCTTTTTTTGATGCCAAGCTGGTGTGCTGTGGTGGAGGGCAGGTGAAGACTGAGATGTGGCCATGCAACTGTGGTTCTTCATTTTGCTTGTCCAAGCTGTGACCTTACTCTTTTTATTGTTTGTAATTTGTTTGCTTTTCTTCGTCCACAAAACGTTTTCTGAAACTTCCTGCTCAGTCATGCTGGCTTGAAAGGTACTGCAGGGAAGGTCTGTGTCCTGTAGGAACCTGAATGTAGAAGAGACTTGCAGGTTAATTATTTGCTTCCTTGTGATGAAGAGTGGAGCTGCAGGTGGGGCTGGCCACCAGGAGCTCAGCCGAGGCAGAAAGCTGCTGGGTCCTGTAGTCTTTGCTAACTGAGCAGCGCGCCATGTTGGTGCCTAAATGGGAACACAGCTGTAAGGAGTTTCAGCAGTTTAAACTGTGCTTCTCTGGAGACTCTTGATTTCTACTTCTGCTGGAAGTGATTAATTTCTGCTTATATTTCCTTACAGATTGAATACTTGCTTAAAAAACTGACGGAAGCGATGGGAGCAGGTTGGCAGCAAGAGCAGTTCGACCTCTACAAGATTGCCCTCAACACCAGCAGGGAGGGTCTGTCTGCGTGGGAGCTGATCGATCTCATCGGGAGCGGGCAGTTCAGTAAGGGCATGGACCGACAGACCGTGTCCATGGCAGTTAATGAAGTCTTTAACGAGCTCATATTAGATGTACTCAAACAGGTAAGGACTGCAGAGAACTGATGTTTTAAAATAGAACCGGTTACTGCGTAAGTAGAAAATGGTTCAACTTGTGATGGAATTTTTTTGGCTGATGGATGAAGAGCAGGGGGAGAATTAGATGAATTACTTATCAGGGTATGACCTTATTTTTATCAGAGAAAAACTAATATAATTATTGCAGTATGGTGAATGAGCTGCTTGTTGGGAGAATTTCCATTTTAAAAGGAAGTGCGTTCTGACTGAAGTACAGCTTTTTATAGTATTATCAGTTCCTTCTAGCTGTCAGAGTAGCTACCGCTGTCAGTTCGTAATTTGTGACAACTCTTCAGTCTTTGGAAGTGTTTTTTCCAGATGCAAATAAACACTGTAACAAATGGAAGTTGTGCTGATACAACTTGTGTATTCAGCGCGGTCTGGGCAAAGGAGTGCTGGCTGAAGCATTTCTTCTAAGTCGCCCCACTTCAGTAGGGCAAGAAGATGTAGAGGATCTGCAGAGCTTTCTCCTTTCTTGTACTCAGCAGGCAATACAGCTCACAGCTCGCTTTTATTCAGACACAGTCATGCTGAACCCTGTTCCCACAGCAGGCTTCTGTCAGCCCTTAGGTTCTGCATGTTTCCAGATGATCCGTTCAGGAACAGCTTTAAAAACTGGAAAGTATTGTGGGGACCTGACGGCTTACAGCTGAGCTTAGCTATGTAACACTGACTTTTACCTGATTTTTTTTTTTTCTGCTTCGATTTCTTGGTGAGGATGGAAACAGACTTTCTTGGCAGGCTGTGCAAAACCATTTTGAAGAAATCATCAGAGTGCTTTGGCACAGGAACTGCTTTCAGAATATCCATATAACAATGCTGAGGTCTATTTTTGTTAACTCCTGGTTGCTTATTGGAGATGAGGGATGGGGGGACACTCATACTGAGTCAGATGAGTGTAAAGCCATTCTGCAGTTTAATAATGTGAAGATAAAATAGTCAGTGTCGTGTCAGACCTTCCACTTCCAACTTGTGAGGAAATCTGATTTTGGTTTCTATATGGCATTGTCTCTTTCTCTTTTTTTTTCTCCCCCTTGACTGTCTCCTTTCTTTCCTCTCTGAGAGGCTCGGCCTCATTCTTAAGGATGTCTGAGTGCCTGTGAGTCGTTTCTCAATGCTTAAAAATAGTTTGCAGTAAGGTGTGGCCCAGCACCACGGACAATTACTGGTTTAAGGGAGAATGGAGCTCCTCTGTGGCTGACCCTGTCTGCTTCAGCCACAGCATGCTCCCTGGTAGCTCCTAGCTGGCAGAGTGATCTGGTTTATTGCGTCGAGCTATGAGTGATGCATCATTTAGCATCCATGTTGTTGTTGTGCACTTATTCTGGCTCTCTAGGACTGAGATTGCAGTGACAACTAGATTTTTTTGTATTATAGCTTTCTGAAAGAAGCGTTCTTCTGTGGTAGGTGGTGTAAAATAACCCCAGGAGCTGTCAGAAAATAATAGATGCAGATTTTGCAGCAGTTTTATGGGGAAAATATCAGTCTGGCCTGGCTTTGAAAGCGAATTCTGTCATTGTATAAGGAAGGGAAAGACACCTGGTTATGGACAGGATCATGCAAAGCAGGAAGAGCGGAGAGTCCTTCACACACCCTCCTGGGGTGACCACCCGGACCTCCGGCTGCGTGCGGGGGAGGCAGAGCATTCCTGTGCATTCCTGTCCTGGGCAAGGGGTGGGATGGCGAGGGAATAGGCACGGCTGGGCTCTGGCTGCAGCTAGTGGGCTGGAGGAGCTGAGCACAGCCAAGCTCTGTGTGTGTGGTTTTGTTTTCTAAAAACAAACAGGCTCCTCTAAATGTCCTGATTTCTTTGCCCCAGACCTGTAGAGAGAGACAGCTTTGGTTTTGTCAGAGCATGTTTGTTTGCTTATATCCACTGAAAGACATGGAAAGGAAACCATGAACGTTTCTCTCTTAACTTTTCTCTTAACCTGAAATATTTGAGGTACGGTGCTTTCTCTATTGCTTTCTCATAGTTCTGTTGATGTGGGTGTTTCAGTTTTGTATGATTGGACTTCTGAAGTTAGAGTCAAGTTAAAAATATATTATTAGAAAAAAAATAAAGAGGGGAGGGAGGGAATATCGTTCCAGAAATAGCAACTGAACTACCATCTAACTTTGAAACTGTACAGTAATAGCTGACCAGGTCACAGCAGTGCACCTACATAAGTACACACAAAATCAAATGCCTGGAAGAGTGATCAACTTTTTTCCATGAGATGGATTTTGGATTGCCATCACCGTAGTGGAGAAAGTAGAGCAGAATCACTAGCATGCCTGCACATACATTACTGCTGTTGGTTTCAGATATGTTAATACTCAGTAGAGACACACTTGAGTGATTTGATCATGATACCTGGTTATTATCATCAGATTGTTGCAATTTTTATTATCTTGTTCTATGGGCCTCGGCAGCAATGTGTGGACTTCTCTTCCTTCTTTTGAAATTCTCTTTTCAATAGCAGTGTTCAGGACGAGCTTACAAACATTTTCCTTGATCAGAAAGCTGAGTCAATTATCTTCAGGATATAAAATACTGTGAGAGAGATGTTGGCATTATTTAGATCAAGATACAGCTCTGTTCTCTTAAGGCAAAATGCAGACTTTACCAGTCAGTGTTGCTGCATCCTATCCGACAGATGCCAGGAGAATGGTTCTGTCACCACTTTCTCCAGCAGGCTCAGTGTATGTGGATCACTTCTTTAACAGAGTGCAACAAAATAAGCATGAGGCCGTGTGGAACCACTCCCAGGGTAGACCTTCTCTTGCTTTGTACCTGGGAACATTCCCTAAAGAGGCTGCATTTAAAGTGCCTAGACACTGATCTACATCTGTCACCATGGTGTGCATTTAACAGGATAGATTTTTTTAAACAACAACTTTTATTAAATTATTGGCCATAAATCTCAGTGATGGCAAATGTCTCTGCTTGACAGCAGGAAATTAAATAGTAATCAGAGAGACCAAATATAAGGACTTGTAGTAGGCACAGTAATTACTTAGTTCTTCACCTAATCCTGTTACTGAAAGCAGGACAGAGGATCAGGGAGCTGTTTCTTGTGGGGCAAACAATTAGCAGCATGCTGGTTATTTTCATTAGATTGTTGCGATTTTTATTATTTTGGGGGTGGAAATGTATAGGGCTGTCTGTAGGGACTTGGGCTAACTTTTCTGTGTACTCTGCTAGAGAATTTTTATGTCATGTAACCAAAAGACTGAGATGTTCAACATGGGCCAGGCCTTTCAGATGTGCTGTTTTTTTGCAGGGTTATATGCTGAAAAAAGGTCACAAAAGGAAAAACTGGACAGAACGATGGTTTGTACTAAAACCCAATATTATTTCCTACTATGTAAGTGAAGACCTAAAGGACAAGAAGGGAGACATCATACTGGACGGCAACTGTTGTGTAGAGGTAAAAGGAAACAAACAGAAAACCATCCATGACTGTCTCTAAAGAAGAACTTATATATATTTTTTTGTGACCTTTGACAGCTTTTATTAACAGAACATTTTTTTACTTTGTATGAAAGTCTACACGTGCTCTTTGTATAAACTTTCTTTAATATTAGTATTTGTAGATATGTAAAAGATAAGTGCAGAAATGGGGCTTGATGGTGTAACTTGATGTCTGCAAGAACAATCCTTTTTCATACGTTCTAGGCCTTGCCTGACAAAGATGGAAAGAAATGCCTTTTTCTCATAAAATGCCTTGATAAAAGCTTTGAGATCAGTGCTTCTGATAAAAAGAAGAAACAAGAGTGGATTCAAGGTAAGGTTTCAAAAATATTGAAGTTATTTTTATAGAATCACAGAATGGCTTAAGTTTAAGGATAGACCTTGAAGATGGCCTGGTTTCAAGCCCCTGCCATGGGCTGGGCTGTCATCCACTAGATCAAGCTGCCCAGCATTCAGGGCTTTAAAGTAAGCTGAAGCCTTATGAGATGTGCTTTACTCAGAGTTAAAATGCTTGGTCTTGCGATTTTGGGAGGTTCCATTTTGTGATCTTTGAGGAAACTGTGACTCAGGAAGGGAGCCATAGGGTAGGAATTGGTTTATTTCATTCAGGTGCCTCAGTTCAAGCAGCCCAAATTAAATGACTGTTATTATTTGCTTTTTCTATATGGCTGCTCTTCTACAGGTGAGAAAGGCAGGAAAAACACAGGAAATTGTTGGATTTGAGGAGAAAGGGAAAGCTTGTTTCTTTCTGCATCATAAATAGGCTTTGCTTTCATGGTTTTGCTTGAGGTAGCTTGGCTTGGTGAGCTGAGGGTAAGGCTGGGAATTGGGACTTCCTTTTCTATTACCACAAAGTTGCTCCTTCTGAGACCTTCCCGGGTAATGCACAGTGTGACATTACACACATCTTTTGCAGGGTGAGGCAGAGGTTTCTGCAAATCCACAGTTGCCAACAATATTTAAGCATGTGCAGCATTTTAATATTTACACTGCTGCTATTTGGAGCTGTTTCATACTTCCTTTCTACCTGAAACATGTACTTTGCACCAAAGTCTAATGTACGAAGAATTACTTGGTTCTAAAATGAGATCTGTTTTCACAGTTGTGGCAGATAAAATGCATGTATTGATATATATCAAAAGCATCTATCTATATTGATATCTATCAAAAGCATTCTCCTCAGCTCTAATGCCTGTTATTGCCTCATTTGAATATAAGTAAATGAGAACTGCTTGCATACTGAGAAACTGTTTTTCCAGTGAGACTAAAAATGGTGTAAGGTTGGTTCTGGGAGTGTTAGTGAGCGTGCATGTTAGATAACACTTTGGACTTCTTGATTAGGTTTGATGAACCCAGGGAGTGAGAAATATGGGAGTTGTTTCTGTAGTGAGGTATACAAATAATTGGTTTGCCCAATGTTTGTTGGACGTCAGTATCAGAACTGACGGAATGCCTTGGAATTGCCTGACCCTTCTTGTGGCACGCAGCCTATTGAAAGCCAAGTTCCTTTTACCTGGGGGGTTGTGTTTCTGATTTAAACACGCATTAAAACAGGAAAAAACCCCCAGCACAGGTATTCATTTTGCTAGGCTGTCCGGAAAGTTGGGTGTTTCCCATCAGTGATGTTCTCCTACTCTCCGTGTGTTTTGCACACTCCTTCCCAGCCATACAGACCACTGTGAGCCTGCTGCGAGCAGGGAGCCCTCCGCCCCACAAAGAAGCACGCCAGAAACGGAAAGAACTGCGCCAGAAGCTCTTGGCTGAGCAGGAGGAATTGGAGCGGCAGATGAAGGAACTGCAGGCGGCCAACGAGAACAAGCAGAAGGAGCTGGAAACTGTGAGAAAGGTGGGAGTGCGAGCTGCTGAGCTGCACACTTTAGGCTCAGCCTTCATGGTTTAGATGGGCTTCTGAAGTCCATTTGGCTGCTCTGGTGTTGAGGCACATTAAGCAAACTCCAATAGAGGAGGGGAGCTTGTGCCAGCTCGAGTGCCCAAGTAATGGATTGCTGCAGCCCACAGTAACGCCTGGCGCACTGCTGCAGCCGTTTCCAGGGATCTGTGGGCTCAGGGTAACCCGTGTGCTGTGACCTCATCCTCTGTGCACATGAATGTTACTGAAAGTGGTGAAGGAAAGCACCAGCTTTGTGCGTGGTGTTTGGGGGCTGGGGACTCTCGCATTTTCAATTGCTTTTGTTTGGTTTGGGTTTTTTCCCCTTGGAAATGTCTGCTGAACAGGGGGCTTCCCATTGAATTTCCCAGGCAACTTTTCTAATGCTGTGCAAACTATCTGGGGAGGAACACTCCTCCTCACACAGACTTAATTTCTAGAGATAGAAGCTGAGTTTACAAAGATTCCAAAGCTGCAAATTGATTTTGTGAATATGTATAGGTTTAACTATATTGTAGCGGTGTTAGATTTATTGAGCTGAGAAACATACTATTTATATGTTGGTTAAATGCTTGTTCCTTGTAAATGTTGGAATGTCTTTTGAAAGCCTGAGAATTGCTCTAGAAATTTGAGCATTAGCACAGGGCTTTCTGAATAATTTCCTCACAGACAGTCTAAATCTAGTCTAAATCTAGTGGCTGAAAGCATCTCTGCTGTGGCTGTGCACCAGCAGTGGGCTGAATGTGCTGATGGATCATTGGAACGAGGAGTGTGTGTGTGATAATTCTCTGCAGAGACCCTGATTAGAATTCTGATATGCTTCCTATCTTTTCCTCGTAAAGACTTGCAGGGAGAACTACGATGTGTTTTATTGTCGTGATGCCTTTTAAAGAGCGTGCCTTGGAATTAAGGTAGAGAGCCATTGAAGTGCTCACCAACGCTTAGCTGCTGAGCAGAGTGCCTCCTGCTGGGGCAGCCGAGATCTCTGCTCCATGCTTAGTCCGAAGAGGCTTTTGTTCACTCTTTGTAATTTGATTTTTTGTGTTCCCATTGAGGACAAGTGTGTTCTGTTTGTTTTAAAGGAAAATCTGCCAGCAGAAAACCATTTCTATAAATTTCATTTTACCCCTATACACCACGTGTATGCAATTTGTAATGCCAAATGTGCTTCCCAGGGTAGCCTGCATTACAGATTTACTGGTAAGAAATGCACCTGTTAACAGAAATCCACCCCTATGATCTCTATGTGCAATTGTCTTCCTGGGGAGATGGTAGGGGAAGGCGATAGGAAGAGCACTCATGAGGGAGCAGCAGGATGCTGACAGGCTCCAGGCTGTCTCTCTGAAATCACAGGGGGTAAACCAACAGGAGCCGAGGCAAAGGATCATCTTTTAAAGTGGGTGGGATTGAAATGACTTCTCAAGGAAAAGAATTTGGTCTCTGACACAAATACAGCACTTTGGCTAAGAGGAATTATCTGGGAGCTACTATGCTGGAAGAATTTAAACTGATTAGTTTTAAAAAAAAAAAAATCAAAAAAAAAACACAACACCAAAACTCTTCAAGAAAAAGTCTTTGTAAACGATTCAGGAAAAGGAATTGTTTTGGCAGGCTCTGAGTTTGGTTTGCTGCAGGTGGCTGAAAGCCAGCCCTACACAGCAGCTGCCAAAGTGCACTCTGAGACCGGTTTTTGTTTTGATAGCTCCTGCTCTAAAAAATAGTAGAAGAATAGAGGTGCCTTTGTCTAAAATAGACCTTTTCTCATAATATAAAATGGAATTTTGAGATGCACACACTGAATAGACTGAGGTAAGTTTTCTTACCAAGAGAGTATGCAAAAGCCTTGTGCACCCTTTCTATTTCAGTTTGGGGTCTTGAATGGGATTCGGGGGCTGTGTTAACTCCCACTGGAGTAGTGTATTCTTCTTGCCCTTCTCCTCACACTGTAGGACTTCTCCCTATGCCCCATAGCTGCTGTGATATCCAGGTAACGTTACTGGGCAGGCACCATGCAGGTTTCTGCAAGGAAAGCAGGGAGCTGCTGCTAAGAGCAGCTCGTTTGAGCTGTGGCAAAAGCCTGGCACAGGTTTGCTCTCTCTGGCAATGTTTGTTTAATTAGAATGTGAGGAAGGAAACTTCACTTAAATAGCATCTGGGGTTTGACCACGATTGTATGCTTACTGATGTTCTGGCAGAGGAGGGATAAATACTCCCATAAGACTGGTGGAGTAATTTTAGCCTTTCAAAGGAGAGCATTTCTATACTGCGTTCTACAGCTTAAAAAGAAACTGGGAGCCTTCCCCTCTGCCCATTTAAGATGGGTGTCCCTCTCTTGCTGAAGGTTTGTGGCAGTTAACTCCCCAGTCTAGCATGTTAAAAAAGGGCACTTGTTTTCTGTTCTCTCCCATGAATCAGATAAGTTTCTTTAGAAAATGCTGTGAAAGACTTATTTTGTTTCCAGTGCTGTTAATGTTTTGACTGGTGCTTGTACATTTCCAGCCCTCCCAGCACTCTGAAAGTAGGTGCTATTGAAGTAAGATGAAAAGAATAAATGCAATGGCAATCTTTATTTGTGAAACTAAGATGCAAAAAAAAAAAAAAACAAACAAAAAAAACCAACCAACCCTGTTAAATAAGTTGAAAGAAGTTGTGAAGGTCCCAGCAGCTGTTTCTCTTGCTTGAGCTTTAACAAGGAGATTTTTTTTTCCCCCAGTTTCAAGTGGTGATTATTTTCTATAATTCTTTTTACCTTAGATGGCAATTTATGGCATGTTAAGGGGGTGTGATTCATGATAGCACAATCACTTCTTGTTGTGGTGCTTCTGCTTTGCCATGGCAATTTAGTGCTTCCCTCTTTCTGTATGAACTCCGTGCATGCTGGTATGTTTTCACTGTTGCTGAACTCCTGCGTAGTCCTGCCTGGAATGGGGTTTTCTGTAATAGTTTTCTGCCCCATACAAAATAGACATAACTGTATTTCTTTGTTGGTTTTGCCATGGAGATCTCAAAGGAAATGTGGAGGAAATCTGGTAGTTGATTTTTTTTTTTTTTTTTTTAATTTATAAATTTAAAATTGTCTTGCAGTAGTAAGACTAAAATTGGTATTTAGAGATTGAGAATAGGCTCAGACATTAAAAAGAAAAACAAAGAACAGCTGAAATCTTAATGCTTTGGAAGGCTTCTTCTGAAAAAATAAAACAAAAAATTAATTGAATTCCATTTCCTCAAACGGTTTACTTTTGATAAATTAGTTTTTCCTAATTTTTTTTCCCTTCCAGCAACTGGAAGCAGCAGCTGCCCGTGCTGCTGAGGAGGAGAAGAGGAGGCTTCAGACCCAAGTTGAGTTACAGGATCGCTTCAGTCTGGAGCTGGAGAGAGAGAAAATGGTGAGTGGTTCCTGCAGTGAGTGGTGCCAGCTGCGACTCCAGGCTGTGGTCAGCACGCTCAGCAGTGACATCCCTCACATGCAGTCACCAAAACGTTTCAGCAGAACTTGCAGGAGGTTGGAGAATGCAGTCTGTGTTACATTTATAAGAGATGTAAGGATAAAATAATTTTACAAGGGAATAAAAAACCTGAAACAGTTCCACGATTTGCACAGCATTCAGAGTTTCAGACTGGAAAATCACAAGTAGAATGAATGGTTGACAAAATAAATGCAGGCTGAATTTATCCTTCCTTATTTTTATAGGTGGAGATCTGTGGTGAAGGCTGGTCCACGTTGTATATATATAGAAAATGAACAAAGACATAATTTAAAATGCATTTTAGGATTTTTCTGAATTGATTGTATTCTCCCAACTGTTCCTTTCTTCAGACTGCTGGTTCTTCTGTATTTATCTACCCACAAACACAATTAGAGGAAGACTTGCAGCATTAAAATGCTGTTCTTATGATGCAGGACAAGGATTTCCAAAACTAATTCTTTTGTCTTCAGGGATTTAGTGAGGCATTAACAGGCTCTTCTGTCAGCTGAGGAAAAGAAATAGAAATAGTCATGTCAGTGCAATTATGCAGTAACACCTCAGGACACGTGTGTGTAGTGCTGCGTTATGAGCTGAGCGTGCATTGCTGGACACCATGGCTTTCTGGGTCAGTGGGATTTAGGTTAGCCCAGGGAGAGCAGCAGTGGAGCAGGACATGCTGTTCTACCGCAACAGAAAGCAAGCTTGCTGACGCCAGGAGCAGTGCTTCACCTTCTGTGAAGTGTTATGCATTACCAACTGCAGAGGTTTGAGTACTTTCTGCTCTCTGTTTAATGACGGCTGACTGCTGTTGTCCCCAATGTGAGCTGAGCAGGACAGATCAGGTGCTGCAGTACCCTTCATTTCCTGCTCTGGTCAGCAATGGGGGAAGGTGGGATGATGCTGTGGATACGCAGCTTCTCCTTTGCTTTTCTCTAGTCCTTACCTGCAGTTTTTGGTTACAGTAATTGCTCTAAGCTAAGTCAGCCTCCCCAGATGACTTCCAACCCTTTATCCACCCTTTGCTGTTCCACACTGCAGTGCTATCATCCAGCTGTGCGAGCTGAAACAGTGTAATTAAGGTGCCCTCACCTTTGTGTCCAGGCACTCTGCAAGCTTTTCCTTCCTTCTGTTTAGTGTGTATCTGTACACTAAATCTCATGATCAAACTGACTGAACATGGGCTTAAACCACTGTAAGAATCCTGTGCAGCATGCAGTGAGAAAGTGTAAATGACTGTTCCATAGCTGCAACTCTAGGCTTTGATTGGCCTTGTGAAAATGTCTCTCTGAAAATGCCATCAGAGAGAAACCTGGTACTTCCTTTATCATTGGAAACCTGAATTGAATGGTAACTCACACGTGTCCTCAATTTATGCTGCTAGGTGAGACAAAAAATGGAAGAGCAAGTCGCTCAGAAATCGTCTGAACTGGAACAGTATTTACAGAGAGTACGTGAACTGGAAGAGATGTATAAGCAACTTCAGGAAGCTTTGGAGGTTGAGAAACAGGCACGTCAGGATGAAGAGACTGTAAGGAAACTTCAGGCCAGGTATGTATTTTACCCAGTGGTGAATACATGTGGTGATGTTTCTGTTCCCCCTCCCCTGCACTAATAACCAACTGTGCCATGCTTTTGAAGACCGTTTGCATCTTGCACACTGCTGGGAAGGGGAAATAAAGTACAAAAACAGGGGAGATTTTCTTTTGTTAAGTTATAAAGGCCCAAATTGGCATTCATGTTTTTTATATATGTTTTTATTAGCCCCTAACAGGGATAGTGCTCAGTAACTTCAGAAGAGCAGGCTCACTTACTTTTCACCATGTATTGTGCCTGTCCACACTTGAAAATTGTCATCACTCTGTACAAATTTTCAGTTGTGTGTTTTATAAAGTAGCAGCTGTGAATGCAGCTTGCTGTTGTATTCAACTGCTAAAGGGTTAAATCTTCTGTTATGTGTATGAGCTTCACTTTCTGTTATTTCATGGAGTTAGTCCTCTCCAGACAATTAAGATAACTCATGCGTTTGTTTCTTCTCTGGTTTTCACTGTTTTGCATCATTGACTGAATTTTCTGAATAGCCCTTTGTAGCAGTGAGCCTGCATCACTGCTGGAGTGGCTTTCAGTGCCACACTGAAGACAAGCCAAGAAGCAGTAACATTTTCTCTGCTTCCCAATATTTGATTTTTATTTTTAATTAAAATTTCCAAGAAAGAAAACAATTAGCTTGGCTCTCCTCTGTGTATGCTATACACAGAGGCTACAGCTTACTGTAAAATGCAGCTAACACCATAATCCCCATTGCAGATTACTGGAAGAGGAGTCAGCAAAGAGAGCTGAACTGGAAAAATGGCACTTGGAGCAGCAACAGACCATTCAGATGACAGAAGCAGAGAAGCAGGAGCTAGAAAACCAGAGAATGATAAAGGAACAGGCTCTTCAGGTTGCTATGCAGCAACTGGAACTGCTTGAACTGGAAAGGAAAGAGGCCCTTGAGCAATATGAGGTGAGCGATTTATTTTGTTTATCAGCCTCTTCTGTTGGCCACGTATGCAGTATTTGAACTGAATTTGAAGTTCCTCAGAGTCATGCCTGTTTTAGGATTAGGAAAGCACAAGATTTATAAGAACAGGTTGGGTAGTTCTGTGATTTTATTTTTTATTTTTTTGCCACAGACCAGTACATGTATTTGAAGAAGAGGACAGGTTTAAAATATTTCACTCCTTTATTCTTTTATCCTAATTCCTATGCAAGCCAACTCAGTTGTAGCCTGAAATACTCTTCATGTGTCTGTCTGTTGCTGTATGCAATTCCATTGCTGTCATAACCAAATGTGATGCTTTTGAATTAGATACTCTTTCAATTTCTTTTTATGATGTAATGGGACAGTGTCTTCTACAGATGAAATACTGCTGTACACCTGAAAGCCCTTGTTCCTTTAAAGTACTTAAGCACTGAATTGATATCGAGGATGGCAAGGAATGAGTCAAGATCCTCTAATGTGCCTGGTCTCCCAAATGCCAGGCCTGTTGTCTGTTTCTGTTGAGCATTTTTTTGTGTAGGCCAGTAGCTGTACTCATGGAAGAAATGTGAAGTGTTTCTCAGAATCAGTGAGTGCAGAGACTGTATTTCTCTGTACTTCATAGGGCTGGAGAGGTGTTGACCCTGCCTCTGTTTAGGTCAGGAATACAAAACAGTGAGATTTCTGTTTAATTGGGAGTATGTTTATGCTGTCACTGTGTCCTTGGAGTTAACTTCTGTGAAGGACAGACTATGGAGCTGTCTGGAGTGGCACAGGATTCCAAGGTGGAATATTTCTGGTCACTTTACTAGCTTTTTTGAATGTGCAGTATCATTTACTACTCTGTACTAATGGCTGACTGTAAGAGAATTAAAAAAACAAACAGTAAATCTGAAGTGGTGGAGTGCAGTAGTTTACATTATTTTAGAAATAATTTATCATGCCGACCTTCTACTTGGAATTGACCAAAACACCAGTTTACACAGAAGAATCTCTCTTTCTTGCTTGTGGCTATCAGCAGCAGTCTGTTCCATTTGTCACGTTACGATTTCTAACTGTGAGATGTATTCAGCAGCTGACATTAGATCTCAAAACTACTAAATATAACACGACTCGTACTAAACCACAGTTTATGTATGGTTTTGATCTACTTGAAGAGTAGTTGTAGTTACACAGCTACAGGCATCTTACAGCCCCAGATAGTGCTGGATTCTAGTTTGACAACTTACTTTATAAGCCAGTGACTGAGTGAGTGAACGTGTTGATCTGAAATGGAACAGCCCTGTCCACGCTGAGCAGTGCAGCTTGACAGAGCATGGTACAGTTGTTAGATTGAAAAATGTTTTATTTTTGTATAAATACAATAAAGTTATTTTCTTTTTTTAAATGGGGCTATGTTTTATTTCAGGAGGTTAAAAAGAAGTTGGAAACGGCAGCTAATAACACCAGGAGCTGGAAAGACAAAGTAGCTCATCATGAGGGATTAATTCGGCTAATAGAGCCAGGTAATTAAGTTATCAACATTAAAATCACAAAAGCATTGTACTCACATATGTGCGTCAATCAGGTGTGTATTCAAGGCCACCTTTTCCTGTAGGTTTTCTTCTTACTGGCTTCTCTACAGCCTATAAACACTGCATTGTCAGAACTGCTGGTCAGAGTAGGATCTTCTCTCTGCGTGGTAGGATTGTTGTGCATTCAGAACCTACATGGTTCTGAAGAAAGAAGTTTGCAACTCTGCACTACGTACAGTGTATTACAAAAAAGTACTGTTAATATAAGACTTAAAACTTGTTGTGTGCAGTGCAATTACTGAAGGATCTTGCCTGATAAGACTACTGCCTGCTGAGGATTTGGTTTTGCTTGAAATAAATTAGTATTATTAAATTAGTTAGGAGTAGATAAAAGCTCTTAGTTGCTTTAAGAAGGACCATTATGAAATCCACATACCTGGAGTGTTAAATTTGTGCAAAATTAAACATAAGAACCTTGTCAAGTCTTTACGGGCCTTGCTAAAACTATTTCTTTTTTAGCATTATATCATACTATAGGATATGGTATGATGTGGTGCAATAACTGTTACATTATATTACGACTTTGTATCACAGTGTTGTATTGATCTTAAGATACAACATACTGCATTATATCATACTGTCTCTAATATTTACATTATTATAGTATTGCATTGTATTATTATATATATTTAAACAAAGCAAGGATCAACCTGAACCTGCCATGTTTGAGTGTTTAACACAGTCAGTCTAAATGTGGACTGCCAAAAGCACAAAGTAAAGATACCTTCACCACTTACTGGATGTTTAGGCTGAGACTGCAACAGCTGGGAACCTCTCCCTTGAAGCACCTTTGCTGTGTCCCAGGTGTTCCTCCTGCTGCAGTTAGGTGGCTCCTTGGGCTGCCTTTGAGATGGCTCCTGACCATGGAGCGCTGACTGAATCATCCTGAGTCTGTCCTGCTGCTGTGGGAGTGGTGGTACTGTCAGAAACTCTTGTTTCAATGCACTCTGTCTTCCAGGCTCCAAGAATCCACATCTCATCACAAATTGGGGCCCGGCAGCCTTCACTGAAGCTGAACTGGAGCAAAGAGAAAAAAGCTGGAAAGGGAAAAAAGCCTCATCTGAGTAATGACGATAGCTGACATACTGCTTGTGAACAGAAGTCCACCTTTGTTCACTCTGCTTTGCAAGAACAGCTTATTGCTCTTTTGAAGATGCTAGTTTACTCAGCAGGAGGGCCTTTCTATAAAGGAAATACTGTTTACCATGCAGAAGTGTCTACTAAGAGCTCAGTAACTACACCACTATGTGCTGTCTGGCAGTACTTGCTGTCTTCCTTCACCTTAACAGATATTCTGTTCCTTTATGCAAGATTTTTCTACTGAAGATTTTTTATTTAAGCGTAGGCTGTGTCACGGTGGTTTCTGTATTAGCCTGTAACAAACAGGCAGCATCTAACTCATCAGGCACCATCACTCATTTCAAACAGCAAGGGAAGCAATTGCTATACTGGTTCAGTTAGTATAACATAAACATGGGATAAGTCAATTCTGTGGACTCTGTCCAGAGCATTACCTTTCCTTCCTTTTAGTCTCTTTTTGCTTTTTCCTCTGTCTGCCTGTTGCTCTTCATGTGGCTGGCTTCATCCCTGGCTGCCCGTTTTCTCTGGTTCCTGGCTCCTCTGGTCTGTGTGTCCTCTGCAGGAATGCACATAAAAGCATTGGAAACAGGCATGTACAAAATGCTGCTGTAGAACATTTAGGAAAAGCAGTCATGCAAGATTGATTTTTGTCACTGCCGTATATCTGAGACTGGGTTAGAAAAGAATTTAAGAACTTGGAAAACCGTAATGCACTCTGTTCATGGTTTAAAAGATGCTCACTTCTGGCTTACAGATTTTTCTGGAACGCACAAATGGAACATGATGACACATAGAGATGAAATATCTGCATCAAACTTGTGTTTATATGCAAAACACTTGTTGATGCAATGACCAGTCCTATAGTTGTAGCACTCCTTTTGTCCTATTCTCAATTAGAGGCCAGATTAGAAAAATGGAAGATGAAAACTAAATTTGACATTTTTATTTGATATAAAAATGATGAGTCAGTAGCAGTACTGCTACAGAAAAAAATAATTCCTGCCAATCATTTCAGCAGTACTGGTAATAAAGATTTTCCATTGAGTCTTGAACTTCTCTGCAGAGAACAAGAGAGGGATTTCTGTTTCTGCAGGGAAGGAACAAGTGTGTGATGTTGCCCAGTAGATCACCCACACGAGACTGAGATCTAACTGAAGTCACAGTTCTTGCTAAGTTCTACAGGCATTCTGAGAAGTCAGTCCTGCCTTGTAAAGAGCAGGTGCCCACTGGTGTGGTTTGTTAATCAGCTTTGCCTTTTGCACATACACCAAACACAGCGGTTTTTCATTCAGCTCAATGTTAAATTACCTTTAGTAAATAAGATGTGAACGTTTCAGATGGATAACCAGTGCCTTTGGAAGCAGCACTGTGCTGTTCAGCTCTCAGAAGAGCAGAAGCTGTACAGACAGATCTTCAGATTCAGAACTCGGTAGCATTTTCATTGCCTGTTAACTAGGACTCACTCAAATACTGAAATCATTTACTCTTTGATTATATTTTTGTACTAATTGAAATCTTTTTAATGTTTTGGTAAATGGAATGCTGATGAAAATGGAAAGAAAATCCAGGATTGTCCTACTTGTATTTACTGTACAGAAAAGCAATAGTTTCTTAAGCTTGCTAACAAGGCAGTTTTATATTGATCTTGTTTACAGAAAAAAATGTGAAAAAAAAAAAACTGTAATGGAAATACTAATGTATACATTGTTAAACTTTGCTAGATGAAAAGGAACAGTATTTATAACTGCCCAGTGCTTCTCATGGGGAGCAGAAGGTCTACATACGCCTTCTGGGGCCAAACTTGTTAATTTTTCTAACAGTCTTTATTTTGAACAAATGTTGTGTTGGTTTTTTTTTTTTTAAGAACACCAAATGATGCCTGTTTTTTACTGTTCTTTAGAATTGGCTATTTAATAAAGTAATAAACATCAATTACATTCTAGAATGTAGAGTTGGCTTTTTGTATGGGTTTCTTTTGGGTTGTGGGATTTCAGAAGATGCCGAAAGTCAATAACTGCACTGTTGAGGTATTTACTCAGTTCACTTCCTATCTGGCTCTTAATAATAAGAAATAATAATTAAGGAATACTCTTAATGGTGTGGTCACTGGGAGTTGGATTGAAGTTAACTTAGGTGGTTTCTGAAACACAAAGTGTGGCAGATGTGAAATGAATTGATAGAGACTTGCTTCTGATGTACCACTGCATCTACTGGCCCAGGGATGACCTACTGTTCTCATGGAGCTGCAGACTTAGTGTGCATACATTGCAGCCAAAACAGCCCTTGATCAACGTGTCACCACATACTTCTTAGAGTTACAAGAGGAGATGAACCAAAGCTCATCCCCAACGAGATGTGACACAGTGCAAATCAGTGGTAACATCTTGCAAAATCTAGTGCTGTGTACACATCAGACTTACCTGTGCTGGGGCAGTAGGAAGCTGCTTCTGCTGCTTGTGGTGCCTCAGAAGGATGCACAAGAGGGCTTTATCCTCTGGCTGCCCAGTTCAGGTTTTCCTTCTGCTGCTGAGAGAACAAACCTACAAACCAATAACACAGTACCATTCTTTGTTTCACCTAAGACACAATTTTTGCCCTGTAACCACTTTATGGAGCTGATTTATGAGACTTTAACAGCCTTACGCACTCATTCTCCAGCTGTAACAGGCAGATTTCCAGCAACTTGGGTTACTTGAGTTGAACTTTCCAGCCACAAAAGGAAAGCCTACCTGAGGAAGTAATGCTGTGCTAGGACAATGTCTGTATCCAGGGGAGCTGTGGGGGTGGGACTGGGGTGGGGAGATAGATAGAAAAACGAAGCAAAACCAAACAAGCACGCAAGTATTCAGTCTTGCGGTTTCTTCTGGAAGTCACCTCAGCATCTATTTCAGTAAAAGTGAACTGGAAATGTCTGCTCTGAATGTTATCTTGACTAAACAAAGCATTTTAAGTCAACATTTCTGAGCACTGGTGCGTGACCAGGATAAGAGGCACACACACAGTGTTTCAGCCACTTGGGACAAAGCAGTAATCTATTGCTTGTAATGTAAAGGAAAGTATGCTCAAAAGTTGCCTGATAGAATGAAGGAACTCTTGCAGCACTAAAATGTTAGTTCCCCCACTCACCCATCACGTAGGGACTTTCCAACGCTGCCTTCACTATGCCAATTACTCAGTAACCATAGCTGTCTTTTTTTTTTTTTTTTTTTTTTTAATCTTCCCAATTCCAGGACCACAAAGTTCCCCTCTCTAGCAGTCCTCTGCTGAGACTTTGGGCCCATCTCATATTTGAACTTCAGCTGCCATCTGGTGGTGGTTTGGACCTTAAGCAGCTCAGTTTCTCCAGGGAACCGTGATTAACGGGGGGGGGGGTGTTACTCATGCTGAGTCTCGAGACAATGGAAAGCACCCTTCATTTCCCTTCATCAACTCCATAGACATGTACAAGAAAACAGAACGATGTACGAAGGGTGAGCAAACATTACACAACCTGTATTACAATCACCTTGCTGCCATCATTGCCGCAAGCCATCGTCCTCGACTTCATGAGCCTCTTCGGTTCTTCAGTCATCTCAGCTCAATATACACAACCCCAGAGGTAACCACGAGCCTAGGAAAAAAGATTGTACAATAAGAGTGTTACCATTAGCTTAGGATAAATTGAGCTTTTCTAAAGAGATAGGGCCTGGCTCAAGGAGAAACGTGTAAGGAAGGTTACCTGCCTGTAAATAAGGCTTTACCAGTTGTCTTGTATACATGCCTCATTTGTCCTTCACCCTCACCCTGATCTCTCTCATCCCGCTGAGCAGTGTTCATTGACATGCAGGATAAAAATGCCCCAAGGCCACAGGAGTGGTTTTATACCTACTGTCCTTTCCAGAGCAGGACACAGATTCACCTGTTTAAATCTCAAGTGAAAAAGACCACAAACCCACCTGCTGTTTGCAAGGCTAGCGGCTCCCCTCCTGGCACGGTGAGCAGACACAGCACGGATCCCATATCTGAAGGGCTCCTTCTACTGAGAATGTGACCACCTTTCATTTAACGTGACCAGCAAGTCCAATTTGAACACATGCCATGGGATGAAAAGCAAGCAGAGCTGAAACCAGTGCAGGCAATGTAAAAGAATATGAGCAGATACTCCGAGAGAAAGCCCACAACTGACTGGACACAACATCAACAGAAGGCCATGAAAACAAACAAGCAAAAACCAAATCAGAACAATTTTATTTGCTTTTTTCTTCTGGCCATTATTTTAAACTCATCAACAAATAAACCAAACAAACAACTCCCCTTTCCACTTCATTTCGCGTTCTCAGTGCTCACACAGCTCTTGTGCCTGTCAGTGGAACCTTCTCTAACACCAGCTTTGTACACTTAGGAAATTAACAGGGCTGCTTCCTACAGTTACAGCACAACACAGCCTTTTACAGGATCTAGCCCCACCACCTCGTGCAAGGGCCTGTCTGCTGTTATTTCTGCTGCCTGTTCTCCACACGCACAAGTGACTTGCTTGTGCAGCACCAGTGTGTCACAGGGAGCCTATGGGGGTGCTTGCAAGTATGAGTGCAATTTGCAAAGGCTTGTGTTGGCTGCTCCTACCTGCACAAGGAATCTGCAGCCTTTCATTTAACATGACCAGCAAGTCCAATTTGAACACATGCCATGGGATGAAAAGCAAGCAGAGCTGAAGCCCAGGGGGTTGCTGCCAGCCCATGGTGCAGCTCAGGCAGACGTGTGGCTGAGATGACCACCATCCCAAGGCCCACAGCCCAACTCCTTACGTGCTGCTGGTGGCCCAGCCCCATCCAATGCCATCAGGTACCCTGCTGGGAGCCACTGCCCCCTCGTGCTGATCTGTGCAGTTCTCCCAGTCCCAGCATGACTCAACAAAAGCCTCTTCACACTTCCTCTGTCTCTATCCATGTGAAGCAATGCACAGATCACAAATGCATGGCTGCTGGTCTTGTAACACAGCAGCTTTTATAAGCGGTCCTGCTTATAAAAGAACCCTGCCCTCACTGGGCCAGGCTGCTCCCTGGTATTTGTACCTCTGCAGAGACCAACGCTATGCAGCACGAGTCCAAAGACAACTCTGTCTCCATTTTCCCTCCTCACCCAACTCAGAGCAGTCACTCCCACTGCTGTCTCTGCATCCCAGCTACAATCCAGCTGACTGCACACCAGTCACTCCTGCTGGCACACGTGAGGAGCTCTGCTGCTGCATACCAGCGCAATGATTCCAGCAGAGCTGCTGGGCTAACGCTGGGCACAGGGCAGCGCGCACCGAGCAGACGCCGTTCCCACACTGGTGGTGCAGCACAGCTCCTCGTACTCTTCAAGCTTTCCATTCTTTCCTCACTTTTATCTCACCCCTCCTGATCAGCCCCAGCTCCCTACGTGCCGACGTGGGGTGAGAATGACACAGATTTTCCAAAGCCCCCGGCTAGCTGTGGGACCAGCGCACAAGGCTCCGCCAGCTCCTGCCCTGGCAGGCCGGCCAGGCAGCTGCAGCCGCTCCCCCAGAGATGGGGAAAACAATAAGAAATACCAAATCTGCCGCAGGAATGCGGGAGATACCGTGGCGGGGGGCCCTGGTGAGTCTGGGCAGGATTTGCTCACGGCTTGGCCGTCGCCCAGAGGTTGCCACTCGAGCAGCCCTGTCGGCAGGCTGGGCTGGCAGGGGGACGCTTTGGGGGCCCTGCCCTACTGCGGCCCCCGTTGGGCACTCGACGCCAGATGGCAGCCGGACACCACCGCACAGGCATGCTGAAAACAGCTCCGGGAGCAAAGCAGCTCCTCTCATACTAATTAATCACATCTGCAGATCCTGTTTTGGAGAGGCAGATTCGCACAGATGCGGTGTTACATGAGTTATTTACAGCTGAGCTGGTAGCTTACTTCGAGCTGTGTCACTTGTGTACGTGCAGCTAAACACTGCTAGGGCAACGAGGAAGAACCAGTCTTCCACTGCAAGGAAAGCACGCGGAACAGTGAACCGAAAGCTCTTCTCAGGGTTCATGTGACTTACCTTACCTTACCGCACAATGGCAACGCAAGCAAGAACCAGCAGGGCTGACCAGCAAGGCAGCCAGCCATCTGCCCAGCGGGCTGCCAGCAGCGCCGAGCCTCACCCCTGTGCACAGCCACTGCCCTGAGTTACTCAGGTGACTGTTAGCAGGTCTGTGCTCTCCCCTGCAAAGGCCCGGTGTTTACTTTGAGAGTCAGACAGTTGCTCTGTTGGGTAACATTTTCCCTCAGCGACTTACGAACTTTAATCTCATTTTGAAATGTAGAGGAGGCTAAGTTGGATTACGCTGGTTTAACTGCTCATGTCACAAACTCTCGAGCAGGGAGACTGGAGGCTTTTTTTTCTCCAGAAACCTTCTGTTGGCCCCAAATCCTTGTTTTTTTCTTAGTTCAGACACAAAAGAGGGGGAGGTTCAGCTTCCAAAAATAAATCAAAGACACCACGATGCCTGCAGGGTATTTGTTTCTCTGTAGGAACGCAGACCTGGTGGTTTAGTTTAAGAGAGACCAGGCTAACACTCACATTTTCTACATTCCTTGTTTTCCTGATATATCAAGATCGACAGGTTTGAACTGTTGTTTTAATGAAAACCTACTACTCTTCAGAGGGTTTCCTGTTTTAGAAAGATGATCTTTCAGAGCTACAAAATTCCAAGCCATCTGACTTGCTATCACCTTTGTCAGGTCCCTTAACCTCCTTATGCCTCAGCTGATGAAATGTGATGGATATTTATCTATTAAAACCTGCAAGTTTTAATAGGTAATAGTTTAGCTCTTAAAGTGCCTGCAAAACACGGCTGTTCCTGCAAAGAGATGCAGCAATGCCATGATAAGCTGAAATTGTGCCCACAAGGTGCAAATTGCAGATGGCTGTGTGAACCCTTGAGGGAAGGCCATTCAGATCAGAGCAACTCTGCATGAGCAGAGCCTCCTGGCACAACATCTGCCATCCACTGGGAAACTTTCAGCCCCTCTGCCTTTATGGCTAATTCTTGGTGGCCTGAAAACCACCTATGAGCTCTTGGGTTACAACCTCATATTGAAGCAGCCTTTGGATTTCTAATGAGCTGAAATCACCATGTAGCTAGCCCTAAAGTGTCAGAAAAAACATGGCAACAGTCATGAAGTCACTCTGCATTTGAACCAAGCCCTCCTTCATCATCCCTAAATCAGGCTGCTGACTCAATCCCAGGTAAGTTCTCCCCTCCCTTGGGCACCTGGAGTCCAGAAACATCCTGGTAAACCCAAACAGGACTGACCTTGACTCTGGACAGTTTTCAGAGCTTAAGCTTTACAAACCAGAGCAACAAGTTTTGCAGGTAGGTGCAAATACCTTGCTGAAGGCTGAAGTACTCGTGTTCAAATTGCAAGTGCAACAGCCATCCCTGAATATGCTTTCAGTCTTGGGAACTGACCATCAGCTCCCACTTCTGCAATCCACAATGGTTTTTTTTTCACTGTTTTTTTTCTTGTCTGCTAAAAGCAATTTAGGATTTTCCAACTGTTCTAACACTTTAGAAGCTCTACTATGTAAAAACACTTTCTTGTGTTACAAAAGTTGATCTGAATTGTAAATTGCATTACAAAAGGGACGGAGTTAGTCTCCTCATACACTGCTTGGGCTGATCTGCTGGCAGAAAATGACCACTGGCAGCTTTGCAAGGCATGGAAAAAGACTTATCGCCCAGATACTGAAAACACAGTCAAAGCTGCCTTAGCTGGGCAAACAGGCACTGATTTCTCAGCCTAGTCTCTAGAGGTGCAGGTCTGCTGACGTCAAGGCTGTCATTATTGCAGGGCTCACAGCCCTTAAAATGCTTTATTTGTGAGCTGTGGTCCAGCCTGCAGCACAGAATAACTCCTCTCTAGTGCTTCTGATAGGGACAGCTGGGACACAAGAACATCGCGTGCCCTTTACGCGTTCCCACTCACCTGCTCCAGCTGTGCAGCTGAATGTTTTAGGGAATCTCTGCAATACGCTCTTCGAGAAGCCAGTTCCTCTCCTGTTTGACTCGGAAATCTTCCTGGAATATTGCTGCTTCCTGTCTGAACTCTTCTAAAGCCAGCTTTTCTTCCTCCCATGCCAAACTAGTCTGTAAAAAAAACCCAAAAAGACAGCAAAGTTCAGGAAAGCGCTCATTTATTCGGTGTGAAAAAGCTCATAAGTGCAACAGGACGGGATGCACAGTGCTCAGGAACATAGGAAAGCCACCAACGATTTTCAAAGCTAGACTCTCTCCCATCATTTCTGTCTGGCTTTTGCGTCCCGGGAGCCCGGAAGATTCCTGTTATGAGGGAATGTTTCCAGATAATTTTTCCCCCACCCCATTGCATACATTAACATAATCTTTTTTCTCCTATGTCTTTGGAAAACAAAGCATTGCTGTTATCCCTTTATAGTCCAGGTACATTAAGTACTTTATAAGCTGTTTGCCGAGAAGTGCTCAAGGGCAGGGGTAAATGTGTTTGTTGGTGGTTTCTTTTCTTTTAGTGGGCAGGGAGGGGAAAGAAGCAGACATAACTTGCTGAAAGCCTTGGAGCAGAGCCAGCAGCTCTGCTGACCATCCCTGCAGTGGTGCGTGCTGGTGGCAGGACGGCACCTCACTGCCCCAGAGAGCTGCTTCCCTTTCTGGTGCAGTAGCACCAAGCTGCATGCAGGCTCATTTTCTGTTTCCCCGAGCTGCACAATGCAGACACCCCTCAAAGGTCCCAAAGTTGCAGGATAAAAAAAACCTCATCCTTCCTCCTGGCCCGGATCCTGAACAGACATATGCACATGCTTAGTGCTGAGCACGTGAGTAGCAACGCCGATCTCCATGGAGCAATCCACATGCTTGATGTGGGAGCAAGGGAGAGCAGGACACTGGGTTCTTCGGCTGCCTGCTTTTCATACCACGGGCAGAAATACCACCCAGGAGAAAGCCGTGCAGCAGCATGGTGCTGAGCGATCTAGCTTCTTTTATTTCCATCACCTGTGGCCTTGCTGAAACCCACTATGAGTTATCTGGGACATGACGCCCCAGATGGGTCGAAACAACAGGTCTTGCTGCAGACTGTCTGTATTCAGTGGGATGATTTAGTTACTGCTTTCCTCCCACCCCGTCTTCTTCCTTATTCCCATTAGCGACATGTTGGCTGGAGAGAAAAGTTATTCATGCTCTAGAAATGTAATATTTACTCAAAACAATTTTTATTTGGCTTGGCTTCTTCCCAGTGCCATAAAGTGATAGCCAACCCCAAGTGCTTACATAGACAACATGTGCATCTGAGTCATATTTATTATCCTAGTTATAAAAAGCACACAATCTTGTTGTTTGGTGCAATGGGATGGGACTGAAGGCATCAGCACGTCTTGAGCATAGCCTGTCTCTGGAATCTGCAGAAATTTGCCATGCTCCAAATTTAGAACTTGTGGGTGGAAGCTCAGGCGGGAGCCAACTTTTTATACCATTACATCACAGGAATTGAGGGCTTTGTGCCAAAGGATCCAAGGAAATTAATAAAGAGCAGAGTCTGTCCAGCTGTTCAAATTCAGAGTCACGGCAGCGAGGTAATTATTAATAAAAGTGGCTTCATTTGGAGCATGGTAATCTCAGTGTTTAAATTGAACATATCCCCTCCTTACTGCAGCTTACTATTCTATTGAAACTAAAGATAATAGTTAGGAATTAACATCTGTAAGAGATAGGCCTAGCGAGGCTGAGATCACTCTAGATAGAGGGCACGCTTCAGCGACAGCTTTCCAGCTAAGTAAGGCTCAGTGAGAGCACATGGTTGCCAGTGGCATCACTGCTGTCCTGGCTGCAGGAGGTGGCTGGAACGTGGCATGCATTTTTCCAGTTCAAACACACGTCTCAAATGGACAGCGATCAAAGCGGTATCCAGCTAATTTGAAGAGCAATTCAATTTGTTTGACCTCTGTGCGCTGGGGCAGCCAGCATAAGCTCAACTGTTAAAGCCTCCTAGGAGCTGCTGGTAAAACAGCAGAGCCTGTTCCCAAGGGAAGAGTGAGCTGACTTCCAGCCCAGCTGGGGGATGCTATGTATGCCTGCAGCCCCACACCGGGCAGAGCACAGCTGTGGGTCAGGTCGGGGCAGCACTGATGCTAGGAGCGGGCCACTGCTTGTGCACACAGAAGCTGCACGTACTGACTACAGAGTATGGATCTGCTAAATGCTGCTTTCTGCACCTCAAAAGCACAGCACACATAACAGGCATCTTTCCAGCTCCTCAGGTAGCCAGCAGGACGCACCTTACAGAAAGTAAAACCTGAATCTTCACACGGAACGGCACGGGGTCTACGTGCTGCAACCCTGCATGCTGATGGCTGAACTCAGCAGTGCCACCAAATATAACCAGGAGAATACAACAGCGTCTTCAGAAAAGGGGCTCCTCTGATGTTTAAATCACAGAAACGATGGTATGCAGCTTCAAAGCTCGTGTTCTGCTCCAGGGCGCATAAGAGCTATGAGTAATTGAACATTTAGCTCTGGGTAACTTGGGAATCTCCCTGTTTCTGTGCTACAGATAAACTGAGGCAGGAAGCAACTATGCATTTCTTCACAAAAGTGTGAGAATCAGCAAATCAAACAATAGAATACCGGAAGAGATTCTCCTGCCCCTATAGATACCATGTGATGCTTGCACACACACTGCCTGCAGCAGCGACTACCAAACAGCCTTGCAGGCCCACGCCTCACCAGGAGCCACCACAGCAAAGACCTCTGCAGCTCCTGAACCTGCTGCACGTACAGCATCCTTCTCTCCAGAGAAAGCAGATTAAAAGAAAAAAATAAGATCACTTTAGTCCCAGGGTGACAGTTACCATGATGAGAAGACAGTGTGCCACTGGGGAAAGGTAAAGTGAAAATAGAAGAGATCAGCTCATTCTCCATTTTTTTAATGGCAGTGCTTTCACCTGTAACACAGGCATGTCTGTGCAGGGAGTGTTATGAGACTTGAGGCTGCCCTGGATTTAAAAGGCTCTGTTACTAGATAAACTTCCTGTATTTTACCTAGAAAATAACAACACCAACCATGTGTTCTTGCCAGGGAAAGCACTGAGACATCCTGGATCTGTTCAAGATTTAAAGATATAAATCTTTTTCTCAGTACGTAGCTAAATAATGCTCACCAGATATTTCCTATGGTATGATCAGTAGAACTTGAAACACTCCAATCCTTTCAAACATTACATAAAAGAGGAAAGGCTACTTACCTCCTACTTGGGTGTTCCAACGTACATTTAGTCTGAGGAGTGAAGTTGTCATTTCATCTGCAGTCTCATGCTGTCACTTCACAGCTTTCCAGTGAACGCTCTATCTTGCACCATGTAGAGTCTGCAACCACCTGCCACTGCCCCTCTGATGCCTGGACAGAAGGTGGAAGAAAAAAAAAGTCAGTTAAAAGAGAAGCCTTAGTATACTGTCAAGCACCCCAGGAGCTGGAGAATACCTGCCTGTCAGAGCCAGAGAACAGATATTGATCGTTCTCAGCTATTTCTTTCAGATACCTCAGGACAGGACCTCACTTCCAGGAGCACTGCATTAAACAAATAATTGTAATGAGCAAGTGATTCTATGGAAAGAGATGAAACGCTTCAGCAGAACTGACTGCAGCTATAACTGGTGTCTAATCCATGGCTAATCTACAGTTCTCTTTCCACTGAAGTCAGCAGAAATACCTCCCATCACGTCTAGAGTCCTTAGAAATGCAGCAAGCATTTAAAAATCTGGAGACCTTGCCCATTCTTACAACTGGGCAAGAGTCAGATTTCCAAAACACTATTTATGCTGCACAGAAACTTCCTTCCCAGAATTTCCTTTGTTTCCAGCAGACAACTACTGGTAGCATTTCACTACTAGTTCTAGATGCAGCCAGCCATCATCCTATTTAAAAGTCATTCTCTTGGCCACAGTCTTCCAACAAAAACAACAATAAATGTATTTGATTAAATAACTTAGCTTCTGCAATCATGAAGATAAGATCAGAAAGACAACAACTAGAATAAGGACCTGTTTCCTTTCCTGGTACTTTCTGTAGCATGTAAACCCAGCTCAAACTAGTAGCACAGAAATTAATGCAAACACACAAAACGTGGAGAATAGTTTTATGTCAAAATGGATTTGTGGCTTGTTTTGACTTTCCAGGGGATTCTTAAAAGTCTAAAGCCCTGAAATTAAGGAACCTTGCTGGTTCCTTGTTTCCCAGCAATTTCTTTAAAAGATGAGTTGTTCAGAAAGCATGGAAAGTATTAGAGTTATCGCTTTGATGTCTTTAATAGAAATTTGGGATGGATTTGAAAGAAATGAGCAAAGTACTGTTATTTCCTTTTGGAAAGGCAGTCTGACACGACTGGTGCCATTACACAACTGAGCAACCCAACGGCAGTGCACATGCTAACTCAGAAGCAGGCCGAGGAACTCGCCCTCCTAATCAAGTTTATAGTTGGATGCTAATGTTCTCAGAAAACAAACATTCCTGTTTATTATAGCAGAATGAACAGAATGTACTGCAGAGAATATGACTCACTTTTCCATAGGACGTCTGTCTATTCTCTGTGTTTGAACAATGAAATATTGCACCTCTCACTTGTGGTTTGTAGTACAAAGTTTTAATGAGTTCATCTCATGTGCTGCAGGCCTGCCACAAAAACTGACTGATTTGCCTAGTGAAAACAAGCGTGCCTTTTGACAGGATGCTCCACACTGGGCCCTCCTCAACCAGCCCAAGAGGCCAGACTCTCTCACAGGTGGTTTTAGTCTTGACTGCATTTTGGAAATGAAAATATGCAGTCAGCTTCAGCAAAACACTGGTTATTTTCCCTTGGGTGATTGGCCGTCCCCCTGCATCCAAAGCACCCATTTCCTCTGTACAGTTCATCTTTTAAACTGGTTTAAAACCATTCCTTTCTGTAACAAAAGTGTTTATTTTAAAGCAGACTTCATGAAAGAGACATTTAAAAAATGATCACATTTCCATTTCAAAACATTAAAAAAAAAAAACCCAACAACTGTCTATTATCTCACAGGAAATTCTGATTAAAGCTTTCTTGCGAAAAGTAGGTGTCCTTATAAGACCCTCCCAGAAGAAATTCAAATGAAGGGCAGAAGAGGAAAAGAGATTTTAAGTAAACAAGTGAGAAGAGCCAGGGAAAACAAGAGCAGTGAGCACAGTCTCAGGTGGCTGACTTGGCAGAGCGGGGCGTGAAGGAAGGAAGAGGCTGTGAGACAACGAACCACTGGCGTTTACAGTAGTCGAGGATTCTCCAGAGTTTGTGACTTTAACCACAAATTGCTTAACAGTACTGTACATTCCCTTTATTTCACTTCCAGCCCGTCACGGGGGTATATCTCCCTTCAGCAGAGGGTGGCTACAGGTGCATGGGTGATGTTTGTTAGAGATGGTGCTGGTGGAGAGAGGAGAACCTGCAGAGGGGGTATTTCACTGCCTCTTCAAGTTACAGGAGTCTCAGTGAGAAAAGACAAGTCAGGCCCTTAGCTGGTGAGCAACAAGTTAAGGACTGAGGGATTGCTCTGTGGCATAGATAGGGCTAGTCACATCTAACATGAAAAAAAACCTTGAAGGCCTCCACAGACTTCAGTGCCAGAAGAGAATGACGAGATGGGAGAAATGGCCAATGTGTCACTTTCCAGTGATGGATCCAGGAGAGCAGAGGATCCACCAGCAAAGAGATGGATGTAAGGACAGAGATCAACTTGTTATGTGGCTTTTTACTAAGCACCATTAGTTACTGCTAAAAACACATTTGATTCACAGTGGTAGAGGAGATCAACCTTGGCAAAGACTCGACGAGTTAGAAAAACCACTTCAAGTGAAGAAATTAAATATTCCCCAAGTTAAAGATTGCTTGGTTATAGCTCATCCCTATGGGAATTTTTAGTGTGGCTCTGAAAATGCATGGTTTCAGAGTTACTTAAGTACCCTCTTGCAGCCTGAAATGTTAGCTGCAGTAACGGAGAAACATAATGACAGAAAAACAAAACCTAAAATTGTAGTCATTAACATCAGAAAAGGTTTTTTTTTGGGGGGGAAGGTGTTATGCTGTGGTTTTCTGTGTTGTCATAAAAAGTGTAGAATGGATGAACAATGCTGTGCATGGCATCACTTTCCCAAGGGCTAACTGTACAATGGTTTCTCCAAACTGCTGTATTTCACCATTGGTGCAGTTCATTAAAAAAAATAATCCTTATACAGCTGGGAATTATAAAGATCTGCAAAAGCCTGTGATGCCAAGGACCTTCATTTGGAGGCACACCTACGTTTTGAGTGCTTTGGAAGCTATCCTCTTCCAAAATACTTTCTATAGATGCTAAAGTGAGGACAAACCTGGCTGCAGTCCATTCTCTCTGAGGGATTATATCTTAAAGGGACATTCTCTCTCTTACTTAAATTTTCTAATTCTTCATATGTTTCTTGTTTAAAAAAGACAAAACACAACAACAACTAAAAAAAACCCAAACCACCAGAACAATCCACAATAACAACAACAACAACAAAAAAACACCAAAAAAAAACCACAGCCCAACAACCCTCGTGCCTGTGTCAGTGTCTTAGCAGTATAAATTTAAACATTCCATTGTAAGCTAAGATTATCTTGCCTCTTGCCCACTGAGACATGTGGGTTTGGCTTTATAAGACTCCATAACTGGCCTGCTTGAACCCTGTCCAGTAAGTTTTCATCTAAATTGATTAGGACTTGGAACATATTTTCTTGGACAAATTGTGTACTAATGAATAGAACACTCCCTCACAGCTGTCCTGCCAGAAAGCCAAGATTTTTTCTGTCTAGAAATCATCCCAAAGTGACCCTTAGATAAAGTTCAGAATCCATTTTCATTTTTTAATTAAGAAAAGGTTTGCTTAATTCCATTCCATACATTTCAGTGCTAGGCAGCTGACACATGATTCCTCCTAAACATGTTATGTTAAAGAATTTGGTTGTGATGTCAGATCTGCCACAGACAGTGCATTTCTAAGCACATTGTTTGTATTAACTGCAGAGCACGAAGATAGCTTTAGCAGGGGTAGAAGTCTCTGTAGATGGCACACGGAACAAACACAAGATTGGCTCTATTCTCTGCACAGTAGTATTTATATATATTGAAATATTACCAAACTCTCACACTGGCACAAGGGATTTCCACAGTGCCCTTCCCTGGGGACACAGCTTCCCTGTAAGCCTTCTCCCACTCAGTAACAAACTGCATAAACTTGCCCTCAAGTCCAAAGGTAGTTTGGCTGGGAAATTCTTACATGAATTAACAGTGGCCAAAAGAAGCCATTTCCCCTCCACAAGGGACCCTGGACACTCTTCTAATTCCAAGGCATGAGCTTTCCCCAGTCAGGATGAACACAGCCTTTCCTTTTAGCATTCTGCTCCACAGTTCTTCTCCCAGATGCCCCAGCTTGAAACCTCATTAAGCAATTGCTTTATGATCAGCCCATCTGGAATTTTTCTTCTATGACCATTCCCATGGTGCACAAGGAGGACTTAACTCCATCTAAAATACCCATCGGACGTCCACAATTACATTGTTTTGCTTATCTTTTAACAAGAGTATTTCTAGGAACCAGAAGTACACTTTGAGGCAAACAGAAATCCTTTCTAGCCCTGCAAAAGACAGATCTGACCCATGCACCTTCGTGGCAATAACATGCCTTCAAAATGGGTTCAGGATTTTCCTGACACGTGCTACTCTGAAAATAAAGGTGTTCATTTACAATAACTCAAAGGAAAAGGTCTTTCAAGGGAACATGACTGCTCAACTCTTTAAACATCACTGACAGTTATTAATCAGACACGAAACTAAGTGGAATTTGACTCCTGCAACTGCTAACCGTACTTGCAGAAGAAATAAGCAGATCATGACAAATTGCTTTGCTACAAAAGTATCGTGGTATTGCTTGTGGAAAACAGGTCATAAGACAACAAGAAGAATGGGAAGTTCCCTATGCTTTCAAAAGACAGACTCTGCATGCTCACACTTGCAAGATACATGGTGCTGTGGAAAATTGCCAGCAATCCCATAAAGAAAAAATGATAGGTGCTGCAATGATTCTCCAGTGCCTTCATGTAAGGCTGGTCCAACCAAATCAGAAAATTACTTGATGTGGATGATTAGATAAAAAGGGTCTCACCTAAGCTTATGCTATTCTCACAGCCAGTTTCAGACAGAAAAAAAAAAAAAAATTCCTTCATTTACTGCCTTTGCCATCTTTGCTTGTGGACTAAAACTGACAGCCATTGCTTTGAGCTTGTGTTTCTTTTCTGCGTGCTCTCAAACTGGCTCAGTGGAACCTAAATATAACGACAGAATGAACAGAAACAGGAATGCTGACACTGTTGTGCTGTATTCTGCAGCCTGCTATTGTTGGAAAATGTGGTTATAATGGGCAGATTATACAAGGTTAAATCCTTCTGAAAGCATACAAAGAAAATGTGATACAATCATCTCAAAGTAGTTATCTTTATACATAACCATGGACTAAGCACCCAGTGGAGTGCAGCAAGCAAAGTTATGGGCCCAAGGCAAAACAGTGACCAACTGCCAAGAAACATCCTCATTAGTCTTTGTTAGAATTTGTATTTTTAAAGTCATTGTGCAGTTCAATTAAGTTTGTAACACACAGATGAGAAAGTGGAAAAAAATGCGAAGACATAGGGAGACGAAATGTTACAGCACTGGAAGATGTCACCTCCTCTGTGAAATGCTTACACTGTGAAAATAAAAAGAGAAGAAAGAACGAGTCATTTCAGGATATGTCTAGAATGAGAGATAAGACCAGAAGATTACAATCTTCTTTCTGGTAGTCTTCCACAAAATTTCTTTCTTTGCCTTCTGCATGATGCAGTCTGACTCTGAACGCAAATCAAAAGGGAACTAAATGGAGAACAGACAAGAAGATGAACAGCAGCCAAAGAAACGCTGGGATTTTAGGACACTATGGCACTTTGAACATCCTAAACCTTGGTTCATATGTTCCCAGAAAACACTAGCAAAGTTCATAGCACTGATCAAGCCTAACTCGTCACAGAATGATCAATTCAGACCAGGGACATAAGTGGGATAAGCACACAGAAAAGAGAAAGGGAGAGCAGAAGTGAAGTCAACCCATGTGACCACCCGTGCGCTACCAAGTCACAGGCCTTACGCATTTCTGCACTCTCAGCTTCCCCCTGTTTATCTGTTTTGCAGTGCTGAATGTGTGAGTCATTTTGTGAAACTATATAAAGCTTTTAAGGAGGAGACAGCCAAAAATGTTTAGTGAGAGACAGGCAACCTATTTCTTGAGCTGAAGAAGAGATTTCAGGCCAGATCCCAGATATCACATCCAGGTTAAGTTCCCCTTGCACCATTCCAGAAGAAAAGACGACTTCAAGCTGTCTTTGGTAGCAGCTGGGAATTTCCTTTTCCTGGGGGACCTGCATGTGGCATCAGGCCAGACAAAGCCAGACTCATGGTGCCTGCTCTCCGTCAACACTGGGTGCTCCCTGGCTGTCAAGCCACAAGGACAACTGGCATCCAGTCCCCTGGGGAAAAGCCAGGCTGGCTGGAATTGCACAAATCACATGAGCATTTCCTGCTCCTAACTTCACGTAAAGGCCATGTCAGAGAGACAGCTCTTGCCTCCTCGTTTCCAGCTGCTTTGGTGGACTTCAAAAACAGAGAAAGAGGTGATCTACAAGGGGAGTGCCAGAATTTTTGCCCCTCATTCAGTAACCAGAGGACTCTGCCCTAGCTTGTGCTTTACTGCACACGTGGCTGCCCTCATCTTGCTGCATGACTCAAAGGCTGGCATGCAGAAGTCCTCCTTTACCTGTGCAGGCAGACAGGTAAAAGACAAGTCTCTGACAGCAAGACTAGACATTTCATCAGCTTTAACTTTAAAATACTCAGCAATTAACCAGCACCCATTTCATGGAAGTCATGTGGATTGCTATCATTTTGGAGCAGCCCTGGCCCAACGCTCTACTTACTTGCTGAATTTTTGTTGCACTCAAAAGACAGTTTTGTCTAGAGACTTGGTCCCCCCCAAAAAAACCCAAAGAACTGAACTCTGACTGCAAGTGTAGTTAGCACTTTGCAAGATCTGGTTAGGGACTGCAGATCTGTACCCTCTGTGGTTAAACTGAGGGACAGAAGGGTTACAGGAAAGGCATATTTGAACTCTCTGTAGCCAGTATATAGCTGTAGGGAATGAGCCAAGATGTCAATGCTAAGGAAGCAAAACAGAGAACCAAGAGAGATGGGGAGTGAAGTAGAAAGCTTAGAGTTATGGATGCGAATTAATGAACCAGCAGTACTGGAAATGGGAACAAGCTGTCAGAACTTCATCTCTTACAAGGGACAAAGAAAAAAAATCTCAATTTCTGATGCTCTTGATGGAAACAGAGTTATGCAAGACTGATACTGTTCACACTGATTTAATTAAGGCTCTGTCAGCACTGTCAAGCTTAATTCGCCTGGTATTTCACATTTATAAAAGTCAGCTATAAAAACGTGCTCTGCACTAAAAATCAGCATTCTATAAATGGTCCCAGTCCTAGAAGGGTCATCTTTTTGGCACAAGCAGGCTCTTGAGAGCATCCCACTTATGTGCTAAGATATCTCTATCTAACTGAAACGATTACAAGCTTGTATTGCATTCCTTGCCCATACAGCCCTCTCCATGCAGTTTATGGGAACCTGGGGTGTCCAAAGAATGCAGAGTCAAGCTTCCTGGCAGTATCCCATCAAGGAAATTATTTCACAGAATTAATCCCCGATTCTGACACTTTCTCGTCATGTTAGATTCAAATCTCTGCATTTGCTGAGTGTGGAAACGCAAGGACTAGGCAATGGACTTGCACCACTTGTGAACATTTTTGGTCTCTGTTAGTGACAGAAGCAGTTCTCAATGTGGAGAAACAAACTCATCTGGATGCCAGCAGCAGTCCATGGCACAAATGGCAGAAACTCAGAGATGTGACGCTTAGGGACATGGGTTAGTAGACATGTTAGTGCTGGGCTGATGTTTGGACTGGATGATCATAAAGGTCTTTTCCAACCTTCACAATTCTGTGATTCTAAACCTCAGCTACTATCATGTACAGCCCTGTCCAGAAATACCACAGCACCTTCAATACTGACACCTGCAGTTATGGGATGCGCCCTTCATCTACAGCAGCAAGTACACACCTGCCAGGAGTCACCAGTAAAATCATAAGGTTTCTAGTGAGCTACCTCAGAGAATATTATAGATATGACTCAAATAGAAGCAGTAAAATTAAGACCAATGAGAACAAGCACTCAACACTCCCAGAAAATCCCGTGTTCTGTAATTGTTATTGCTTCATCAGTGACAGGAAAGAGTCGCGTTTTAAAATAGAAATTCACTTAATTGTATTTCCCCTAAGGCACAGAAAATAAGCTTCCATGAAGTGTTATCAACTGTACAACAATAACATGCTCTCCAGACTGAAAACTGGTTTAGGAATTTGCATTGTGTTCTCACAAAACATAATTCCTAGCCCAGTTTCCTTCACCTTCTTGAGATAACCAGGCAGATTTCAGCTCAGTGATTACTGAGTTAGACTATGTGGGTTGGTCAGTGTGTAACAGATGCCCAGTTTCCCACATCTCTCCTCAATGGAGGCTGGTGGATCTACTGCAATGCTTTAGGTGCTCAGAAGTATCAAAGGAGTTGGTTGCTTCAATACCTTTGTAGATGCAATTGTTCTCTGCAATGAGGTTCTGAGGTTTGAGAGTCTGAGTCAGCCCAGGTGAGGTCAGCAATGCACAGGATTCACATCCTTGTCACTCTTGGGTCACGGTGCACACAGCAATATAATTCTCAGGACACTAAAAAGAAGGAAAAAAAGGAATATCAAAAGACATAGGAAAATGATGGCCTATGCCACTTTCTGATTATATAAAATGTGTTAAGAACCATCAGCCATGCACTTACATGTGAAATATTATCTTTCTGAAAGCTTGTCATAAACATGGCTCTCGCCGCAGGGATGGCCATGCATTCCAAGTTTTTGTAGCAGGAAGAATATTTCCCAGGGAATAAGGTCAAAATATTAGTATTCAACTGAGTCAGTATGGGCCAAATTAATAAAGTTACTACTCCATCATTGACTTCCATACATGAAATCTGAGAAAGCGGTTGTATCAACAGTACATCAATCCACAGCACTGGTCAGAGAAACAAAAAAAAATAATCTTCAGTTTCAAAGTTCCATTCAGACTAGGCACAGAAAGGTTAACTTTTGTTTAAGTAATGCATCTGAACAGATAACATTAATTAAATGTTTGCATTCAAATCTTATTACACAGTGCAATAACTTTGCTTTCTACACAAACACTGTGCGTCCAGTATGGAACAGAAAGCTGGGGGTGCAGACACTAACAAGTCATTTAAAACTAAAAGCAAAGAAAAGGGAATGCTTGCCATCTCCAGACCACGTGTGCATCTGCCTCTAAGTTTCTTCTCATTCACCAAGTATTTGCAAAAGATCCACTTCTGCTGCTCAAAACTTTTTCAAGCCCAAGAACGACATGGTCAAGTGGATACAAATTATGCTTGGTAAAAACAGAAATCTTGCAGCAGCACTGGGTAATTCAAATGCAAAATTAGCCCTGATGTGAAGCACAGCAGCTAAATCATCCATCCAGATGGGAAACGTTGACAGTCCCTTAACTGTAGCAGTTCTACTTGCAATATAGAGAGGTGTGCAAGTTGGCTTTGTTAAACAGACTCTATGGAACTATTTATTCTGTCTGCAAGTATAACAGGAAGTTTATTAAACTTGTGTGTTGCTGGACGTAGCACCTGGCTGCTGTGTTTCATACTGGAATGCAGAATTGGACAGCCCAATTCTGTACTGACGTAATGTACTGCCATGCGAAGGATTTCTTTTCGAGCCTAAGACCTCTTTCTCTGACCCTCGGAGCACATTGGATGTTGTGCATCCAACTCCTGACAGGAATGCTTCATTTTGCTCTTGAGCAACCACTTCTGAGCAAGCCAGGAGCAGAATCCAGCTCTTTTTGGCTGGAAGAACTGGGATGTCCCAAAATGGAGCTTTTTAACAGATGAGTGAAAAAGCAGAGAGCCCAAAGGACTGTCCCTCTCCAAAGAAAATCATACGAATCAACATGCAAAAATTCCTTTTCGTAAGTAAGCTAGACTTTCTAAGATGGTAAAACAGCTGTGTGCTGTTGGGCTTAGCTCCTCTCCAGCATACCCCTAGATATCAATTTGACTGTCTCAGCAAGGCCCCACAGGACAGAGCAAGGCTTCCGGGTCTGCCTCTGGCAGACATTGAACCAGGTCGATTTTAAAACTTGCCCTAGATTTCTTGTGGGAGATCAGTTCAGCTGGACCACTGCTCCTTGCAGCAGACCTTCCTGCCACCCCATCTCCTTCCCTCCCTGTAAGCAGGACACTTGTCCTCTTCTGGGCTTGGTGGGGTTGTGGCTTCCTCCCCTGCCACAGCTGATGGGGACAAGCTGCTGCCACCAACATGCTCTCTCTGGCAGCCTGGGAAGCCACAAATATGACCTGCTTTCTACTCAGGATGACTTAACTGCCTCTGGGATTAGAGGCCCTGGTCCAGGCTGCTATTAGTGGGGTGCAGGATGATGGCTGTGGGCACAGCATTTTAAACATCTGAAGGTCCCACAGGGAAGAAAGCAATGGCCATCACCAAGCTTTTTGGACTTCACTTGCTGAAGAACGGCGTCTCCCTGAAAATGCATCAGAGAGAACATGCAAGGAGCATGAAGCTAGGATTCCCTACTTACCAATGTAAGTTATGGGACAGAACTCTTTTCTCCCCTACTTTACTTGTATACCAGAAATAATTAAAACTTAAAATCAATCCCATGCAATTTCTCCTCACTCTGATGAAAGTTTTCTCTTGGCAGCAAATAGTGGTGTTTCAAGACTTCTTGTACCGCCCCTTTAGCTTGCATTTAAAATTTTGTTGAATTTAGCCACTGCAAATCTAGTTCAAGAAATGACTTGTTTTTAGCTGAAATAGAAAACATACAAGGTTATTTACCCAAAGAATCCCTTCCAGATCTACAGCAGGCCAACTGGACTCAAACTGTTCACACATAGAGTAATCAGATTTTAAATAGTAAATGTTCTCTACTTTGCTTTTGCTATTTTTTTTTTTTAAAGATCAGATGACAAATAAAACATCGGAGCATCTACTACAAAAAGCCCCTTCCCTGACACTTTGCACTTCACAGCAGCTTGCACAAAATAATTTGAAGATTAAGATGAAGGAATATTTTGAAACGCCAATAGAGGCGCACTCATCCAAAGCACATGAATCTTTTTGGCCTATTCTGAACAGAGAAACTAATTGTTATAAACATCTCAAGCAGCCTGGTTATCTCAGGAAATAGAGAATTATACCTTTAAACTTCTAGCTTAATACAGGAATAGGCAAATCCCAGCAGATGCAGAGGCATACGAATATGACGGCCATCCCCCAACATTCCCTTCGTGACATGGTCCTAATTAAATTTTAATTATTCAGCCTGCTTTTGCACCTTGTCTGCTTGCTCGGCTTTAGTTATTATCGAACCTCAGCATCACCTCCACAAAGTACCACAAAGCATCACAAAACATACAGTGGCAAGGACCCCAGGATGTCACTGAGCCCAACCTCCTGCTCATAGGAGCATTCTCAGCTGCTGTTCTGCTCACCAGGAAGTTTAGGCATAAAAACCACAGCAATATTCAAACTACAATCCTGCCTGAGTTGGTGAGCACTCCAGGGACCATTTAAACATTCAGAGCACTCAAGAATTGTCTCCTGCGAAGAATACAGTGGGGAACAGGGGCCTCCAGCTGCACAGAAGTTACCATTGTTTCATCAAGCCTCTAAACATTGCGAGTTTTTACAAACTGTAAAAATGATCCCATTCCAAGCTTTGAAGGGAAAGAAAAGCTAACTACATACCATAATTAAATTTTCTTTGGACTTATCTATCTGTACCTAGTGTTGAAAACATTTGGTACAAAGCAGAAAGCGTGCTTGCGTATTTAAACCAGCTTCCAGCATTTTCATTCAAAGGAAGCGAACAACAGAGAATAACTCAGTGTAACAGTGATTATCTGTTGTCCAGTCAGTATAACAGGATCCAAGGCCAGTTGTCTGATCAGTGTAACAGGATCTGGAAAACTACAGGTTTGTCAGCCTGACCTTGGTGCCAGGTAAGGTAATGAAGTATATGATCTTGAAGGAGATCACAGGGCATGTGCAGGACAATTGGGGCATCAGGCCTAGCCATCATAGATTCATGAAAAGCAGGTCTTGCCTGACTGACCTCATCTCATTCTATGATCAGGTGACCCACATGGCGGATGAGGGAAAGGAGGTTGACGTATTCTATCAGGACTTCAGCAAAGCATTCAACACTGTCTCCCACAGTATTCTCCTGGGGAAACTGGTAGGCTGTGGGCCGGAAAAATACATTCTCTTTGCTGCTAAAGAACTGGCTGGCTGGACCCAGAGAGTGGTGGTGAACAGAGTTAAATCTAGCTGGCAACCAGTCACAAGCGGTGTTCCGCAGGGGTTGGCACTGGGGTCAGTTGTGTTCAGTACCTTTACTGATGACCCAGATGAGGGCATTGAGTGCACACTCAGCAGGTTTGCAGGTGACACCAAGTTGGCAGGAAGTGTCAACCTGCCTGGGGGTAGGAAGGCCCTACAGAGGGGTCTGGACAGGCTGGGCTGAGGCCAGTAGGAAGAAGTTCAACAAGGCCAAGTGCCAGGTCCTGGATGGCAGCCACAACAACCCCAGATAATGCTATAGGCTTGGGACAGAGTGGCTGGAAGACTGTGTAGAAGCAATGTACCTGGGGGTATCGGTCCATGCTTTGCTGAACATGAGGCAGCAGTGTGCCCAGGTGGCCAAGAAGACCAATGGCATCCTGGCTTGTATCAGAAATAGTGCTGCCAGCAGGAGCAGGGAGGTGATCATCCCTCTGTACTCAGCTCTGGTGAGGCTGCATCTTGAGTACTGTGTTCAGTTTTGGGCCCCTCACTGCAAGAAAGACATCAAGGTCCTGGAGTGTGTCCAGAGAGGGGCAACTAAGCTGGTGAGGGGTCTGAAACACAAGGGTTATGAGGAGTAGCTGATAGGGCTGGGATTGTTCAGTCTGGAGAAGAGGAGGCTCAGAATTGACTCTGTACAGCTACCTGAAGGGAGGTTGTGGTGAGGGTTGGCCACTTCTCCCATGTAACTAGCAGTAGGATGAGAGGGAATGGCCTCAAGTTGCACCAGGATGGTCATTCAGGATGGTTGTTAGGAAATACCTCTTCCCTAAGAGAGTGATGAGGAATGGGCTGTCCAGGGAGGTGGTGGAGTCACCATCCCTGAAGGCATTCAAGAAACATTTAAACATTGTACTGAGGGACGTGGTTCAGTGGGTAATATTGGTGATAGGTGGATGGTTGGACTGAATGATCTTGGAGGTCTTTTCCAACCTTGGTGATTCTATGATCGTATCTTTTTCCACAATACTTGTTTGTCTGTTTCCTTTCTGAAAAATTAACATTCATCTATAGGTAACCTATGCTTAGGACAGGAGTTGATAGGATAAGATTGCAAAAGACACTGCTCTTGATGTGTTTGTGCAACTACTTAGATCCTCTGTGGAAGAACAACTGGTACATATTATATTAACAGTTCTCAACATGTTCCTCACGTAGGAGAGCCAAAGAAGACAGATGCCCCCTGAACAGCTACAGGGAGTCCAGGTGCTAAGAAACAGACTTTAGCTTTAGCACACTCTCATTTTACTCTAATGTTTTTGCTGTTTGCCACAAAGACCCATGCAATCAGTTCACATGCACAGTGGAAAGATTTTTACAGTAAATGTTCAGATATTTTCTACAAGTTCAACAAAGTTCATTTAAGTGCCTATTTCTCACTGCTAGGTACATGTCTGCTTGAGCTGGAAAACTTCCTAGCAAGGTACAAGTCTTCAGCAGAGAAGTCAGTACTTGTCATACCAGGCAGAGAGCTCGCTTTTCAGGAAGGCTTACACCTTCCTAACAACTCCTATGGCATTGCACATGCCTGCAACTACATGCCCCAGAACCAGCTTTTAATCTAAAAAGGCAGAAGATTTTTTCCCCAAGTTTCAACGTTAGCTTTATTTTGAAACCTTCCCCTTTTTTCCTGACTAATGGAGCTCAAGAAGGAACACCTCCCTCAGGCCAAAAGCACAGAAGATGCTTGTGATGATCTGCCAAGATTTTAACAAGGGCGTCCTCAGCACCTCGAAGCTGCACATCAGTGGAATGTGTCCCATATATTAATAATACTTAAACTTCTTTCAACACGCTCAGACACAGTCTTGATGCCAACCCACACCTCCTGAGGGCAGAATGACAGCATCCACACAGGCTATTAAGCTGAAACACGAGCGTTCATATTTTTGGCTAATCCCCTCAAGTACTAGGTATTTTGGAATCCCTTTCTCTAAGACCATGAAACTACATATTTTAATCTGAAAGAGGTGAGCTGCGATGCTGGCATTAATTGTGAGAACTCTCACTTGTTTATTACCAGAGCACTATTGGTATCTAGTGCTGGTATATATATATGTATATATCAGATTCTCAAATGAATTTCTTTTTAAGGAAATGGCTCAGACGCATGCAAAACCTTTTTAAGGAAGAACATTTTTGGGGTGTAGATGGATTCATTCAAAATATGCCCTGAGAACATTTCTCTGCACTGCCAGGGGTTAGGCCAGTGGGTGCGGACTATGCTCCTCACTATCCTCGTTCTAGGACGTGCCAAGGAATGTTGAATCACTTCACCCTGTGTTAAAGAAGTATCAGCCTCTTTCAAAATACTGTACTAACATTCAAGCCGTAGGAGTGCTGACTGACTGCAGAAAGTGGTTTAAGTCCTGCAGTCAGAATCTAAGTCAAAAGCCACTATGACAGCTTTTGAGATTAAGAACATCTTGATTTGGATACATATCTTTAAATTACTTAATCAGAAAGAATACTGCGGACAACGAGGATTTAAAACAATTATAAATAACCAAGCCAATTTTACACGAGTCTTATCGGAAGATGTGGCAATAGGAGTCTTTGTGCATTGTGTACATTTCCAAAATGATGAAACCAGAGGACAGAAGAATTGAAACTGAAAACCCAGGCTGTTCATTTCACCTAGTTTCCATACCTCAGCAAATCAAAGCCAAAACAAAATCCTAAAACTTCCCTATGCTTTCTTCTCCATGCTCCCAAGGAAGGGAAAGAAAAACCTTTAAATATCATTGTAAGACTATTACTTTATATTACTTCCTCATCTCAGGTTTGGTAAGAAAATACAACGGTAACCCTCCATGTGCCTGGAAAAGAAAACTGACATAAGAAGTTGAAGATAATACCAACAACAGTGAGAGAAAGAACAGTAAGAAAGCAAGCTTAATATTACAGATTAGTTGCCAAGTGGAGGCAGATCTTTCCTTGCTGACACGACACAGACTTCACTCTTGGGTTAGGTGAGCTGTACAGCAAAGAGCTGGGATCCCCCCCAGCTGCTCCACTAGTCTCTGTCTGGTTAATCTCTACCAGAAACACACTCTCTCTCTTCCAACCATTGTAAGCATCAAGGTTAAAGATCACAATCTGAAAACAAAACATGCTGAAAGACTTGTCTTCTCTCAAAGTGAGAAGAAAGCATGTCTAACTATTCAGACTGCATGCTTTTCAGTATGAGTGTGCTGGATTATCAGAGCTTATACGACAGCTTTCATCAGGGGATCACACAACACAGTGCAAACAAGCAACGTGTTAAGCCATAAGGCAGGGATAAATCAAGATTTTCTGTATCTCACTGAGCAGGAGAGTGAAGAGCTGAAAATGTAGGGATTCACATAATGTCACATGGAAGCAAGAAGTGCTGCAAAGGAAGCTTCTAACCAAAGTAACATAGAAAAAAAGCCTAAACTCCACATTATTATTATTATCTTTTAATTCTCATGGGATCACAAGCCCTACGATTTCAACAGGTCAAATAAACTGAGGTCTAACTCAAGAATATACATCTCTTTTCAAAATCATGTAACCAGTATATGACTTTGACAAAAAATTGAGGGGTTTCTCATGGACTTCTAAGGGTAGGAGGGAGGGGGGGAAATAAGGAAGCAAGTCCCAGATAAGCATTCAATAGTACATCACTCACTCCAGCCTCACTCCATTCCACTTGGGAACAGGATCAGTACTTCTCTGTGCAGGCACTTACATATATACTCTATAGATAACTCATATACACTTTTCTGTTCCAGAATGACAATAACTTTTGCCCTTGGCACAGTATGAGCAAAATCTAACATTAGAGGATAATTATCCTGCCACAGTCATGCATCAAAGTAATAGTTACCCCAGCACACATTTAGAGATTGCCATTTAGAAAGAGGCAGAACTTGGAGCTGAAGATGCTGTGGGGCAGACACCCAGACACAGGACCTTTAGACACAATGTACCCCCCTCACCACTGAACAGTGCAGTCTCCCAAATAGCAGCGTTACCCTTTATTTCTAGGCCATAAAGGAGGAGTGAGGGAGATGCAAGCACAGGTTTTGATGCTGGTTCTAGGAATATAACAAGATAAAAGCCATAGCTATGTAACAGCACCAAACAAAAATAAGCTAGGCATCCCACAAAGTCATCCAACACATCTATTAACACTCCTAGTAAGTGACAGCTTCTACCTTTTGCAGCCACCGACACCAGTAACATGATGAATCTAGTCATTCAACATTTCAGTGAAGAGTAAAGGGGATTATAGGCTTTGCAAGGAACAAAAGGTCATGAAATCTGAACCCAGCACAGATACTTCTCATAGCTCTAAACTTGACAAGGTGTGCTTACAGATCCAGCAAAGAACCTCCTTCAAGCTTTGGAGAAGCTTATGGAAACTGCAGTCCTCCTGTTCGGAGCAGACACACTTCTTGGAAGATTCATTCTTCTTAAACAGAAATTGCTTAAAGCATTTCAAATTATATAAGTATAAAAACCAGCAGGCACTGTGGCACTGTGCAGAAGATCACATTCTCTCTCATTTCCCAATAGGTTTCAAGATTACAGCCAAGAGCACACAGAGGCCAAAAAGATGCCTCCCATAAACTTGCAAGAATCCTTCTTGCTTTTTTAAACCTGAAAAGACCTTTGGTTCTGCAGTGTGGAGTTCCCAGAAATGTGAATACGCAAAGAAAAAAAAGATCCCTGGAGAGCTAGCCTTATTAGCAACCTGCTTCTTCCTCTTTAAAGTCGGTTCGGCTAGAAACTCTGAATCTCAGCCCCAGGAAATTATGAGTATGAAATCGTAACACCCAAATAGGCACAGGCAGAGGTCCCAGTGATTTCATCCAGCCAGATCTCAAGTTACAGAAGTTTAAGATCTGGATTTGTAAGTGCCATCACCAAACCTCCAAGTCGTTCAAGGTATCTTCAAAACCTGGACTCAAATCTTATGACCACCAACCTCTGCCATTAGCATGGATGCATGAACATTCAAAAGATGAAATGTTGCCCCCAGTCCACTTGTGTGAGGAAACACACACACACTTTAAAGGTCAGAGTCTGGGAGTTCATTCTGTGCTTTTATCATACTTTAGGAGACATGGGTGGATGGAGGACTAACTGCTGCCAATGGAAACACTGTTTCTTATTCACAAGAACATGCAGCAGCAAAACCAAAATTACTCAAAACAAATAGTATTGAAATTACTCAGGTCAAGGACAGTGGAGCCAAGAACACCCAAGAAGGGTGGGACGCAGGTACCTTACATCATCTTGACATTTTAAAAGGGAATTTTTTGGGGTTTAATGTTGATGCTTTCATGAAAAAAAAAATAAATAGATCAGTTATGTGACAAAAATCTCTCCCTTTTCTCCTGTTCTTGAATTCTTTGAATGGTCACTCAGTATCACTGAAAACACAGATATGTTCTTCCCACTGAGGGAGCTCCACAAAACCTGGCTCTTGGAGAAATACACAATAAGAGCTTCTTGTAGCAGATGCACATGCAACCACTGCACCAAGACAGTGGGTTTCATCCACCCATCACACAAATAAAAGAACCGGGCTTTCTGGTTTTGTAGCAGCCATAAATGGCTGGGCCATGAATGCTGAGTTTCAAGTTAGCCCAAGCATAGCTTTGCCTCTTACACTGACAATGAAGTTCAAGCAACACAAATGCTGCAGATGGGCAAGCAAGTTTCACATGACTACATCAAGCAACATACAGAAATGAACCCCTTTATTGTGGTTTCTAGCCAAGATTTTAAGTGAACCACTAGCTGGAGTTACCAGATACCTTCTTACATCACACACTGTCACTTTGTCCGAGCCCTTTGCTGGAGCACAGGCAACAGTTCCCAGGGTGGTACCAGCGGGTAGTGTGACAAGGCATTTGTGCCTGTTAGCCCCTCTCCAGCACGTCTGTGTTGCACACTGGTGGGCCTCCAGCTGGGCAAGAACTGCTGCCCCTCTCCTGACAGTTTGCTGCAAAGTATTCACAAGTCAGCCAGTTCACAAGCCCAGATTAGAAAGTGACACCAGTTAATATCACCTGATGGTATTGTTTAGCTAAGGATTCTTTTTTAAAGACACGTTTGTAGCAGTCATTTTGACAGAATAATCACAGCACTTAGTGTTGGCTTTCATCTCCCTCATGTGACTGACTTGCTTCTTCCATTTTCTAGCGCTCGGCTGTGATTGCTGTAGTGGTTCAGCTATCTGCACTAGTGCTAGAAACAGGCTTGTGCCACCAAGCTTAGATCTGGATCAAAAATACTGAGAGAGTCTGGGGGAGTTCAGATCAGCAGGTTGCAATCACTCTGCCTTGGTGAGGGTGACTTATCTCTGCAGCTGACTCTGATATGCGTCTGCTGGCTGAAAAGGGACAGGGGCAATCTGGGACTTAAAGAGGGCAAGTCTGATTTGGCATCAGTCTCATCTCTAAATATATATGCTTGGAGAAATATTTATTTTGCACACGCATATAGCTCTAAACACACTTAGTATATTCAGACATATTTTTATGAATACTTGCAAATACACAAAGATTTTGAAAGTTTCCCTTCTCAATGGTAAAAAAAAAATAAAGTCACCTTGTTCTGGAAATATTACAAGCTGCCACAGGAGTCAGAAAGGAACAACTCTGCCTTCCTTGCCCTGAAAACACCGACAGATGCTTTGAAGTACTGGGCACCAGGTGGTGGTGGTGGTGCAGACTGGAGGCAAGCAGAGCACTGCTGCCAGCAGAACCCCAGCCCAGCACAAAGCAGCCATTCCTCCTGCACCCAGTGCGAGGCAGCTGGACGATGGCTCTCATCGAGCAAAGGGAGCTGCATTGAGCAACATAATGGGGGAAAAGGGGGACATAATTTTAGCTCCCCATAGCATTTTGTCATTTTACATATTTTTGCATGAACCAGAATAAAACCTCGTGGCTTTTTCCAGCAGCGTTAGAGGTATAGCGAGACGTATAGATTTCCAGCAACACTCCTTTAGCTCACATTCTTGACAGTTTTCAAGAAAAACTGCCCAAATGTGACTTGCCAGTTTTTATGGAATTTTGGCTCGAGTATTTTTTAACTACTTAATATAGATCACATTTATTATCATCATCAGTGGAAAATATTATCTTCTCAGATTTCCTTATATTGTAAGCTCTGGGAATATAATTAATTCATTCCACAGTTTTACAAATATGTAAAACTATTACAAATACATCACTGAATGCATTTTCTTAAATTCCTTTGCAGTTTGCAGCTTTGTTTCTGGCAGCACCGATATCCTTCTGCTGATGATCATATTGTCCCTCAGCCCTAGAAATCTTCCTGGAATAAATCTATTGATTAATGCTCCTGTGACTTACTAACTCATATGGCAACAGGGAACTATTTGTATCAGTAGAGGCTATTTGTCCCTCGTATATGTGCACATTTTGACTTCACATTTGATGCATCTCTCAAGCAGTTTGATGCTATCCATCATTCCACTGCAGCTCCAGCACTTCAGTTACAAAAAATTCCATTAGGCACTAGGGGTCAGTCAACTGTATTAAAAACATAAAGCAATTTACTAAAATATACATTTAATGAGGCCTTGGGGAGAGAAAGGATCACATGCACAAACAACAATTTCAGGAATCAGACCTAAACCTGTAGCAGATAAAGTATAAACTATGATCGGCTTGTGACAAATCCTCAGTATAATCCCACACCTGGTTTCTATCAGCAGAACATATGATCTACAGTTTAACATCTTTTAGGACGTATCTATGGCTGTGAGTTACCACGCATCAATCAGAGAAACTTTCCACTTAAACAAATACAACAAGCCTCCAAGTTTGCCCAGAAAGTTGCTCGCGGCTTCAAATTTTGTTGCTGTCCCCTATGGGTTTTCTAGCAGGTATGCACAAAAGCCAAACGGTGGTTTTACTTTACATCCCCCTGGCTTTGCAGTGACTTGTGTCACTTATTACGCAGTCAGTCCTTGTGTCATTGTCATCCCAACAGGAGCTCGCCTCACATCTCAGACAGCATTTCTTTGTGCAACCCAGTTTTGAGGATACCAGATACCCTGTCTGGGCAAGCACTCACAGCTTGCATCTCTGTCCAGTGCAGCACCCAGGCCTTCAGTTTCCTTTCTCTAGTGAGAGGTGGACACTGAGAGGAACAAATCCACAAAAGATGTTAGCTAGATAAGAGTGCCACCAACAACCAACAGATAGAGCAGAGTCCCAGCATCCTACATCTTACTCCCAGAATCCTACATCTTACTGATCCCCAAATCTGGATATACTTCTAATAAAAAACCCTTGCAGCACTTTGTGGGTGTCATGGAAAAAATCTGTCCTTGCTGCAGATAATGAGGGAGCCAAACAGGACCAATGTCACACTGAAATTCTCAACCATAGCATGTTCAGCCAGAGAAGAGAGAGTCTGAAGGCCATGGTGATGGTCAGTGAAACAAGCTGCCCCACAGAGCTAACAGTGGGACTGCTTCTACTCTTCTACAGTGTCACTCCTCCTCTTGCCCTTACAGTTGTATCACTCAGACAAGCTGGCTCCAGATACCCTTCTGTGCTCCTGCAGGTCATATTTGCTGTTTGTCCCTTGGTAGGTGGAGGAGACAACATCTCTCACTCTAAGCTGTGGCCATGCTGGAAAAAGTACAGTCTCTCACTTAGTGAAAATTAAGAATTATCATTTTACTTGATCAGTCCCTGCTATGCACATGCTGCTGCTCACTCCATCTTCCTCTGGATACTCCCTCTTCAACTCCACCTTGCATGGTCACCTAAGCAAGGATTGCAGCACTGCACATTTTAACAAAACAGAAATACATGCTCTAACCATAGCAGCAAAAAGCAACTGGGGATTGAAAAAACACCACCAGTCAGAGATTGCAAAAAATACAAGTGATTCAAAGCATGACTAGGGTTTCATACACCTCTTTCTGTACTGTTGGGTCACTTAATTTTGTTGCGCAATTTATGCTGACTTCAGTTGTTGGGAAAGGTAAAACAACAACAACAAAATAAATTAGGAGCAGCCTTAAGGAAATCTAATTTAGGGAAGAGAATCTCACAGCAGCGCAGATTTCTCCAAGTGACTCGCACAGATTGGACCACTTGGAGCCAGTGGTGTCCTTCCACTCCAGTGCAATAGTTCAGTTTGTCCAGTGTCTTCTGGAAAAAGGATACCTGCTCAAGTACAGACAGCCAGTATCAGCGTGAATAAAAACACCGTGCCTCTGCACGTATCATTGTTTTCCCTTTGCCACAACACGCTCTGTAAGTACAGATGCAGATATTAGTCTGCTTTGCACTGATTTTTTTCTAGACTCCTCTCACCAAGGTAGTGATATCCCTAATTCTTCAGGGGCAGAGGATTTTGAAATTGTCCTGCTGTCTCCAAGACTGGGAAAAACCAGAAAGCTAAAACAAAGGGGGAAGGGGCAGCAACCCAAGCTCTTTGTTCCAGTTGGCATGAAAACATCATTCTTACAATAGCTCATTTTCTCCTTCCCCCCAACAGCTGGCAACTCATGGCAACTAAGGACAGGGCTGCTATTGTCGTTAAGCAAATACTCATCCAATCTACGTAGGAAAAAGAAGAGCTCCAGAGATGACGGCATGCTCAAAATGCTCACAAGGACATCCCAGGAGGCGAATAAAGAGACACAGCAGTGGACAAAAGGGATCCCGAAGTGAAACAGGGGAAAGAGAAGTGGTCTCACAGATGCAGCGGCTGCAGAGGTTGAAGAGTCAGACTGTCTGCCTAGAGAGCCAGATGCTAACTAGGAGTTTGCCAGAAGAGTGCACACTGCAGCCTGGGCATCCTTTGTGTGTCGACCTTCTACAGCCATCCTCTTCTGGGTTATGCTGCTGTCTGCCCACTGTCATGCATTTCTGCATAAGGTGATGGGGAAAGAGCATCCTGGGCACGGGAAGAGCCTTTAATGCTGTCTCTCTGGTGGCAGGACAGCTTTCTTCTAGCAATCAGTAACCAACATGCACTGAGGACGAACACTTATGAACTTTCACAAATAATTTCTTTAGAAAAACACCAACAGCCAAACAAACAAACAACTCACCACACACCCACACAAAATGTGTTTATTATTAGAAAACTTCTCTTTTTGTACAAAGCATGAACCCTCCCCCATATAAAACATTTCTGCATGTTCACCACTCCAGCCACACACTTAAAGGGAGAATGGAGGCTATACATAACACCATTAACATGTGGGATGAATTCCAAACAAAGCACAACGCACATTTTTCCATGAGCAGTCCTAATCCTCAAAGCAGGAGCATGACTGAGTATGGCCTAGTCATGGCAGCATTCGTCCAGAACTTTGAGCTACTACAGGATAAGTCTGCCTTCAAGATCTACCAAACTTGTTACCCCCTATAAAGCTACAGCCCTAATTTTCTGGAAAGTTGTGCAGAAGAGCTTGCACAGCTGCTGTAAATGCTGTGATGCCTGCCATGGAGACAGCAAACAAACTTGTCTCTCCTCTGCAGTAGCAGTGAGGGACAAAGCCAGGCAGGCCTTGAGGGTGAGTTGCATGGCTATAAGAAGCTAAGCATGACACAAGGGGTGTCCTTTTCAAAAAGAGATCTTTTTCAAGACCTTTATGCATTAATATAGCTCTCAAAGCAACTGTGGGCTTTGTGAGCTCTTCTTCATGGAGTTACTCTGAAGACTTTACTCGTAAGCAACGATCCCATCCAAATCAAACAAATTAGGGACTCAGAAATGCACAGGTTTGAAAGTAGCTTTTATAGATTTCTCAGCTTATTACACCTTTGTGACAGCTTCACATAGCTCCTATGCAACCTCCAGGCAGTTGTTCTACTCAGCACAGATAGCTAGCAGCTAACTTGTAGCTTGCTTCGCGATGAAGAAGCACAATGCTCTTGCTCATCAAAGGGAGAACTGCTTTCATGCAGCAAATCCCCTGCTGTCCTTCAAAGGGATTCTCAATATGCTTCTGAAGGGGACTTTGGTTGTGGGGGTTCTTACCTTAACTTGACCAGATTTAAGAAAAGAACCCACTACCAGTTATCACATGCCCAAGACAGACCACAGTCTGCTAAGCAAGGCTGCTGCAGTAGGGGGTGGCAGTCTGTGTGCTTGGTGTCAAGTTCCTCCTCAGCTGCCCTTATTGCCTTGGTCCTGAAAACTTTGCATGACTTCAGACATGCTTGCAACAGACTGTTTGTATTCATCACCATGAGCATCACACTGCTTGCCAATGTTTTGAAACTGGCGCTAGCTAGATTCTATAAAGAGATGGATGTGTGATAAGAAGAATCACGGGAATTTAAATTTCACTCCAAGCCTCAAAATTCCATAATTTTTCAGTTGGATGCCACAATGCACAGCATGTGAAGTCTTAGGATCTTACACAGAAGTGGTAGAGCAATGCATCTTGGTAAGCCTGCTAAAGAGCTGAGCACCTCTTTGGAAACACTGCAGAATTGGAGAGTTGTAGTGATACATATCAAAAACTACTTCAGCTGCACAATGACACAGTGTTGGCTGCACAGTTTATGGATCTATAATACAACTATACAAAATCACCCTATGCATTATCTTACTAGTCTTATGGACTCACCCCCAGGCAAACCATTTGTTGCACACATTTGTGCTGCACCAGCAGTGAAATGGGGCATGGAGTGCTGCAAGACAGCACAGCTGCAGAAAATTGCTATTATTATGCTAACTCTCACCATCAGTTTTACAAAAGCTGAAAATAAACTTTTCAGTGTGTCAGATTCCTTCCCAGAACATTATGGTTTGGTTCTCTTATCAATTTGAAAGCTCTACTAAAAAAGTTTCGAGCTTTTTAGATTGTGAAATACTTAAGAAGCCACAGCAGACAGGCACTATGCAGATAAACAATCTTGGTACAACAGCAGCTGCAGAAGGGCAGTAAACATGCATTCTGGCGTTCTGCAGCTAAACATTGTAAGACAAAAACAAGAAAGCATCCATGATTAGGGCGATTTATAGCCCAAAATAAACTTGAAGATTGATGAAGAGCACAAGATCAAGAAAAACTATTCCTTCCATTTCACCAGTTTTGTAATCAATTTGGAACGAGAGAGGAGAAGAATTTAAGAGATTAGGGGAAAGTCATTCTTCATTCCCCATGGGTCTGATCCAGAGCTTATTGAAGTCAATGAAATGACTCCCATTACAGGTCCACTGGATTTTTCAATCAGGCCACAAGAGATGATTACTAAAGTGGCTGTGCAAGGAGAATGAAGGTTATTTCAGAAAAAATAATCAGGATTTTCCTTTAAGGGAATCATAGACTCCATGGGACAATAAAAACTCAGTACACCTTGCCTCTACACTCAAGGGTAAATTGTCAATAGCATTCAATTAAGGAAACACTGTGATCAACAATTTTCTGTTAACACACACAGGATGACTAGAGGTGAAAGCATAATTATGTTGTTTCTGCTCCTTCCCTGCACCCCAATGAACTGCACACAAATTGTTATCAAAAGTACAATTCAAGCTCACTGTTTCCTCTGATTTTTGTGTAGCTCTTTTACAACAGCTGAATGTGAAAAGCTGATGCTATAAGACAAAGACTGGAGAATCCATGTGCAGATATTTCTTAAACTTCTCTTAATTCATTATTTACAATTTTTTGGGTGGTGAGTCAATGATGACTGTAAGTTGGAGTTCCCCCTGAAATTCTGCCTTTACAAGCAAGTTTTTTTCAGGACTCAGTCCAGAAGAGGAAAATTAATGATTCTTGGAATCATTATTATCTTTTGGGTCACTTTTTTTTTTTTCCTTTTTTTTTTTTTTTGAGACATGGAATGTTCTGAAACACATGTCCATCAAGAACAGTTTTTTTTTTTTTTTTTTAACTTCCATTGTGGTAAAAATGGAATGTTCTGCTTTAAGAAAAACAAAACCATGAAAACATAAGCAAAAGAATCCCCTAAAGTCATACCGTAAGCAGTGAAGCAACTCCAGGTGACTTCATTGGGTCAGTAGTTGTCTGCACTCTGAAGGTCCTTTACATTCCTGTCTGTAACCTTTCTTAGACTGAACTTCCTTTTGATGTTCATCTCACTGCACTTTGCTAATCTGCCTAGGAATACAGGAACAGCGTCAGTCACCAGAAAGTTAAAAACTGCAGTTCTAAACTCTTTACAATGCAGAGATGCAACTGAATGATCAAAAGGGGGAGATAGTTACGTCCCTGTGGGCAGTGAGGGCAACCTGTGGGGATGACGTGCTTCCAGAGCACTGCCCACAGTAGAATGACATGACAAAGGCATTGCGTTGACTCAGGAATTACGGTGACAACATAGCAGAATTTCAGCCTCTGCAACAGGACAATAAAGCCTCTACCGAGCTGTTGCTCTCTCTCTCTTGTATCTAGGATCTATTTTTTGAAGATTCTCCATCCTCAGGTCTTGAAAATATAGATATAAGAATGAAACATGTCCTCTGGTCCCTGCAACATAGATATTTTCATAAAGTAGTCAGGAAGGCTAGCGATCCCTTGTCTAAGGGGTTGGTACTTCTCTTGCCTTGATCTTGAGTTACAAAACACTGCCACTTTATAATGGTCTAAAAGAATCATGTATTGTGTTATTCATCTCAGCAGGTCACCATTAACCCAGAACAAGGCTATTAGCTTTCACCACTATATACATAAAAATCAAATTATTGCAATGTTCTGTACCCCTTTCTTTCTCTAATATTAAACTGGTTACCCTCCATTTGCTTAATTTTCACCACGTTTAAAATAAGCTTCAGTTTCTTTCTCATTTCAGATCCATGAGCGTACCTACAGATGAATACAAATCAGCTTTTCCATTTCCTTAACAAAATAAAAAGGAATTAGACAGAATGTATAAATTTAGATCATTTGGATGATTTTATTATCTTGGATGATTTTATTATCTATCATCTTTGGTTGGCTGGAACATTCAGATCCTCTTCCAGATACATTGGGCCTTTCTACAGAGGTATGTTACAACTCTGATTTTGCTGTTCTAACAGATATTCATTTCTTTGTAGCAAGCTATTCATTACAAATAGAAACAAAACACATCCCGCATTTATAGTCAAAACTGGTCTCAGAAATAGTGACATTTATGGAAGGAAATATTTTAATTAGGTCTATCTCAATGAAGCAATTAAAAACATGCACACACCCCAAAACTAGAAAAAATTATGTACTGCCTTAAGAAATCTTCTATTCAGGTGGAAATATCCGCTCTCAAATAGCATAGCCAAGAAACCAGAAGGAGAGCTTTCAAGAAACGCTAAGAAAGAAAAGCAGCCCTGAAATATTTTGAGTCAGAATCCTAATTGTTATTAATTCCTCACTGTATCCATACTTTCTCATGCTATAGTGTTGTACATAGGCAGCACCAAAACAATAAGAACATCCCATTTTCACTCAGTGCTATGAAATCTGGTAATCTTTCTGCTGAATCAAAGGGTTACTATTCAACTTGGCATCTGACAATAAACTGGTTTACACAGCCACTGTCAAACTGGGGCAGGAAGGACAAATGATTAGTGCTGGAGCAGCCGTTATCCAGGAGTGACAGTTCTTTTGAGCTTGCAAGCTCATTTCAGTTACTTCTCATGATTTGTGGAACACTTTTCACCAGTTAAACAAAAACAGTCGAAATAATGGTACTTTTCTATATTCCACTGGTCTGGTTTTTGTCAGCATATTTGCACACGTATTGTTCCAGGACACACTGGAGAGACAGCAGACACTTGAGATAACCAATTGAAGCACAAACTGGTTAATACATTAAAGCAGCAGAAGCTGCAGATGAGCTGAAGTGACAAGTTCAGAGAGAAATCAAAAGGCAGAGATACTAAAATTGCAGTAGTGTAAGATCTATTGGTCGCATATTTTGTGTTATACTCATTTCATCTCCTCAATTATTTTTGCAGTAATACCAACATTTCTTGGACTGAAGACAGAAGAGGGGGAAAACCCAGCTTCCTGAACTGAAACAGAGGGCCTGTACAAGGATCCTTTTCTAGACAAGTCCTCCTACATGCAACACACAAAGCTGCTAACAGACCTTTTGAGAAGATGCAGCATGTGATCAAGTGTACTTCTGCTATAGCTTTTCAGTATATTAGATGCAATATTCCTGCCAGTGTAGCTCTGTTACTGGGCTTCCACACTGTCCTGATTTGATCGGCCACACTCTGATGCTTTTGATTTAAAAAACAAACAAACAATAACAACAAAAAATAGTTTATGAAGACAAGATGAAGAAAGAGGGACATGCCATTAGTCTCCATGGCCTATCTGAACTTCGTTCTACACTGAACAACACTTGCTTGTCAGTAGGATTCCAAGAAAGTATGGAGACGACTTCATTTTTAAGTTTGCTTGGGAATACACTTCTCAGCTGCTATACAGGAAAAAGCCCATTCATTACAATTACATTACTGAGACCAGATCTGAGGTATTTAACGAGGTCTAACGTTAATTATGCAAGATCAGGAAAGCATCTGGGTTTCTTTGAGATCCCACAGATGGGCATATGAAGGACAAACAAAATAAGTGCTGCAAAAGAACAAACATAAACATGCCTGCAAACACAATTGCTCACTCTGCCTTGAATTACAAAACAGCATTTTTCACATGGCTAGAGTCTTAGGTCATAACAAGTGTCAGTGGAGAAGAATTCAAGAGAGGCAAAGATGTAATATGCTAGCAATACGTCTACTAGGACCTGGCTTTGGAAATAAGTTTTCACGGAGAAAAGGCTTTAATAATAAGCAAGTGTATCAGATTTCTGCAAACACACTGTTAAGGTCGGCAGAGCAGCTGGCAGCAAGACGAGTTCTGTGACCTGCTCCTGAACCCTTCAAACTCATTTCCTGTCAAACATCAGACCCAAGAGGACAAGCAAAAAGCTGTTAAGCTCTTTTCTAGAAGAGTCTGAGATTAGAATTCCAGTAATGGCTCACATTCCTTTCCAGTTGTCCTGAACTGGCCACTTCCAGCGTTGAGGATTGCTATGCCGTATGGCAGTGCTCTCCTCTGGGGAGAAGGAAGAGAGAGCGGGGGTGGAAGGGAAGAGTGAGGCCATGGAAAATAGGATCCAGCTTTTCGGACAGCAAACAGGAGAGTCAGATGTGCAATTCATATAAATAAATTAGAGCTACTTCTAGTGGATCTAAACAGAGAGAATGGTTCAACTCGTCCTTGAGAGTAAAGGTAAGTCCTGATGCAATTTGCCTCTGCAATCCCCTCCTAGAGCTGAAAATGAGGAGGCCAAGGAGAGGCTGGCCCCCTCCCAAAGCCAGCAGACAGGAGCTGGTGCACACAGCCAGAGCCAGCCACCATTTCCCACCAGCACAGAAGAAAAAAGAGGCACCCTGCTCATTTCAGATCTGCACTCGTTCACATCAGCAACTGTGAAAGCTTGTACAGTGGACAGATCAGAAAGAACATCAACCAGGCATTTTTCCAAAGAGAAGCACCCAACAGTTAACGTACTTATTCCAGTATATAAAACATACAACCACACGAACCACTTTGGATTTTCCCTAGTTTCCACCACAAACTGGATGCAACGTTTCAAATAACTAAATGAAAGGCCTAGCAAGGAATATCCATATTTGCTTCTGCACAGAGGCTTCCTAGTTTTCTTGCACAGCTCTACCAGAGTCGAAGTTCACAAGGAATCACGGCATCAGATCAAATTTCTCAAACCCCTCTTTGTTTATTTGACAAGATCATTCTTGAGTCCTCCAAAGATTCAGTTGTGCAGCATGTCTACAGATGGAAAAGTATGGTATGATATTAGAAAATACCATTTCATTCCATTTTAAGAAATAACTTGTATTTCACTCATTCTCTCTCTCTTTCCCCCACCTTCATTCTGCCATCATAAACCTTTCTGTTAGAAACCACCATTTCCACCACAACAAAAAGAAGTTCACAATGACATTTTGTTTTTCTGCCTTTCAAGAGGCACTAGGTGTCTGGAAATACACTTAGTAATCATTAATTAGTTGCATCTCAGTAGCTATCTTCAATTTCATCTTTATGTTCTGATTATAAGAAAAGCAATACATCTAAATATATAGCATACTTTGCATTGAGATCTAAATCTAATATTAAGAAAATTGCTAAAAAAAAACAAGGAAAGTAAACTTATAGCAATCAAAACATTTGCTTTCAGTGTGAATGAAAAAGTGAAAAAAACATCATCGACAGATGCTCGCAATTTTGTTTTTGTTTCTGTTTATTCTTCTCTTATTGCCTAGAGGCTTATATTCATCACTGGAAATAAACCAACAACTGAAAAAAAAAAAAAAAAAGAAGAAGCACTTCTACAGCAGGTGTATAAACTGAACAAATTCTACCACCAACAGAAAATTGATATCTGGCATGATTTTTCGATTTTGGGTCTGTTTCCTCTAGTCAGTTCATTAAAATTTTACTGCCTTCATTCTCTAACCCAGAAATAGCAAAGAAACTCTTCCCTTTCTCCCCAAATCACACAGCTCCTAATCATTGGTTTGTGTCCCAGAGACTCCACTGCTGCACACAAATCACAATAGCTACACCACACGATCCCTCACGTCAAAAAACCTGAAGAATGCTTCAGTGGGATTAGATGTATTTTCCAGATTTACTGCTGGAAATCCTTGGAAAACTAGGGATGAACAGACTAACATTTCAGTTTAGTGACTCTTCGAACTGGGTAGTACAGCTGCTGGCTGAGCAATGACCGACCTGCAGCCAACACATAAAACGTAGGGTTGTACAAAAAACAAATAAATAAGAAAAATGCCACCCCCAGAATACAAGGCTTGGGCTCATTTACACAGACCTGTGTAATGACAAGGTCAGCTCCCTCACCAAAGCCACAGCCAGACTGCGCTTTCTGCTCACTGTAACTTGGGCTTTTACTGCAGAAAGGACGCAAGGCATGTACCACAACACTCTTAGGCATGAAAGGATATCACAGAATCACAGAATGGCCAGGGCTGGAAGGGACCTCAAGGATCATGAATCTCCAACCCCCTGCCACATGCACACCACCAACCTTCTCTTTTAATGCTAGACCAGGTTGCCCAGGGCCCCATCCAACCTGGCCTTGAACACCTCCAGGGACGGGGCATCCTCTCTGGGCAGCTGTTCCAGCACCTCACCACTCTCTCTGTAAAAAACTTCCTCACCCTGACATCCAACCTAAATCTTCCCTCCCTCAACCTAAAATCGTTTCCCCTCGTCCTGCTGTTATCTACCCTTTCAAAGAGTTGATTCCCCTCCTGTTTGTAGGCTCCACTCAGGTACTGAAAGGCTGCAAAATGAGGTCACCCCGCAGCCTTCTTTTCTCCAGGCTGAACAAGCCCAGCTCCCTCAGCCTGTCCTCATAGGGGAGGTGCTCCAGTCCCCTGATCATCTTTGTGGCCCTCCTCTGGACCCTCTCCAACAGCTCCCTGTCTTTCTTGTACTGGGGGCTGTACACTTGGACGCAGTACTCCAGATGGGGCCTCACAAGAGCAGGGTAGAGGGGAACAATCACCTCCCTGTCCCTGCTGGCCACCCCTCTTCTGATGGAGCCCAGGATCCCATTTGCCTTCTGAGCCACAAGGGCACACTGCTGGCTCCTTGGTACCACAAGCTTCCTTTCCTGAAAGGACACTGTCAGTTTTTTGACCCAAGATGATTTGTGGAATATTTATGTTAATGCAGTCTGAAAAACAACTATGACCACTCACAGTGAACTTCAAGAGGCTACAACTAGATCTGCCTCCCTCACAGTGATATTTATTATACAACTTACAACTTTGCTCTTTCCAAATACTTGAGTCTGAATTCAAACTTCACAGTTCCTTCCCCTTGAAGTTCCAGATGTGCTTAGGAACATTCCCAAAATTTGAAAAAGCTTGGATCCAAGTGAGAAACATTTCTAATGTTTGTTACAATTAACTTGAATGGAGTCAGGTATGTGCAGTTGTAATGTCCCTTAAACAAACAAACAGAAAAATTATAACAAATTTTCATATATCAAGTTAGTTTGAATTATACAAGGACAGAGATTTAAAACTAAAGACTTTGAATACACTGAGAAGTGTGCTCTCAAGATACTAATCATAATGCATCAAGAGCCCTAGGACTCAGAACAAAAATAAGTTTTGCTTCCACCTATATAAATCATCTTGTAGTAACCAAATCAAAAACTACCCTGACAGTGCCAGGTCTTACTGACCTCAGTTCAGATCAGCAGTAAATATGTCTACCATAATTAACTGAGTTAACAAGTGAAGAACATGCCTCTGCACTCCACAAAAACATTTGCATTTCCCTCTATTCACACACTGCGGTGTGTACAGAGCTAAACACAACTCCAAATTCATTATCAAACTACAAATAAAGCAGAGCAGAAGAAGACACACTTCCCTGTGCTGGTATGCTCGAGGCATTTTTGTTTGATAACCCACAGAATGCTGAGGTTTATCCTTGAGGAAAGATACTGGAATAAAACTAAAAGTTAACTCGATACCTGAGTTGCATCTCAGGTTGCAATATGGGATGCTCACACACATACCACTCTGCCTCCTGAAGCATCTCGTGAGGAAGGAATGAAATGCTTCCCTCTACTGATATATTATTTTTTTAGAGTTTTCCCAGCTGAGTAACTTCTCAGCAACTTTCTAGTATTAAGAAAACACCTTTAGCCATTCAACATATCTACACTGCAGAATGAGTATCATCATCTCCTCTTCCTGACTAAGTGAAAAAACAGAGCTCTTCAGCTATATACCGTTTCCCTAAGGATGCCTCTGCACTTCCCAACATAGCTCAGCATTCTCATGTTCTAATTCACAAGACTGAGCACACAAATTGAACCTGCTCATCTTGAAAGGTACATTGCATAAAGCAGGTATCTTCTCACAACAGCAGTCGTCTTCTGTATCTATACAAGTGAGCCCCAAATGAACACTCTAGGTGAGAACAGGAGCACAAATGGCTTCAGAGATAATAAAAAGTAACAAAGACTCTACCTGAAGACTTCATACAGCTTCCTCTCTGATGCCTGGGTAGTACTGCACCAGTGTGATTAATTTGACATCTTTTTCTCCAGTTCTTTAGTAGCCTTCAAAGTCAGTGACAGTTGAGGAGGCACATCTAGGTAGGAATGCTAAAGCTGGGTTTGATAGCAAGCACTGAAACATCATACAGGAACAAACTCCTTTATTTTGCAGAAGACACTGGAATCATTTTCTGTAATAAGGATAGATTTAAAGAAAAATGATACATCTCAAGATTTTGCTTGTACTCTGCCACTGTCATAACAAAGAACTATACAAGGCCAAATGAAAACGTGACCAAAATCCAAGTAACTGGATTTTAAAAGGCTGTCTTGTCAGAAGTAGAAAGTAAGAAGAATGGTTGTTGTACTGTCCTTTCTGCTTCTGAGCATAATAAGTGTGGACTGCTCGGAGAACAGAAAAGCTGGGCTGCAGATACTAAGATTGTCATAAACAGTGAGGGGAACCACTGAAGAAAGAGAAAACTTAGTCTAACATATCCCAACAAGCAACACTGTTCACTAAATAAAGATGCTGAAAGTAGCTAAAAGATAACAAGGTTAGAAGACTGTAAAAGCCAGTGATTATTTCCACATTGAAGAATTTGTAATAATAGTTCCTGAACAAATTGAAAACAAGAAACTGAATTAGGTGCAGATGGTCTGCTCCCAAAGAAGTGACACTGTGCCACAAGGCACTGCTGAAGAATAAATACATATCCTATATAACAGCACATGTAATCTTCGGATGTGAGGGATAGAGTCAAGCTTTTCAGGGGAGCAAAATAATCTAGTCAAGGTTAGATCAGCATTATTATTCAGCACCAGTGGAACTAAACTCATTTTAGGCTAATGAAACACGACCTCAGGTATGTCCCAAACCATATGAATGTGGAGAAGTCCTTTGAAAACAAACTAGGTTCTTGTAGTTGCTCACTGCCCTGCACCCAGCACTCCATACAGATCTGACGTATATTCTAAAATGGCACTGGCATTTTGGAATCCAATCTTGCAGCTACTTAAAAATTTGTCCTAAAAACAAATGGCTGTCATTTGAAAAAGATATTTGGGAACTTGAGCAAGTTAAACAGGAATTGTTTTGGACTCCCATAAAACCCAGTTACTACTATCATTAGGAATTATGATAGCTTTTATCAAAGAGTATGCAGTGTTCACTTGCAAGCATGGAAATTATATTGTGTTTGAATATTTTGCAAAAGTTCCTAAAGGACTCTGTCTAAAAACGTCAGAAGTCTAACACCAACATGTATTACTTGGTCATGCCTGAATGGATTTTTTTTTTTTTTTTAAACCATGAAGCTGTGTCTTGATGCCTGGGAATTGGTATCTTTGGGAAAATGAAGGAAATATCTAAAACAACTGGTTTATTTCTTTTAGTGCAAATAAAGTAACTTTTTTCCCTAAAATTTGCAGCAAGCAAAAGGGTATATAGATTTTTTTCTGGAGGCAAAGAAGAAGGAAAAGAGAAGGCTCCACAGAAGCTAATGACAGCATATAATGGAACTTCACTGTCATCTACAAAGTGCACAGAAAAGCTCATTGCTTTAACACAGCACAGGAACAACTTGGCTGTTACCTATTAAGGCTCACATCCAGTAGAAGGTCCTTTTTGCTGTACACGTCAGCAGAGTCCCATACATAGGGAGAAACAAACCAACAAACCGACCTGTGAAGTTGCTTACAGATAGTGGATGCTTGCTATAAAAACTTTAACAAAAAAAGCCTTTTTTCCATGTGTAACAATTAGATTTGTTCACAAAAAAGGGAAAATTAGTTCAAGCAAAGAGAACCTTAGATCCTTCAGAGGCAATGGTTTTAACTTTATCAAAGCCAGAATTAAAAGGATGAAGAGCTACTGTTTCTGCAGTCTAAAGAATGGATATTCAAAAGGAAAAGAATGTAAATTAAATAAACGCTTCTGACATGCAAAGCACAAATGCCAAAGACACTGAAGCATTTTTGTGGTGACCCAACATAGCAATTCTATCTCTGTGACACATTGTAAGGATAGACTAGAAGAATTAAGGACTCTAGGACTGACCAATACAAACTCAAGTCCAGTACAAAGCAGTGTGTGAATTTAAACCATATGAAAAACCTCTATCCAAAATGTCTAAGAGATATTGGCAAAACTGGGTTTTAAACTATTACATACCTCACTCCAATAGTAAAAATGTTGCTGGCCAGCCATGTTAACAACCAAGCTATAACAGGACATGTGTCACATTACATAGCCTGTCAAACTTACATAAACAATAACTAGCTTTGTGAAATATTTGGAATAGTGCATTTCTTCACCATAAAGCAGTGTTAAATTATATCACATGGCTTCACTAGAGTTTGATTTGAACCAGGATGCCAGATCTTAATTTTTCTGTGCTTTTAAAGAATTTCTTGGATTCAAACTATTAAGCTAGTCTGTAACTACCAGACGGATCTATCAAGTTTAGCCCTGCATTAGATCATGATGCAAGGGAACATTTCCAAGCTGCATCACTTTTTCAGGTGGATACCTCACAGCATGGGACTTCAGGAGAGCAAACACATACCTGCTGAAGTTTCTCTTTGGCAATAAAGTAACCATGCTCACTCTAAGAGCTTATGTCAGAACAAAAGAGCTGTCTTGTACTGAACATCACTTCAGGAACAAGTTCCTATCCTACGTACCAGTGCTGGGCCAACCTCCATTTTCTACTTCTAGACCTGTACATCTTAAAAAGTTCAGAAACTCTAAGAGCAACACTAAGACACTATGGCAAGATTTAATGAAGAATGAGAGTTCAGAAGTAAAAGTTAGCATCCCTCTCACCCTTGTTGACTTACACCATTTGCTCATCAATCTTGAGTCTCAAGGAGGTTCCCACGATTGCTGTCACCAACTATCCCAAGGGCAGTCAGTCATCATATAAAGTAGTAAAATTTATATACCTCACAATATCAAACACTCATCTGACATTCCAGGAACATGGAATGAATCACAAAATGGCCTGGGTTGAAAAAGATCTTAAAGATATCTAGTTTGAACGTGCCCACTGTGGGCAGGGCTGCCAACCAGCAGACCAGGCTGCCCAGAGCCACATCCAGCCTGGCCTTGAATGCCTGCAGGGATGGGGCATCCACAGCCTCCGTGGGCAATCTGTTCCAGTGCATCACCACCCTCTGTGTGAAAAACTTCCTCCTAATATCTAACTTAGTCTCCCCTGTCTCAGTTTAAAACTATTCCCCCTTGTCCTATCAACCCATGTAAACAGCCGTTCCCTCTCCTGCTTATATGCTCCCTTCAAGTACTGGAAGGTCACAATGAGGTCTCCCTGGAGCTTTCTCTTCTACAAGCTAAACAAGCCCAGTTCCCTCAACCTTTCTTCATAGGAGAGGTGCTCCAGCCCTCTGATCATCATGTTTTATTTGTTTTACCTACAAATAATTCTAGAGATAATTAGGGAAAGAAAATCTGGAGACTGCATTATAAGATACCTTTTTGACTTTACTCATTTGTTTTAAGTAAGAGCTGAAGGATTGGTCATTGTTCTGAGGAAGATGACAAGCAGATCCTCCTGAAAGCTATGCTAAAGCATGTGGAAGAAAGGAAGGTGAGATGGGACGATCAGCCAACATGCCTGAGGGATGGGGTGTCATTCAGAGAGAGACCTAGACAGTCTTGAGTGGTGGGCCCAAGTGAACCTCATGAGGTTCAATAAATCCATGTGCAAGGTCTTACACCAGGGTTGTGGCAACCCTCCCATCAGTGCAAGCTGGGGGTCATAATGTTGGAGCATAGTCCTGCTGAAAAGGGTTTGGGGGGTACTGGTAAATAACAAGCTGGACATGAGCCAGCAGCTTGCCTTCACAGCCCAGGAAGCCAACTGTATTCTGGGCTGCATCAAAAGAAGCATGGCCAGCAGGTCGAGAGAGGTGACCTTGCCCCTCTGCTCTGCACTGCTGAGATCTCACCCAGAGTACTGCATTCAGATGCGGAGACCTCAGTACAGGAGAGACATGGATCTGTTAGAGAGCATCCAGAGGAGGGCCACAGAAATGATCCAAGGGATGGAACACCTCCTCTAAGAGGAAAGGCTGAGAGAGTGATGGCTGTTTAGCCTGCAGAAGAGAAGGCTCTAAGGAGAGCTGATAGCAGTTTTCCAGTATGTAAAGGGAGTCTTTAAGAAGGAAGGGGACAGATTCTTTAGCAGGGTCTTTTCTGACAGGACAAGGGAAACAGCTTCAAACTAGAAGAGGGGAGATTTGAACTGGATATAAGGAAAAGGTTCTTACAAAAGAGTGGCAGAGCACTGGAACGTTGCACACAGCAGTGGTGGATGTCCTGTCCTTGGAGACATTCAAGGTCAGGCTGGACCAGGCTCTGGGCACTTGATCAAGCTGTGGGTGTCCCTGTTCACTGCAGGAGAGTTGGACGAGATGATCTTTAAAAGGGTCCCTTCCAACTCAACACATTCTATGACTGAGGTTCCACTTAACAGAATACACATAAACCACATCAGCAAGATCTCAGGGTCACTCCTTTGGTTGTTCACTTGGCAGAATACCTTATTGTAAGAACTTGGTGCTCATCTTACAGACAACCGAAAGGCACCAAATATGATATACAAACTAGTTTCTGCAGTCACTGCATTAGTTAACAGCTATATTGAACTAACTGAATTTGCAAGTAATTCCTGCGTGATATATATCTTGATTACTATGAGACAGTGTTTGTTGCAAGTCATTTCTTTTGTGAAATCATAATTCCATAGAACAAGAAGAAATTGCCACTTGCAAATCCAACCGTTTTCCCTTCATTTTGAATTTAACGTGATTTATTTTTGTTCTCCTTCTCAAACATAGTATTTTGGGAATTATGATGGTAAATATAGAGAGGACGGAAACATGGGTTCAAAATACGCTACTAAAAGGAAAGCAACTTTAATAATAACACCAAGAATTGCCTTCTATTTTACCAAAGCTCAAATTCAATTTAACACATGTGATAACCTTCCTGGGGGATGAAATCTCTGCTTTGTTGAACTCAGGGTGAGTTTTCTCAAAGAGTTAAGCAGAACATAATTTTACTGCAAAAATAAGAGTTCACAAACAAGAGCAAAAAAACCCCAAAGAAGCTAAAAATAGACCTTTTCCATATATATGGTCCCATATATATGACAGTTACAGTTCAGCTACACTTTTTCTTGGATTTTACTACCTACAATAGCAAAGTAACAGACCTATCAAACATTATGCTAAGAAAATGGTGTACTCCATACATATTTACTGTTGATAATACTATTCAGGAAGTCAAGCATAAGCAAAACTAAGCGCTATAATATCAAGTATATGCTTTTTATATTCATGTAATCTCTGAGAAATGTTCTGGTTGGCTACAATATTGCCTAAGAGAAAGGTAAATGATGGCTTTTGCGATTCAGCTACATCCAAAAGTACTGCTGTAATGAAAGAAAGATCTGTCTTGGTTAACACAGTAGGTTTACCTGAAGATGCTACATGCACCACCTACAGGACTCAACTGCAACATGGAATTTCTTCAATTGGTCACATACCATTGGATGGGCAACAACATGCAAAGAGATCGTCTCAACTGGCACATCATACATGTCAGTGACATAAATAATGCATTAAATGCAAAGCTTTAGGTATGCTACTCTCAAGATCAGCACAGAGAGGAATACCTTATCCCTTCTTCTGAGCACAGGAGGTTCTTTGTTGATAGCTGTAACTTTGAAAAAACCTTTTCCAAGATGGCAGAAGCACGAACATAAGACATGGTCAACAACATGAAAAAAGCTGAAAACCTAACAGTGATTGATAGTACACTGTAATGCAAAATTCATCAGGAATCCTTGGTTGGCAGGTAAAACATCTGCATCTGTGAACAGTCTGACTTCAGTACCTCATGCAACAAATACTTACACTTGTTTTTAAAACAAACTACAATACCAAAATGTTCTCCATCACATGAGCATAATGTCCAAAATTTCTTTTATTCGACATCGCTTCAATACCTTCAGCTTATGCACAGTTTAGGTATTTTATTTTTCAGTAGAATAACTCTACTGACATGGCTACACTCAGAGGTATTCCTGATTTATACTAAATCCTTTGGGAAATTGGGACTGCATGCAGAAAAATTCTATCATAATGTAGAAATTAGATGCTGAAGGTGGGCTATTTGTGTAGCTATGTATATTTTCTTATATGTCTGTTTTTTATTTGTTTATCCTGAAGAGCTTATTTCTCACAGAGGTACATGTGGATCCAAAACATGTAATGACCTAGTAAACAACTGCAGGCACTTTTTGGCACAATTCTATTTCTACAGTATATAATAGATTTTGCAAAGCTCCATTTGTTACAACTTAGACAGAAAACTACTCTGAATTTACCTTAAAGCTGATAAGAGATACAGCCTGAGCAGAACGCAGAATCTGTGAACTTAACAGCTTTGTGTAAATTGTACTGATAGTGGTGCAGTGAACCTTAAACGCTAACCACTAAGTTACGTGGCTGGTTTTAGAGCAACAACTTGAACAGCACACACAAACCTCCTTCCTCAGTTAAGAGTTAGTTACCTGGATCATAGCAGCTGAGTCTCAAGCCACATATTACTTTTAAGCAGGAGGTGACATGACAAATAGCACACAAATAAATAAATAAATCATCAAGGAACTTCCTTATTTATCTTAGTAGGTCCTTTGATATACATGAGATCTTGCAATATCTAACAAAACAGCCTGCATACCAATCACTCAGAACAGAACAGAACCCACACCAATACCATATTAATAAAATAACACATTCAAAGACCACTGATCTACTAATAGCTGCATACTGAGCTATTACGGTGCAAGGAAATCTTCACATTTTAGCAGTTAACAGAGAACAATAATTCTAGGAACTACAACATCATAACAGCACTGCTCTTCAAACCCTTTAGGACTGCTACTTATCTCTAGGAACCCCCACATCTAAAATCACACATAGATGTTTGTTATATATAAACATATGCATATAATTTTGCAAATAATTCTCATCAGCACTACTTCTAGCACTGATAAGCAACATAAGTAGTAAGGCATGTCTTTCTGCCACTCGAATTGGACGTGAATTTGGGAGAAGCACAGAGAAGAAGGAAAGAAGATGACGAGGAGACAAACCGTACCTGAGGGATCCAGGCTGAAACCTGTTGAATTCCCGAAATATATTAGAACCACGTAGAAACCTGTCCTTAAGGCAGGGTTACCAAAGCTCTATCAAAATGCAATGCTGCAGCTGCTGGGGAGCGTTGGATGCCACACACTGGTAACACAGCAACTTCTGTTTTCTTCTTACACAGTTCAGAGGAGTTCTGCTGCATGCAAAGGCAGCCTCAACCAAAAAGCCTTGACTTTTTTACATGTACTAAAGACTGCTCTTTCCAGAGCCTACCACCTTACAGATACTAAGTGAGGAATAAACACAAAGCCACAGACATGGCTGCTGCTACAAGTCCTTCTCTGTCTGAAAGAGTCCCAGTTAATTGACACAGGTGCTACTTGCAAGGCCAATGCTACAATCCCTTCTTTGTTTAAATCACCTGCTGGCACAGGTGTCACTCATAAAGTGCCTGCTGCCCCAGCTGGGCTGTCCATGAGCCCATACCTGGGCTGAGGCCCACTTTTTTTTCTGTGAGGAGACCCAGAACAAGTAGGAGAAAACCCCACTTGGCATAAGGAATGCATTACAGAATTTATTAGGTGTGCTTCTTTTCAACCTTTCTTTTTTACCATGTTTGCTCAGCTTAAGGCCTCTACCAACCTTTGTGGAGGTGAACAGTTGCCATGTACTTCTACCAGGCACAGCTAGCAGTCGGTCTCCATTCTCAGCTGAGAGCCATTGACAGCTGCAGACACTTTCATGCTGGTTAACCATCTACAGTTACTCAGTTGTTTTGCACTGCACGTTTACAGTTGTTCTGGCCCAGCACCCCAGGGCAACTCCTCAGGTGCAATTTTACCCATTCAGAATCTGTTTCTGGCAAGGGCTTCATTATCTGCTTTCCTCATTCAATCTTTTTTTTTTTCTCTTTCAGAAAAACAAAGCATTAATTCAAATAACATCTACTTAAATAGTAAAATTAACGTAAAACAAACAAGGTTTCCATCTCTTAGGTTGTCCTGGCTTTTCCCTCAGAAGAAAGGGCTTCCACGCTCCTGCAGCATAACTCAAACACACAACTCAAACCTAGATAAAAATAGTCTGCCATCTTTGTCTGTGCTGGGATTGAGACTTTTAGCCTTAAATTCTTCTAAGCTCTCTGCTAGGTTGAGCAATACCAAGCAAAACGTGAGCATTTCCCAAGTATTTTATGTATAGAACCCTCTTCCATTTTTTTCCTTTTTCCTGACTGCTGCCTTACCAGCTCTAGACTACCTCACTCTTCTGTCCCTTCTCTCCTCACTGAATGCTAACCTGGTGTTACTGCTAATGCAAGGACTAACAGATTTAGCATCTACTTTTAGCATTTTTTATTATGCATGTGTTTATTCATACATTTCCTGCCACAGAAATCTGAAATTTGTATTTCATTTAGAAATTCAGAACTCCTAAGAAAGGATTTATTACTAACATTTATCTTTTTTAACCCAGCAGTGATTAATTCAGATGTTAATAAATATGAGGGTTTGTTTGGTCTCCTTTTGCAACTACTGTCCATTTCTTTAAAAGGGACAAGTTTCTTTCTTATTTCCCTTTTCCTTCAAGCTTTGCAAACCAGACTTCTAATTTTCTAAGAAAAGCTGCATGGTGTTTTAACTGTCATCTTTTTCAAGGGCTATAGATTATTTCTTCTTACAATGTCTAGTACATTAACACTGCTTGAATCTTTAAATCAAACAGCTTTATTTAATGCAACAAAAGTTCCAGTATGCTTGGACAATTTAATAGCAAACTAAAGAAAATTAAGTGCTTGTACTATCTACCAAGGTTGTTTAATTATAGTACCTCTAGCACTGATGAGTGATACAAGGGCCTGCTTTTGCTGGCATGTCACTTCTAGTTTTTGCTTCTTTACTAAGTGGGTAAAACAGAAAAAGCATGATAGCTGCATGATTTTAAGCTTGGAAAACAAGTATATGCATCAAATATTTAATTTTAGGTGTGCCCCACAGTTCCAAATAGATGACTACGAGTTCACTCATTGTTACAAAAAATAACAGTATTAGTTATAAAATAATTTAAAACAATATTAGCAGTAATTAGCCTACACAGCAATGGACTAGCAATTTTTGGTCAACAAACGGGCCTATTTCTCCTTCTATTCTGCCACTGACAGTATAGTTCATGATCATGAGGCTGAAGGGAAGTGCAAGAAAATACGCAACCAGATTATTTTGGATTATGCAGCAAATAAATAAATTGGTTAACCATTAAACCAGTCATCCATATTCTACTATAAGTATAAATTCTTGTATTACTAACTATTTAACAATTGAGAACATACATGTAAGAGAAAAGTATGTTACATCACAGAAATAATGCCCAAATTTGGAAACCGAAGCAGAGACTTGACAGTGCATCCTTTGCACCCATCTCCAGCAGCTGATAATAATATGGCTGTCTGCTTTTGATAAACAAAGCTGTGATGTTCTACTGGAAATACACTTATAGTAGTATTAGCAATGGTATTTTCAATGACCCGAGTTCAGCATACTTGTTGTTGGCTTCATGTTAACCTCCTTCTTCAATGTTGCTCATCCAGTTCCAAAAAGCGATAATCTCATGTCAAATGCTGAGAGTGTCTGAAATCCAGGCTCAGATCCCAGTTTTTTTTTTTTAAGTGGCCCCTTATCCATTATGGCAGACTAATCTCAATTGCCAACACTGTTTAATTACCCTCCAAAATAGGTGTACGACTTGAATTAGCCACTAGTTTTGGGGTGCTTTATTAAACAAAGTCTGTTTCCCTTTTGGCTTGCACTATATCACAGCACCTGGAAGTACTCTAGACACCTCTAGGGAACAAGTTAACACCAATCTCTGCTTCTCAAAAATTCCTCATCTAAATTTAGACATGATCAGACAAGCAAAGGTCAAAAACACCAAACAGAGAGTGAGACAAGCATAAAGAAAGATTTTTTGGAGAACAGATAACAAAACTGCTCAGGTAAAGGAGGTTGGGAGACTTCCTTTACTACATTTTGGAGATGTAAGTTTCTGGGACCCAGTTCCACAGCCCGCTTACCTGCATTTCTTATTTGCAGCATGAGCTTTCTTACACTCCCCTGTCACCTCCCCTTTTCCTCTTTGATTATCCAATAGACAAGCCAGTGCCAAGCTGCTTATATGCACTATTCTGATCTGTTTTACACTGGCATCGACTTCTTGTTGCATTAGGTGCTGAATACCAGCCAGGGCTGGATTTGCTCCTGTGCCTTTCTATGTTTTGATCTCTATAGCCTTCATAATTTCTGTTCATCCTGACTTGGATGAAAATATATACAAAGGTTTATCTGAAATCCTAACTTCTAATATGGACTAATGAAAGCAGAAATACAGTTTGTAATTTCAAGTGCCACTGTAGGCCTCACTACACTTTCACACAACTCAGACTGATAGTTAACAGAGAAGATTAACAAAGAACAGTGGACTGGAATCCCAAGATAAACATTAGGATCCCTGTGTATTTAGGTTGCACATACTCATATTATAAATAAATTATCAAGCTTTCTTGGGATGCCACCATCAAATAAGAAATGCTTTCCTTACATTAAAAAAAAAAAAAGGAACATCTACTCACGTAACACAATAGAACTCTGTGTGCAGTATTCCTCCAACTAAAAAAATAATTCAGTGTCATAGTGAATAGCTATGTTTGTTTTTTTACTCTGAGGCTATCCCAATTATTGCTATTTGATCAGACGTGTGATTTAACAATTGAAATGACTGGCAAAAAAGTGATTATAGAAATTTCTGTCATTAGACAAAATTTTGGAAGAACATTTATGTAGGAAGAAGAGGATACAAATCTCAGATATTTTAGGTCAAAACCAGTTGTCTGCTGTAGCAAAATTTTAGACCTTTTAGAGACTGTAATCTAACCTTCAGGCTGTCTTGACACTGTTAACATAAATGATACATACAGTGATCAATGACATGATTTTACATACCATAACTCCTCAATTTGTTCCTGGCTCTGGTTCATTATCACTCGATGGGATATTTTCCAGATTTCAGGTATTGCTACATGTTCATACCTGAGAAGACTGTCTGCAAGCACTTTGCTTTGAGTCAAGAGCCTAAGGTGGAAGAAGCCAAGATAATTTTGAGTTTAATTTTAACTTTTTTTTTCTAGAAAACAGTTCTAAAGAATGAAACATTGTTTTGGGAACAAGTAGGGAAAGCGTAAGAGATTGTTGAACTTCATCTCATTAATTTTAAAAGCAGTTACATGAGCTAACAAGACTAACTGGGGGGCACTACCAAAAGGACACATATTCTAAATAAAAACCTTTCCTGTAAATTTTAAAAGGGTATCATAAAGGGTAATACCTTACAGGCATCTCAGAGAAAACACTCTGTCTGACTTCATCAATACTCAGTGGTAACTGGGTTGCTAACTCTCCAACATTTTCTTCAAAATTCCAATTCTAAATCATTTGCCTTCATGAAATACTACAAAGACTTTAATGTTTTTACTGTGTATTTTTTATACAAATAAAATGTTACTGTAAGCATTTCATTCAGCTAACATGATTGCCAGTGACAGTACAGCACAAATAAAAAAGCTCTGTGCCATCCGCTGTGATGGCACAAAAACAATCCACTATACACAGAACCTGAACCCATAAGCATTTAAACAGTGATTTTACCTGTACTATTATCTACTATATTGAACTTAATTCATATACTTATCCGCAAACTTATGTAGTTACAATTTTGAACTTACTGGAGGTCTTGTATGTAGATACAATTTTGAACTCACCAGCACTACTAATTATGACCTGCAGCCACTGTAACCTGGCAAAGAATGCAGTGCTGTCAGTATACTGCTCATATTTTGAGCATTTGTCCTTACTGGGAAAGCACTTGCACAAAACACTTTCTGGTATTAAACTTGAAATAATCCCATCTGCCCATCATGAAGCAGTGATGTTGAATCTAGCATCAATTCTGGACAATAAACGGAGATATTTAATGCAAAGGAACACTACAAGGTCTGGAGGTCTTGTTTGGTGGTAGGTTTAGGGGAACTGAAATACAAGAATCCTTACTGACTTTAACAGTGAGAGACATTCGATAAACCACAATGAAGACAAAATATCAAGTACCATTTAACATGTAAAAAACCAGCTATGTTTATATCTCTTTCCAGGAAATATAATGTTATTTTTATCTTAGCTATTTCCATCTTCTATTTATTACCCACTTTGTAGACAAAACCATAGGCTAAGAATTCCCTATAAGACATTTAAACAAAACATCCATTTAAAAAACACATGGAATGGAAACCATAACTTTAAATTTGCCACAGTCAAGCAATATTTCCTATTCAAGAATGTGCAAAATCTGAAAAATATAAGAATCATGAACCACACGGTGCAACTTGAAATTGAGCATTAGTTCCATGCTGGATGTTGACAACAAGCAGTATTTTATAGAAGCAGAGGTCAATCAGATCAGGCCACCATAAAAAAGACAAATAGGACAGTACTGTGGGTAGATACGACTAGTGATGTGGAATTTTAATTCAGCTGCCACTAATGCATCTTCTGGTTTGTAAAGTCTGCATAGAGATGAAGGTATAAACAAATAAACATTAGACAGACTGTCTTTAAAATACAGCTTTAACTTCTGTTCCAACTTTGGGTTTTGAGAATTTTCTAGAAGTAGCACATAGAACCCTCATACGAAATCAGGTATCTCAGTTGAAGAAAGACTCATCTTCTCAGGGATGTCTCAGGTGATCACTATGATACTCTTGGCTTACCAAAAGCTGTGTTATTTTACAGTTGATTATAAAATATGACAACGGAGAAATTTCAATAACTGTCAGTGGAAAGAAGGGAATCTCACCCTTTTAACTTAGTATCTGACTTTTAATTACTGGAGTGTGATTGCAGATAAAGATGGTAGACAGTTCACTACACGCATTTGCATATGTAGACAATCTTAAAGAGTGGTGGATTAAAGACACAGAATTGAAGAGTTCCTCTGGGTGATAATTCTTATCAGCTTAAACCAGAAAGGTCTAAAGCAGAAAAATAACAATAGGCTAAATTAGACCTTGGAGATTTTGTATTATGCAAGAGAAAACAAAAACAATTCCTATCAGCAGTCCTTGTATCAGCAATCCATTCCTTTTGCAGTCTAGATGGGAGAGTAAGCAAAGAGAGTAAATGACATTGAACCTGGAGCATCTCTATTTGACATACAATTAATAAAAGTTGCTACACATGAAAAAAACCACAAAGATGAAAATTTCTTAAATGAGCAGGCTTACACAGTAGCCAAAATCTGGCAAGAAACTAAACTAATACAGACAAAAACTCTAAAAGTAGATGTGACGGTGATACTCAGCATGAACTTTAGCATAACTGGGGAACTGGTGGACTCATTTCAGTTTTTTGACTCCCCAAAGCAACCACAGGATAATCATGAACAGACAAAATATTTGGATGATCACAGATATGAAAAATGAGAAATGCGGTGTAGCCACTTAAGCATACTCCAAGAATATTACAGGATGAAAAAACAAAATTACAGTATTTGGAAAAAATCACTACATTTTTGTTATGTCTGCAGTTTGCAAAGTATCCGATACAAATAATGTGTGTGGGATGTGATAGAAAATTTTGAACATTTGGTCCTAGCTGTTTGTGTATTGTTACGTAACCAGTGACCCACACATGTGGCATGTTCTGAGCTGTATTATTTAATACAATAATTCCGAAGTTCCATACAAAATATGGAATACAAAATGCTTAAGTGTTAGATAAGGAGAAATTTCTAGTATAGTATGCCTGTGAAACTCTTCGAAACTTAAATTCAGTTCATCCCATCACCTATTAAGATCAGTTTGTTTCTCAACACAAACAAAGCTAAGAAATCCATCTTCTCTTAAGTAAAGAGCCCCTGCTAATTATCTGTCTTTTCAATTTATAATACACAGTATAGAAATGATATGAAATAGAGAAAGCACATACTTACCTCACCCCGAACTCCTGGAAGGGTTCCTTTTTCAAGGAGCATGAAGAAGATGGATACCTTTTCACACGGAGTTTTTCCCAAACTAATTCTCTACTTTTATTTCCTTACTCTTGCTGCCACAACTCAAACGGGCTGAAAAGCCTTGCAACTTATGCTACTCTAACTTCTACACATTTCTTCTGAGTTTCCATTTGAATCTTTGTTTTGTATAGGAGAGATCCTAAGGTACACTACTAATTCTTTGTCTTTACGCCATGAACCTATGTAGGCCTGGCATTCATTTGTATATTCCTTACATAAACAACACAAATACTGATATCTCATTTCAACTTTTATTTGGATATTTTTAAGTTAAGTTGCTCAAGTCCATTTTCCATCAATACAGACACTAAAAATTGAGATCAACATTTAAGGCAACATTAGCATTCATGCCAAGCTCAATATGCAAACTCTAAGCACCACAGCATTTAAGAATTGTCACAAGTCCCCTACCTCCATCACACATTCCCTTTCCATTTTAACTCTGCTAACCCACACTACACTCAGGAATTCAATTTAGATACCTATTCTCCAATAAGATCTTGTCAGTTCTTACATTTTATTTATTTCATACTAGATTGCTTATGAATAAAGTAACATAAATGAGCGAGATATGTTTCATGGTGAAAAGTACGTGGCTGATTTATGTTGTGAGAGCATATAGGAAAAATCTTTTTTTCCCTTTTTTTCCCCTAATATTTAACATAATTATTCAACAACTTAGTATAAACGTTACATATTTAGTCTTTTCATAAAGGCCATACATTGAGACTTGTTAGAATGATAATCTTGCTTTAAATTCTGATTTCTTTAGTCTTTAGTGTTACTGTTGACAAGTGTTTGAGTTAAGGATGCTGAAGTGCAACTCTTGTGTAAGAATATGTACAAGTATACAAAAGACCATACAATTCTTAATACAGAGTAAATAAGGATTTGTCTTGTGCCTGTGGAAATATCTCAACATGTGGGGTCTTGCTGATTTCTCTTTTTACAGTAAAAGGAAGGGTTTTACTTAAGAAGTGTATTTATTACAAGATGATTATATCACAGAACATACAAGAGTTAAAATGAACTAGTTACAAAATAAGAAGTGGTATGTAAATTTTCATATAACCTAATAGCAGGATCAGTATTTTACAAAGTACATATAAAAGTACTTCATATACAAAGAAACATACAAATGTGCAAACACCATTGTCACAGGTGGAAATTTGTCAATTGAAAAATGCTAGAAAAATCCTTCATTTTCTTTGTTTTGAAATTGTAAATGCATTAAAAACAGCTGCATTTCCTATTGTGTATGTGAAGTGAGAAGTTTATATTCCTTTCTGACAAAATACATTAGTTATAAAAAACAAACAAAAAATTAATAACTGAAAAATTGTATAAGTATAGTCAGTTTGATTAGGCTGACATTAAATTATAAGCTGAATGTCTAGAAAAAAAATGAGAAAATACTGAATCATATATACATTTTTTGTAATATTAGTGTGCTATTTAACATATTAACATATCAAAATAAAAACAATGGCTTAGTTACCTACAGATTCTACTCAATGTCATCACTATTTGTAGACTGTAAAACTTTTAATAATTTGGGGTTATTAAACACATTTCTCCCAAGATTTTAAGTTGAACAAACACAATTTTATCAAATGTAAAAATCTATAAACAGTCTTCCAATTTATGTGCAAAAAATGTTTAAAAAGTATCAAATCACAACACATCAAACCAGATTATTTACATTATTTAATATCTGTAAATGTTAACTAGCTAGTATTGTTCTGCTATAAATAACTTACCTGTCATTCAAAATGTGAGCATTTTAAAGATTTCAGTGCAAGTGCTTGCTCCACTGTTTAGTGCATTATCATCACGTTTGTTATTTTTTATTTTACAGTGAGCAGAACAGCATATAAATTAACATATACAACTCACACTTAAGAGATCTTCCTTCTACCAAATTCCTAGTTTGTTTTTTTTCCTGTATCTCTATGATAGTGTCAGCCAGATTTCTTTCACATAACCCACCATAATAGCAAACAGAATCTAAAAAGAAAGTGCTATGATCTTCAGATAATCCCTAGAACTTGAAATTCCATAACAACGTTGCTGAAGCACTCTGTAGAGCATGAGATTAAAGACTGGCCTGCATGCTGAGAAGACGCTTGAAAATCTGTTACCTGGCAATTTCATTTTTTGGTCTTAAAAAAATATCAACAGTTTAAATATCAACAATCTGAGATATATGTCACTGGACTCACAAGCTTTGTTTCTTTCTTTCTTTTTAGGAGACGTGTAGACATGTTTCCTCTTATTAGCGACTACCTTGGAATTAAGAATTTCTGTTTAAAAATATAAATAAGGAGAAAATAGACTTTCTGCTGTAGAGATTTCTACAAGCTACTTTGGACAGCTTTCCTTATCAGAGCAACTCTGAAATGAGAAAATCAGGATTAGAAAATAGTGCAAATATGGCTCACTTTATAGCTAGGAATTGTACTGAAGAAAGTGGAAATTCAGAATAAATGAATTATTATTTTTCAAAGTCCTCCCTGCAGGAAAAAAAAAATGGTTACAGTGGTTATAATTATTAAACAGAAAAGAAACTTCAGCATATTATCAATGTCTATAGCTGAAATGTAAGGAAGGCTGGTTGTCAGCAACATTTCAGAACACATCTTACAAAAAGAGTTGCTTTAAACATATCTTGATTATGGAATGTTATTCCTTTCTAAGCATCTGAAATGCAGCTCTGGATTCTGTCCATCCATTGTTGAGCACTCTGTGCATCTTGGGCACAAAAATTATACACACGTTTGTTTGTCTTCAACTGCAAAAGAAAAATAAGAACATGAAAAGTCAACACACAAAGTAGAAAAAGAAACTTATAAATTTTACTTTCAGCTGTAATCTACTAATTCAGTCTGAATTTTTGTTTGTTTGTTTTAATTACTGCTGTTGAGAATCATGACTAGATAGCTGCATAAAAACTTTTTGTGTTGAGTTTGCACGCCAGCTCCATTCAAGCTCTCGCCTTCCAGAAGGAATGAAAGTAGTAGGTTAAACAAAGTTTCAGGTAAACATCAAATAAAAACCAGATATACTTACATCAAAAAATGCTTTTTCACTTGCATGTTTTGGGGCTCCAATAGTTGGAGAAGCAGGAATCACTGTTTCTACTTCTGCAAGGTCTATGTGACCCTTACAGCTTGTATCTTCACCAGAGTCATAGTATCGTAACTAGACCACACGAGAGAGAAAAGTTAAATCCAAATATGCTATTCAGACTCTTCATTTTTATTATCCCTTCCCTGGATATAACTTGGGGATTTGGGGAGTGAAGGTAAGAAGAAAAAATAGTATTAACACCTGAAGCCATCACACTTGGGCAATTGGTAAGACACAGCCATTGGTCTGGTATACACAAGATAGTGGGACTGTTGAGAGCCTTTTACTGGCCAGACCTCTATTTGATATCTCTGGCTAATATCAGTGTCTCCACCATCCACTCCTGTGCAGATCACTGAACTGAGAGAACGTGTTGTCATGAGAGTCTCAGAGCAGAGAAGCTTCTAGCAGTTAAACACTGCTTCTGTCAGAAAAACTGATAAGGAATGCTGACTCGAAGTCTAGATTCTGCTCTTATCCTTCACAAATCCTCTGTCCAGAAGCAATCTCTTCCCTGTTAATTTCAATGAAACTAACACAAGAACATTACTTCACCAAAGATTTTAAAAAATACTCATTCTCTGTATTTCAAGAATATAAAATGATCAGCAAAAATTTAAGAATGATTTTAGATAATTATAAACACAGAAAACTCCAATTTTCCTACATTTAGTGGTTGAACAAAACTTGCTTTTTTCACCTAGCAAAGATACTTTAATATGAATGCAAATCACTGTAAACTGAGTTTTGATATGCAAATCATTCTAGAAGATAAAATCTAGAGTTCACTTAAAAAAAAAACATGCAACAACCCATAAACAGATGCATAATAGTAAAGCAAACCCAGCAAAGGTCACACAACAGAATTCAAGCTACAATCGACTTGTATCTGCTTCAGACTGCATATACTCTTATATCTGTGATATTCAGGAGGATATTTGGTTTACAAAAAATGTAAGTGTCTTTTTGTTTTCTTCTGCAGAATGAGACTTTTCTCCTCTGTTTCAGGATGAACAATTACAATTAGCATATTTGCTAGTATATTACCACCTAGCATATTCCAGAGATCCTCAATTAGTGGCTTAAAAATGACTGTCTTGTATCACATATTTTTTAAGGTGTGTAAATTACAATGCATTAATATATTTTCTAACAAAGCATACACAAGTCTCAGAGGTTATTTGAACAACCTACACTGTGTGGCTGTGTGGAACATTTTGCTCAGTAAAGATTACTTCTTGATCACTCAATATTAAGCACGCAAGATCACAGATTTCCACTGTCAAATTCTGTAAATCAGATTAAAAATTAAATTAATCTGATCATTAATCAGATCAAATTAAAAAACATTTTAAGGTTTAGGCCAACAGATACCCTATTTTTAGTGCTTCTTGATGTACAATGATTTTTCAGAATATTTATGAATTATTTCGCTATTAAACTTACCTCACTGTGAATAATCTAAACTACTCCTATCTATACCACCTAAAATTATTGTTTAACCAGGAGCTTGGCATTTGAAGACTTTAGAGGGGGAATTTGGGGGTGAAATTCTAACTCACTTTATTTAAAAAATTCTAACTGATCTCAGAAAGATAGCTGTTCCTATTCTTCAGATTTGAAAATACTTCCAAGGTTTCACTCACGTTAGCTGTCTCAAATACAGATTACAGAAAAGCACCACAAATGCCAAGTGAGGTAAATGGAGTTTTCCACAAAAGATGATATTTTTTCAGAGAATATCATGTTATTTCATGTAAAGACAAATGCTCATGATAAAGTACTTGAGGAGCAAAGAGGATGTAAAATACGTGCTTTGGGAGCATGAAGTACCTACTCCAGTTTTAACAAGAACACCAGACTGAAACTTGCTATCAGTTACCATATTATCTTTCAGAATCCCAACTGCAGTCAAGAAATTACCTTCTAAGTTTCCAGCTATTTAAAACAGATCTTGGTTCTTCTGGAAACTAAAGGGGCCATACTAGAATGCCTGATTATACTCAACACTTATTTGCTTAATGATCTTGTAGAGTTAAAAATGCTTTAAAAATTGCTACCTTCTCAAACTGTCCATTCAGAATTTTATCAGTCACACAGTATACACACAGTCTATAATAATGTAATACACACATTGCTTCTGAAAGTAATTATTATTATTGCTAATTATTTGTAAAATTAAACTAAGTCAATAAATAAAAATGCAGCAAACTTGTCATAAAAAAAAAAAAATCCATTATTGAAAAGTTTTTACCTGGTGTTTGGTCACATCCAGCACAAACCAGCGAGGCTTCCAACCTTTCAGCAAAGCTCCTCTTTTGTATAGCGTACCTTCAAAAGATCTGGAAGATGCAGAAAATACAAACGACACATGATTCTGTAATTTGAATGGTGATGATATATAAAACTCAAAATGACTAAAAAAATTTAAGTATTTCTTTTACTGTAATGAAACAGATCATTTTTAAACAACAGCCTAGTTTAGGTATTGGTGACTGATACAGTGATAAACATTATTTCAGTACTCTAGATCCCTTAAATATGCAGCTACAGTCGAGGCATGTCCAACCTGTGGCCCAAGGACTACATGCAGCCTGGCACCATTTTCAGTTGATATAAATACATTACCTCCAACTTTTCAAATGAAACATAGAGTTGCAATCAGATATTCAATTCGAAAACGTGATAAAAGTCTCGTAGAGAGACATGATAAGCCCTATCTTACCAGAGAAAAATATCCCTTGCTTCACAACCATGCCTTATTCATGTAATTGCTTTTTAGTAGAAAGTACATTTGTGAACAATTATTTAGGATGAAATATATGAAGAGTAAAATTTCAACAAAAATCTCTGATGAAACCCTTGTGACTTCACTGCAAATTGCAACTACTGCCAAGAAACCAGACTGATGCATTAGTTTTGGAAAAAACAGGGTCAAATGTCCCACTACCTTTATGTCTCTGTTGTTCACTTTTTAACATCTTAAGAAAAATATTAAAATGTCTCCTGTTTTACTATGATGGCCCACAGCATCAGAGGCAGATGTTGGTGGTACGACAGTAGGGGCTGAACCTTCCCACCAATATTCCCTTGTTGTTGCTGTGTGAGAGACGGCGGCAGAGGGACAGTCTGACAAAATGGCATCTGACATGGAAGTGAGCATGAAGCAAAGTGGTGTAACTGAATTCCTCCATGGGGAAAAAATTGCACCCGCTGACATTCATCAACACTTGCTGTTTCTGGAAACCTGGATGTGAGCACAATCAGGTGGTGGTGGTGCATTTCAGCAGTGGTGAGAGCAATACTGCATCAGCTCTACTGGTGCAAAGTTTTATCAGCGCAGCATGCAGGCTTCTTGTTCATTGCTGGCAAAAATGAACAGCTAATGGTGGTGCCTATGTTGAAAAATAGTGTTTTGTAGCTGAGAATTTGCCCTACTGAACAGTGTTATTGTATTCTTTGTATCTGTTGTAGTTTCCATGGAAAATAAATATACAGCATTACTTTCAGAGCAACCTGTGTATATGTGGCCCAAGACAACTTCAGTCAGTGCAGCCCAGGCAAGCCAAAAGGTTGGACAACCATGACCAAAACCTTCCTGTTCTATAAAAGGAAAGACTGGAAGATCTGTGTATACAAAAGTTTCATTTTTTTCCTAGGGTTTCTACCATTCTAATACAAGGTTCATAAATACTTTTACTGTTTGGTTTACCTATTTTCATCATTCTTTGATGTGAAATGATTGTATAGAGTAGTTGCTCTCCTATCTACTCCATTGGAGGGAGATATGCTTGCACTCTGTTCCTCACCCAGCCCATTGTCAGGCATTTCCAACAAAGATCTCTTTTGATAGGAATGTAGATTAGCTGACATCATCCCTGAGGAGCCAGAAGGATGTCTCTGAAGCTAAAAAGAAGAAAATAAAAGAAAAAAAATCTTTAACAAGATCTAGACAAATTTAGAACTGAGAAATCTGATTGTTTGATGAACTAAACATTATAAATGTATTACAGTAGAAAACCAAAACATAACATTCTTTTTGTAATAAACACGACCTACAACTCTTCCTGGTAGTCTATACAGTTAAGAATTTGTATTAAAAATATGAATAGTGAAGAACTACAGCTGATCTATTACTAAAGATCTGTTAATATTTTATTTTTACATGCTTTTAGTCCCAATTAATCAGAACCCAGTCCATATTCATTGCTCTCATTAATGCTGCTGTGTGCAAGAGGAATCTGAAGAGAATTCAGAAGTGCAATTTTAATGGAAATGCACTCCTCAATAGAGAGAGCATCTCATGGGTTTGAATTCTGGTGTAACTTCACAATTTCAGCCATCAGCTTTGTACCCATCTGTGAACACTGACATAATGGCTTTTCAGCTTTAATTTTACCAGTGCTTATACAATAAATGCAACCTTACCCTGGTAAGATCTGTTGATACTTGGCAAGGATTTGCTAAAACATTTGCAACACTTTCTTTGCTAAAACAAATTTGCAGCAATTTGAACATCAGCAGTTCTTTGGAATTTGAACTTTCTGTGAGGAAGTAAGGTGTGTAATCACCTTTATAATATTAAGTATTCAGCATATTGTTTTGACTTGATCTACAGTTTATTATTTGCAAAATAAAAATGTGTGTAGCAACACACAGAACACAAAATCATTGTTCACTGAAACAAGGTAAACCTTTAACATGACAAACATACGGTAGAGATACACACCAGCTTGCTCTTTCTCAGTAATATTATTCCTATTTCACTTCTGTCCACTGTAGAAATTGAGTTGTTTGTCATGCATTTTGAGATGATCTCAATACTACACAAATAATATTTGGTACAATGTGTAAGTTGTGAATCACTATGGGAGAAAAAAAATCTTCATAATACAAATCAGTGCTGCCTCTGAAGAGTCATAGAGATGGCATTTCACTGCATTTCCTATGCAGAAGGATACATTCAGAAAGTGTGAGAAGACATTATTTAAGAAAAGCCTTCTTTATTCCAGTGACATAAACTTGAATACTGCTTCCCTTGCTTTCTCAGAATCATCTAGAACTAATCAGACATCTGGATACAATAAATTTCCATAAATTCATTAGTTGAAAAGAAAAAAAAAAAGTGAAGTTTCCAAGAGCTACTTAAGTCATTTTAGTAGATTCTCAGTAACCTGGAGCAACAGGTATCCTGAATTTGGTCTTAATCTGCAGAACAGCATCCTAGAGAGTTCTTTGGGGCTGACTCTTAGCTATTACATTTATCTGAGAACAAGAGACTGATGTCAGGTACATTTATACTTGCATTTTCTTTTCTGCTTCCAATTATTCAATAAAAACTTAATCCTCTGCTTTGCTCATATAAAAAACCTCCCATTCTGGGTTTGTCTAAGTATAAGGTGAACTTTAATGACTACGATAGACATAAAGCTTATTGCTTTATTGAAAGCAAAGGACAAATAACAGAGTAGTTCTGAAGACTAACAAACTCACAAAGGCTGGCAAACTTGAACAAGTTTGTGAAGCTGAAGAGTTATGGCACAGTTTTATGCCAAGTTGATAAAGAAAGCTCCCCAAAGCCATTATCTAACAAACTTCCTAGTGCATGTATAGAGAAAGAAAGAAAAGGAAAAAAAAAAGTTGCTTTTGAATTAGAAAATATCTGCAATGTCAGCTACTCATTTTACAGGAGTCAAGAACTAGAAACATAGCACGAACAATTTCTGCCTTCATCAGAATCTCCAATTCCAAAATTCCATGTACACATGGAAATATCTTTACTTATCCTTGAACCTCTGTCATTTCCTTTTGGCTACCTCCAGGAACTGACTTTTTTTGTACTTGAAGGCTTTGACACAATGAATATTTTAATAATATTAAGTAATACAATTGTGTACTAGTAAAACGCTTGTGCTCAAGCACATTTTGTCTACGTGCCTTTAATCTACTGCTGAGAAGTAATTAAGTAAATGGTATAAGTATAAACATGTTTTTCTATGTGTAGAGATACAGAGCTGCTATCCAAGGTTAGAACAACATGTTCAGTTTTTCAAAAGCAGTATTTTACTCCAAGAAACACAGTGATTTTGACAGTGACCCAGGTAGCCTATAAAGCCTGTGCTGGAAGAGTTCCTTTGCTACTTACATTGTCTTGTCTAGTGTCATCCTTTAGATTCATTTTGACCCTTTCCCACAAAAGCTGCCATCTTTCTGGGCTCTGATTTAATTTACTTTCCAACCTTTCAATTTCCTGAAAGAAATAACAAAGGTTAAGGATAAACATTTTTAACTGATCACTTCCTGACAATCACTTTAATACAATCACTGCCCAAGGAGGTTGTGGATGCCCCATCCCTGAAGGCATTCAAGGCCAGGCTGGATGTGGATCTGGGCAGCCTGGTCTGCTGGTTGGCGACCCTGCACATAGCAGGGGGGTTGAAACTAGATGATCATTGTAGTCCTTTTCAACCCAGGCCATTCTACAATTCTATGATTTTCTAGTCAATATTTTTACACAGAGAACTTTTAGGCCGTGTTGCCCAGTAAAGTACAAGCCAAACCAGCTATAAACTGCTATCAACTAAACTCAGAAATCAATGGCAACCATCAGTCATCAGTCATATCATTCCTCTTGCATACCACAGGCTGAAGGAGCCATTATTCTTTCAATTCTCCACCTGTTCTCTTGATCACACAACAGTCATCACCAACTGCCGTAATAGTAACACGATAGAGATATGGATAGAATATATTCTATAAAAATATTTACAAAAAACTAATACTGTGCTGTGACACTAACATTGTACATTGCCAATATTAAGATTTATCATGGTTTATAAAATATAATACAAAGCTGTAATAAAAGAAGGAAATGGAAGATTTATTCCATTTGGATGCCAAAGTGTAACAACATGTTCTCGTGGAACTTGGGAATATGACCTATGTTGATAACCTCCAGTCAGGGTTATTTCCTGTTAATAAGACAGTGTGTGCAAAGTTAAGTAAAAAGACACAATTTAATTAGTTTATGTTTACTTGTGGAACAGCTTAAATATAACATTCATCAATGCATTTGCCATTGCTGTGATATTTGGTCCATTTTTATCCTTCCTTTTTACATTTTTACTTTCAGCACCTATGTTGTCATGAAAACCTGATTCTTAATGAAATCACATTTGAAACTTAATTTTGAAAATCCAATTAAGGACTGATGACAGAACAAAAATTGCCACAGGACAAAGAATTTCCATACTATATAAAGATAAATAAACCCCAAGACATTATTTTCAAAGAAGAGACAATTAGACTCTGACATTATTTCCACTATACCACATAACTAGTTTAGCTTTCATCATATTCTAGGGGTATATTAGAATAACAGGAAATCATTGCTGATTGAAACTTAGAGAAAAAGACTATATTTTTAAGGTAAGGAAACATTTGGTAAGGAAACAATTAACTGCTCAACTAAATTTGGAACACTGAACTGAAAATAAATAAGCCTATATGACAGAGTCTAACAAAAACAAAATATATCTACAGATTCTTCCTTGCTGAAGGTAAATTGGAAAGTTGAAAAGTATAACTAAATAGAAGAGACATGACAACACAAAGAATCAAACCAGTCGAAAAGATACATATATATTGACTATGACAGGACTCTTTTCCTGCCAAGGAAAGAAACTAGAATGGCTTTGTTTGGATTATCCTCATTGGTAGAAACAAAAACAAGGAATGGCAAACAAGCCAGACCAAAAGCTTCTTCAGACCAGTTGTTCCTCTTTCAAAATTCTTACTGTAAAGTGTTCCTGATAGGATACATAGGGCTGCATATATTCACCACAGACATTCCATGTAAAAGGCTTCCCAAACTGCTGTAAAAGCAATACAAACTCTTTAGTGCTAAAGGTTATTCAGGTTTTAATTTCAGCGTTCTCTTTCTGCCGCAGTCTTGACTTTTGAGTACAAGTCCTTCTCTGCAGAATCTGGAATTAACTGAAGCTTGTTACTTAGCAACTGGGTCACATTCCTTTTTTTTTTTTTTTTTTGGCTCTACAATGAGAAGTGCTTCCAGAATTTTAAATGAAAAACTTTCAACAACCTCCTATATATAACTTGAAAAGTTAGGAATAAATTCTCTTAATAAAGTCTTTGTAAAAAAAAAAAAAAAAAACCAACTTACATGACAATAAATCAGTAAGATTTACTCTTGCTCCTTGCTCCTAGCTGCACTTGAAAGAAAATTGCACAGAATCACAAAATTGATGAGGTTGAAAGGGGCTCTGTCATCCTCAAGTTGGGCCACCTAGAGGCAGCTGCCCCAGACACAGAATTACAGAATTGCCAGGGTTGGAAGGGACCTCAAGGATCATGAATCTCCAACTCCCCCTGGGCCACCAACCTTCCCACCTAATGCTAGACCAGGCTGCCCAGGGCCCCATCCAACCTGGCCTTGAACACCTCCAGGGACGGGGCATCCACAACCTCTCTGGGCAGCTGTTCCAGCACCTCACCACTCTCTCTGTAAAGAACTTCCCCCTGACGTCCAACATAAATCTCTCCTCCCTCAACTTAAAACCATTTCCCCTCGTCCTGCAGTTATCTACCCTTTCAAAGAGTTGATTCCCCTCCTGTTTGTAGGCTCCCTTTAGGTACAGAAAGGCTGCAATGAGGTCACCCCACAGCCTTCTTTTCTCCAGGCTGAACAAGCCCAGCTCCTTCAGCCTGTCCTCATAGGGGAGGTGCTCCAGTCCCCTGATCATCTTTGTGGCCCTCCTCTGGACCCTCTCCAACACCTCCCTGTCTTTCTTGTACTGGGGGCTTCAGACCATCCCTAGGTGGCTTTTGAATAGCTCCAAGAGAGCAACTTGTGCCAGCGTTCAAACATACTTGCAGTAAAGAACTGTTCCTTCATGTTCAGATGGAACACCTCTGGGCACCACCAGAAAGAGCCCATGATACCATCAGCCTTCTTTGTGGCACGGGAGCACCGCCCTTAAGGAACACAGCTGATGCAACTGGGCATCCACCAGGATTTGCAGTACCTTTCTGCAGAGTATTGCTGCATATACTGATGTTTGGGCTTGCTCCTGCCAAGGTGCACTGCAAAACTCAGACCACTTAGCTCATTTACAGAGAATCACAACTCAAATCAAAGGGTCATTGGAATACCTAGTCTTTATCATAGACATTTAAATTTTATTCTCTACTGAAGACATGGATGTGTCACACTGTGGTATAATCTTAATGAATTTTAAAAGCAAAGAAAGGAAGTGTTTTCAAAAATGGAGTTGGAATCTCTTACCAAATGAGTTGGTTTTGAGTTTTGTGGAGAAATCTGCCTTTTTTTTTTTTTTTTTAAACTATTTCCAACTACTCTCTGACAGAAAAAAAAAACAACCAAAAAACAAAAGCAAAAGTAGTCTCCTGTTCCATAATCCTGTTTCTTTTTACTTAACAAATGGGTGGGTAATTACTCTTACTATCAGTATATACTTTGTTTCTGATTTCTTTGATGTAGAAAGACCATCAGAGAATGGTCTTAATTGAAAATATCTTTATCTGGATCTACTTTTGAACATTTATATCTACAAGTTCTTTCTCCAGAACTTAAGGTTTGAAGAAACCAGCTCGTATTTTTGGCTGGTGTGGTAGAAGTGAATTGGGAAGCTTTACACAAAAATCTCTATTTTGAAGTGCACATTATTGTCATTCAATGAGGATTAAATGAATGAAATGTGTAGTAGATTGCTTAACTTCCTAAAACTTGTAAACATGAAGACTTATGGAAAATACAGAGCTATCACACACATCTCCTTAAAGGTGCCAAGTACACAAAACACATTAGAATGTTTACCACTAAAAACATCACACCTTTTGCTCCTCATTGAAAAACACTGCATTGTAACAAGGTGAACTAAGACATCCTGTAACTTCTCTGTTCCAGATTCACATCCTGAAGAGTATTATCTAGTTTTCTATTAAAAAAATACCTTTAGAATGAACATATTTGGTATTATCATTATAAAGAAAGAGAAAAACCAACCTTCCCTAACAGTTTATCATTACTAGAATATGTTCTCAGTTCGAACATTTCTTGGATACCAACACATTCTCAATGGATTTATGATTAAAGAGAGGTCTTTCTCCCCCATCAGCAATAGCCCTAAATTAACAACTTGTTTTAAAAGAAAGTTCACTTCGCTTTTTAAACTTAGAAGAATATTTTTGTAACCTTTATACAACCTCTTCAAAGTTTTCCAAATGTTCCTCTCCACTGCTATCTTTTATTACTATAATCTAATTCACAAATAACATTTAAACTCTATAAAATCTGACCCACATATCTTTGGAATATAATATGGCTAATTTCCCCGTTATATGGCTGTTTCTCACAGTTGTGGCTAGGATAAGCTTGGCATTTACTCCATGAAGAAATGCAGAGGAACACTGCACTGTTGTTATACTTCTAATGTAGTTCTGAATATAGTTACAAAAGCTCTGTTTTTGTTTTGGCTTGGGCTTTTTTTTGTGAAAGAATTCTTGCTATGACCCCTGTTGAGGAACGGATAAGCTCTCTTTCATTGAATTTGTGAAGTTATAAGCTTTGAGCAGTTCTGGCTTTCAGTATCAAGAAGAGTTTCACTGCTGAATTTTATTTTTGAAAACTGGACATTTTTCCTATTTTTCATCAATAATGATTGCATGAAATGGACTAAAGGAGATAGCAGTTGTGTTCCTGAATTAAGCTAGCTCTCTGACACAAGCAAGCCTATTCTGAATTATTTATATACATTTAGAAACTTCCCACCCTGAGACTTTGTTAAGAGCTGTTTAATTACAGTGATTGATACATAGCTTGAAACAACAGCTCTAGGAAATGAAGAATGCCCACCTAATTTCTTCCTGAGTTATTAATCCAGAAGATAATGTAAACGTTAGGACTGATAGCCAATTACAATCAAACAACAAACATCTAAGAAAATACAATTATTACCATGCTAAATGGGATCCTTATTCCCTTATTCATTTTCTAATTATGAAACAACAAAACCTGAGGAGCCCACAGGAAAAAAAATCATTGTCCAAATCAAGCATCCACATAATGTACTGAAATACTCTGAAGCATTCAAGAATTTGAGTTAGGTGCTAGTAAAAATAAATATACTAGGAGTGACTACGGAAAGTTTTGTTGATAAATTTGGGCCAAGATGCTCATGTATATGTATATATATATATATATACATAAAATCTGCCTCTCACTGAAACCAACAACTATTGGATTCTGTTTCCTGAACTTTCAGGAATTTGGATCTTCACTACATACATTAAACTGAGTAGAAAAAGGGAAAGAAAGATAGATTCAGCTTTTCTATCAATTAAAAGAACAGTTATTGCATTTCTTACAGAAGGCAATCTGTTGGTTATACTAAACAACTACTCTGACTGGCTTTAATAATAATTTTATATTATATCCATAGGACAATAACATACAGGGCAATAACTAAAAATAAAAATTGGGAAATAATATAAATAAAGGGTAAACATGATATGTGATAACTGAAATAACTTATTTTTTCTGTTTAACGTATGTACTTACATTTAAAAGGCTGCTGATGGCATCAGGTTGTATTTTTTTAACATCATCATAACATGGCCACACTATTTTCCTCTTTTTCTGAGAGACTGAACCATCTGTTTGGTCAGCTTCCTCTAAAGCACTGCATTTTGCAGCCACCATATTCCAGTCATAAGAAGGACCTGTAGCCAAAATCTCTTCTACATAGTAATCCCACTTTTTGAGGCTGGACATACTTACATTTGGTTTCAGGGCCTATTAGAAAGAAAGTTTTATTATAATAACAGAAAGGAAGTGTGTTTCAGTCTGAAAAAATGCAATACTTATATTTTGTAGATTATTCTAAATTTAGTGGTTTCTTGTGTTGGGTAATACTGCAGTTTGATAATTTTCACAGCAGGACTCTGGCATATGGGTCAGATCAAAAAGTCAAACTAATACTAGCTTTGGGGATATATTGTTCAGAATTATCCTTCTACTAAACAAAGTGCTTCTCAAGAACTCTAATTCAATATACAGTTGCAAACCTCACAGTCTTTGTGACTCCTGTTAAAGATAGAAAAGGTACTTGATAGCAATCACCCCTAAATTCTCCTCAGCAGAAAATCCAAGACTTTTTACTATCAGGGAAAGGAGAAAGGCTCCATAACTTAGGTGGACAAACACTTGCAATAACCATAATAACATGAGCAAATAAGCCAGAGACTATAATGCTTTCACAGTAGTTTAAAACAGATGACTTGGTATTCAAGACACACTTTTTTTTTTTTTTCCCCTTTAAAATATAAGGTAACACTATATTTTATGTAAAGGGAATTATTACCCCAGGTCAATGGGCAATTTTAAAGTCTTAAGAGTGATGTTCAGTCCGCAATCATTAAACTCTGCTACTACAAAATTTCACATGAGGAAAAAAAGTTTGTAATAAAAGCAAGAAAAAAGATACTACCAAAACACTGACAGCAAATCTTAATTGCTTACTTGTCAGGCTACCACTTACAGTAAAATGGATAGAACATACATGAATAAGTTGGCCATCAACTTACAAATTCATCACAGTGATGGTTCTACAGAGAAAGTATGCTCCTCTGAAACAGACAAGTGAAGAACTTCCTATCTATTCAGTATCGCTCTCTTGTTTCTCCATCCTCTCTCTCCCATACTGATTTAATGAAGCATAGGAGTATGTACTCATGGGGGGCTATGGGGCCTGTGTTGTTGACTACTAAATCATATTAAAAGAAAGAATATAGCCTTCTTTTTTTATTTAAAAAAAAAAAAAAGAACTTTAAATGAGGTAAATTTACAAAACTTATTTGAGCTCTAGGTGCTGTGTGTTCTAAAATACAATGTGGTTAAAAAAAATCTTTGAGGAAAAAGCTAAGAAACACTAACAAAAGCATTAGTGGCAACAAGGCTTCCAACACACTGGAGCACATAACACCCTGTCATTATCTGGTCATCAGCAGTGGACTGGCATGCAGATAAATTATTTGTCAGGGTGAAGCTCGTTGGCAAAGCAGGAGACAGAAGCACATCAGTGGGGCAGGAGGGGAAGCTGAACTATCTTAAACCAGTCTTACCCCCGAACTACAGTATGAACATTGCTCTTTTCTTTCAGTTCCTAAGACGTCTTGATGTCTATCATATTAGACATTCCATTGTGGCTGGAATGTACTTCAAGCTCATTTCCCCATAACTGTGAATTATGGGATATAAACAAATATTTTTAAATAACTATGCAGACTTTAAGACCGTTTTTATAGTAAGTCATATAACTATAGAAATTAAACAAGTAACCTTGTTTTCCTCAGTGGCATGCATATATACAGTTCCAGAATTCATCCCTTTACATGAAATTTCCAAAGCTAAGATGACTGAAAATATAAGCCTTAAGACATTACAGCAATCAATCAAGGAGGATCAATTTTGTCCACCAAATGCTTTATCCAGCTAGTCAAATTAAGATATCAAAATGTACTCAGAAAATCACTCAGAATAGCAAATAATCTGATCTTTGTTTGTTTGAGGGTTTTCTTTTTCTTAAAAAAATGAACAAAAAGACCCACCTCACAACAACAAAACACACATACCTCTATTTCAGTGGGAGCATAGAGGTAATTGAAGAAAATAGGGCTCCTCTTGTGCATCTTTTCAATACAATCCCAAATACAAATTCCTTTTTTGGTGTGTTTATCTCCTTTATCTTCAAACAGTGTCCCTAGAGAAAATAAATAGCAGCAAATGATAGCTTTACGATCAAATGTAACAAACATTAAAACACAGCCAAAAGGAATTTCACAAAGTGAATTTACAGTAAAATCTACCATAAAGTGAAATTGCTGCAAAAGACAGTTTGTTGAAACAAACGCTGTGCTTTGTAGCTGCCACTCTGCCACAAGTTGAGAGAATGTGACTTTTATATTAAAAAAAAAATAAATTCAATAGCATTATATTTATAATTCTGTTCTGAAATTTATTGAAATACTTGAGTATATTTATTAACGTTCCTTTCTGCCTCCAGCTATACTGGCTCAACAGATCATCGAGCCGTGTTAACTGATTCTGTCCCCTAATATGAGAGGTTACCAGCCCTTCAATCCACTGCAAATAGGACTTTATATTGCATTAGATGGTATTTGGAAATGTAACCACACTAAATAAACAAATGTGGTTTAAAAAAAAAAAAAATGACATGCTGTAGAACCATATAAAAATACAGGTTGGAAGGACAGAAAGAAATTTACTCCAATCCTTCGTTCAAAGCAAGGTAAATAATGAAAATATTTTTTTCTTGTTGAAATAAAATGGCTTCTGAAGTTCAATATGTTCCACAGTTAGTACAGTTTTAAAGAAAAGCATTAAAATTGACCATATGCCATCAGAAACACCCAATGAAGCAGTGAAATTCAGAGCATGTAAGTATTTTGTTTGATGAACAAGCTCCAGGAACAGCCTTGGCTGTGGTTGTAAAGCCTTATGTGAGCTGTCAGGGCAGATAAGGTCTTGGTAGGGAGCAAATGAACTTTTGCACATGTCAGATGTAGGGGGTAAAAAAATGGTAAGAAAAGAGAAACATTAAAGAGAGTTCAAGAGAAAACAGTAGATGGAAAAGCTTCCCTTTCCTGAAATGTCATGTGCTCTCTGAAGGACTTAAGGACTTTGTTTCTGTCAAAACAAGTACTTAATAGGGCAAACTGAAGTAAGTCAATGAATTGCTAAAAAAAAGAAAAAGAAAAAAAGGAAAAGACAAAGACGAAGAAAAAGAAAACAAACCAAGAAGGTGAAACAAAACCTGAGGCATGACACTTTTTTTTCACTTCCTCTTAAGTCCCACCAGTGGTATATCTCAGGCATATCATTCATTCAGAAAATTCAGTGTATTTGTCACCTACATTTTAGCTCGTATTCCTGAACTGAAATTGACTAGAGTATTACCATGCAATTACTAGATCGTCTCAAACAAGGCAAATAATGTAGATCAAATACTGGACAGAAAAATGGGGACAAAACCAGAAAAAATATGCGATAAAAAAACATTACACATACCATGTTCTAGTCTTTCATAGTCTGAATCCAGAAGGAATGTTTTAAATCGATTTGATATGTGATGAAAAGCTAGGAACTTCAGATAATACTGATTGAACTCAAACTCTGTTGGATATTGGTTATGAATCTAAAAATAAACAGAGGGAAAAAAAGGATTTTGAGGCAATAAGACAGGAAAATAATTATTTTGGAAAATCTGACAACAAATGCATTCGTAAGAACTGCGCACAAATCCTCCTAATTTGTCTAAATATTTAATTCATTTAAATTCAATCATTGTCTATGATGCAATTTTTTTTTTAATAGAGTGAATGTTGTACTCTGTACAAAATGCTGGATTCTTCGAAGTCATCAAACTGGATATCATTTCACATTAACTCACAAGACACCATGCAAACTCATATGCAAAGACGCTACTGCAAGATGTATCATTTCCTGCAAATCAAATTTTAATTGGCAGGTTTTGCAGTAGAGTTCTATGTATTGCTCAGGATCCAAACAAGACAACATGTACATAAGTAACTCTGGAAAACGATATTCTGTCATTACTTGAACAGCTCATTTCTGAAATACCCACTGGTCAACACATATTCCTTTGCTCTCAAAATACGAACCAACATGTTAAAGTGTGAAAAACAAAACAAAACAAGATATTGAGGTGCTTTGCTATTATTCATATGCACATGTTTAATAGAGAACAACTTAATATTTTCATTTGTTATCCCCAGTTAGGCCTGGGATCTAATTCAGTGAATGTCTCCAACAAGAGTCAGATGTTTAAGAAAACAACACAAGATTATCAGAGTACAGCAACGGGGAAGAGCTGGCTCTTACAATTTCTTCATCTTGAACATCATCAGAAAGAGCCTGGTTTGTAGTTTTAGGCATTTACTTTAATATTCATGCCCAAATTTGTTTCATTGATTATTAATAAGTACTTGATGCCCATATAAAATTTAAATTTAAATTTTATTTTCATGAGATATTACTTTCAAAGCCTACAGGTGTTTAAATGTAAATTTTACTCTTTAAGTCAATGTAATATTTATTTTCAGAATTAAGGATAATAGTAAACTGAAAAGCCTCAATTACAATGGAGACAGCTTTAGCAATCAGAAAGAAACTGCTGATTGAATTTAACTTTTCAAATATGTGATTTGTGTAGTTCCACCTCAAGCTTGTAAAATACCTTTATTTTGGCACTTTTCCCACATCTTGCCTTTTTTTATTCCCAGCACTCCTATTTTCCATTGTACCTTTAATCTCTATTCAACTAGGTCCTAAAGAAAGAGACTTGTTTATTTAGTATTAAAGAAACTAGAGCTAGGTTATTTGAAGCAACTTGATATTTAACATCTCACATGTGCTATTTGGCAAACAAATAATAAAAAAAAACAGCACAACAACCAAACCCACAACCAAATATGCATTCAGCAGGAAAGATTAATTACTAATTTACAACAGTGACAGGGCAATCCCTTGAAAAACCCTTTAAATACATATACAGCAGTACAGTCAGAGGATTTCTTGTTATATGTCGATATTAGCTTGTGGTGAGGTATTTAAAATGCTAAGATATTATAAGATGTCTCAGTTTAATCTACTCACTCTTACTTTACCCCTGTGTTTTCCCAGATAAAAATGACTGTACTCCTGCACTGTTTTGTAAGAATAATGCTAAGTAAAATATTTTTTCTATAATAAATTCAAGGTCAATTACAAAGACAGTGTAACTTTTTAGTTCCCTTTATAAAGAAGAAAGTAATTTTTCTGGCATACAATAGATTTAAATATAACCAGAGCATCCTGATTCTGTTAAAAAATGACTTAATGCACTTTTGAATTGAGATCCCAGAATGGTCTCTGTGTATTCCAATGCATATACCTGCATATACAAACAGTTTATAGTTCCCACTTTGTTTAGGAAAAGTATTATTTGGAATATAGCAAGACAGGAAGTTTTTTTGATAAACGAATTATTTTGATAATCTGTTATCTGACATGGTCCTAACTCCTACTTGTGGTCCAGTAATTATTTTAGTAAATGTCAAGAGTTAGAACAAGAAACAGGTATTGAAGTCCTGTTACATATTTAGGTATTGCAAGTGATCCAAACTCTGAGATTTCTGAAACTGCAAGTAACTAGAAGTTACAGTAATAAGATTTACCTTAAAAAACAACAATCATCTAAAGCTTTTATTTAAGGTGAATAACATAGTGTTTCTGCTTGTTTTCTATTGTAGATGGCAGATTTCAGCATGCTTGGAGATGGAAAAGATACAACTACCAATGATGGTCCTGAAGGAGCTGGCTGAGGTGGTTGCTGAGCCGCTCTCCATCATATTTGAGAAGTCGTGGCTGTCAGGTGAGGTCCCGGACGATTGGAGGAAGGGTCACGTCACTCCCATTTACAAGAAGGGGAGCAGGGAGGACCCGGGTAACTACAGGCCGGTGAGTCTCACCTCCGTGCCTGGGAAGATTATGGAACAGATCCTCCTGGACAATATGCTTGATCACATAAAGAACGAGCACGTGATCCTAGATAGCCAGCATGGCTTCACCAGGGGAAGGTCATGCTTAACTAATCTTGTGGCCTTCTATGATGGAGTGACGGCATTGGTGGACGAAGGGAAGGCAACTGATGTCATTTACCTGGACCTGAGCAAGGCCTTTGACATGGTCCCCCATCACATCCTCATCTCCAAACTGGAGGGAAGTGGATTTGACGGGTGGACAACTAGATGGATAAGCAATTGGTTGAAAGGCCGCAGACAGAGGGTGGTGGTCAATGGCTCTATGTCCAGGTGGAGGCCGGTAACGAGCGGTGTCCCTCAAGGGTCTGTCTTGGGACCGGTGCTCTTTAACATCTTTATTAATGACATCGATGAGGGAATGGAGTGCACCCTCAGCAAGTTTGCTGATGACACCAAGCTGAGTGGTGCAGTCGATACGGTGGAGGGAATGGAGGCCATTCAGAGGGACCTTGACAGGCTGGAAAGCTGGGCTCGGGTGAACCTAATGAGGTTCAATAAGGCAAAGTGCAAGGTTTTGCACTTGGGCCGGAAGAACCCCAGGCACCTGTACAGGCTGGGGGGAGTTGTCCTTGAGAGCAGCTCGGCAGAGAAAGACCTAGGGGTCCTGATAGATGAGAAACTTAACATGAGCCAGCAGTGCGCTCTGGCAGCCCGGAAAGCAAATGGGATCCTGGGCTCCATCAGGAGAGGGGTGGTCAGCAGGGATAGGGAGGTGATTGTCCCTCTCTACTCTGCTCTTGTGAGGCCCCATCTGGAGTACTGTGTTCAGGTGTGGAGCCCTCAGTACAAAAAAGACATGGAGATTTTGGAAAGGGTCCAGAGGAGGGCCACGAAGATGATCAGGGGGCTGGAGCACCTCCCCTATGAGGACAGGCTGAGGGAGTTGGGTTTGTTCAGCCTGGAGAAGAGAAGGTTGCGGGGCGACCTCATTGCAGCCTTTCAATATCTGAAGGGAACTTACTCCCAGGAGGGGAGTAAACTCTTCATAAGGGCTGATAATAGCAGGACACGGGGAAATGGTTTTAAGTTAAAAGAGGGAAGATTTAGGTTGGATGTTAGGGGGAAGTTTTTTACTAGGAGGGTGGTTAGGTCCTGGAACAGGCTGCCCAGGGATGTTGTGGATGCCCCGTCCTTGGAGGTGTTCAAGACCAGGTTGGACGAGGCTCTGGGCAACCTGATCTAGTAAAGGTGTATGTTTGGTGGCCCTGCTAGGCAGGGGGGTTGGAACTACATGATCCTTGAGGTCCCCTCCAACCCAGGTCATTCTGTGATTCTGTGATTCTGTGATTCTGTGATTTGTTTGGATGTGCTGCAGTACGTGGGAATTTAAAACATGGCTGAGCTATCAGGGAAAAAAGTTCTGATAAAATACAGCTCTAATATCACAAATGATACAATAAAAACGTGACATTGGAAAAAAAAAAATGGATCAACTTAAGCAATTAAAAAGAAACATAAAATAGAGACTATTAATTACTGTAAGCAATGTAACCATTTAGGCTGAGTTTCTACAGTTTTTTTCTCTTTGGTAACTCTTGGGTCTGAATTTGGTTAATTCATTGACTTCAGAGACTCAAAACTTGCCTGCAAGCTAAAAGCATTTTTTGTATTTAGAGTTTCAACATATCACCTACATAGGTCTTCTTAAATAAGACTACAGAGACCTGGTATCTTTAAAAATTACAACTGCTTATTAAAATGCTTAATTTCCATAATATACAAACATTTAAAACCCAAGAAAACTTACAGTTTCTAGTAGTTTCTAATGAACGAAAGCCAGCATTTCAGAATTCCTTTTTCAAATCACAGTGTTCTCAAATAACTTACAATTATCCTAAATGTTTTTAGGAATTTTACACTTCTTTTAGCCTTTCTTATTTTTCCAGTACATTTTGTTTTTCTCACTCCATCATCCGTCAATATTTACTTAATTTAAATAAGAATACAGTATTCCAAAATGCTTTGGGCATGTCATCACTAAGAGGCTTCTCGCTGCAAACACTGGAATAATTGAGTACATCTGCCTCTGGAGTAGCACACTCAACTCTTCTTACATGGAGGGCTGTAATAAAACTCCTTTAAGTTTTATTTAAGTCAGTTCTAGAAAATCACTCAGTATTATTTATATGCAATAAATTATCAAATAGACATACAGGAAAAACAAGCAAAACTTTCTGCACTGACATCACTTTCAAATTCAGTCTTCTAGAAGCAGCGAGTATCTACCAGATGCTGCTATTGTGAAAGAATGATTTTGCATTAATAATTCAGCTGACACCTGGAGAATATTGGCATAAACAACGACTTCTTACAAGATGATGCAGTTCTAATTTAGGAATCACTGCTTCATTTGTTTTCTCTGCATTGTTAGTTTAACAAATGATATTTAATGCATACTGGCTGGACAGAGACTTTTTTATTACCTATTATGTCGAGACTACAAGGGCTGCTCCGAAAGTAATGCCTCCTATTTTATTATGTTGGCCCACAATGTCAGAAGCAGATGGTAATACAAAAGTAGAGGTCTAACTTTCCCACCAATATTCTGTTACATTTTGTTGCTGTGTGACAGACAGTAGCAGAGGGGCAGTCTGACAAAATGGCACCTGACATGGGAGTGCACTGGAAGCAAAGGTGTGGAATTGAATTCCTTCATGCAGAAAACACCTCACCAGTGCACTGCACTGACGTTTGTCAACGTGTGCTGAAACATTTATGGAGATCAAAGAGTGGGCGCGTGCACAGTGAGGTGGGGGGGGGATGTATTGATGTATTTCAGCTGTGCTGACAGTGACATGAAAGACAAGCCATGTTCTGGATGGCCACCAACAGCTGAAATGAAGAGCGCCTCAATCAGCCCATCCACACCAACTGGTAAATGGTGGAGACTATGTTGACAAATAGTGCTTTATAGCTCAGTATTTGCTCAATCAAACAGTGTTATTGTGCTTTTTGTATCTGCAGTAGTTTCCATGAAAATAAATTGGAGGCTTTACTTTCGGTGCAACCAAGAATAATACATTGGTTACACAAGTAAAGCTGTGTTCCTATGTCCTTTCTTGGATGAAGACTACAAACCCTACACAGCCCAATCGTTCCTCATAAGAAGATACTGACCCCTTCAGATTGATTGGCTGAACTGCTTCTGGACCCACATCCATCAAAATAAGATATTTACAGTTATTTCTACCCATTTCTTTTCTACCATTTTGGTAGAAAAGGCAGATCCACACAAACCCCTTAGCTGACAGACTGGAAGTGTAGTATCTCCAGCAGAGAGGAGGTAATTAATAGCTCCAGATGGCCTATATTAAGTAACCTTTCTGCTGACGTAGCTGCAGCCTGGGCATGTGGGCACAGTTTAATACCAAAAAAAACCAGAAGATACTGATCATTATGTAAAATGCACCTGCTAATAACGTGTATACTTTATACTGCCTCTTAATGATGATTCAGATACTACCAAATCTGCTATCTGAGATGAATTATAATGGCAATATTCCTCTATCATGCAGGAGAACCAAATCAAATTGAAAACAAGCCTGGATGATGTAAACATTTTCTAAAAGGAACATAATATATTTCTAATTTCAGGACTAGTCTTAGGAAAACAAAAAAATAATGTTTAGAGTACAATGGAAAGTATGAAATTGCTCCTCTACCCAACTTGCCCCCCAAGAAATTACAAAGATTAGAGATGATTCACCAGCACTTCTGTTGGAAGGTCTCATGACAGAGGCCAAATTTCCTTAAGAGGTTCACATATAGACTGCGAATAATTTAGGTAGCTTGCAGCTTAAAGCAGAATCATACCTATCAGCTGTTAACAGCAGGGATTTATCCCACTTCTCATTGTAAATTCTAGCATCAGGAAGATTACAATCCATTATTCTACGAACTTCTGACTGTTTCAGATCTAACAGGAATTTTGCCACGAAGAAAACATGGAACATCTTATTCTTTCAGCAATTAAAAACATCCTTTAAATGCTAACTTTCATCGTTGTTCTGTATAACCCACTTGTTTCCAAAGTTTGTGTGATCTCTGGACTTGAGGAAAAAATCCACTCTAAAGGTGTGTGTGGCTAAGTTTCTTGTTGTTCTTTATGTCAGCTTCCTAAGATTTATTACAGTAAGACCGAAGCAAAGTGTCTCCATGGTTAGAAAAAGAATGTTTAAAATGATGTAGGCTATGTCTACAACAGCAAATAGTTCACAGCTGGTGCTGAGGTTCCTGCAGCCACACTATACACCTCTTTTTTCCCCCTTCAAATCCAGCTGATTACCACATAGTTTTAAATGAAGTGATGAATCATGGCTTTAGATCCTTTAAGAACTGTTGAGCAATTAGCATACACCTGAAGCAGAACTTCTAGGTAAATTCCTCCAGGAATCTAGTCCATATTTTCTAAAAATTATCAAAATGGCAAGGGGAAATGCTTGAGGGAATCTCTTCAAAATTACATTACTGTTTCAAATCAAATGCCAATTCACTCCATTCTAACAAGAGAGAATGCAATCCAGTCAGCTCAGTAAAAACAAAAGATATCTGACAACAGTGAGAATACAGCATCAGACAAGTGATTTTCAAAGAACTGAATGAACCACTCAACAGGCAGGCCTCAGGATTTCAATAGCTACAACAGGGCAGCTACTCTGTTCTGCCGTAGCCGCTGCAACTAAGAATTTGCTGTTGTTGATGTTTTACTTCAACAAATGAGAAACAACCTTAAGTTACTCCAAAGGATACTTTATGTCACAAGTGGAGGTGGATTAACTTGTTTGAATGAAAAATGCCAGTACTGATGCTCATTAATCTCTCCATTTTGAATAAAAATTAACCTGAGGACCATGGCCACTGGGAAACAGATTGATAAGAAAGGAGACATGACAAATATCTGTAAGGTTTTCTTACGCTAGAACAGACCCAAATTACAAGGATATGACTTATTCACTTTCAATGTGAAATGGATGGGAGAAAATGTTCAGTGTCGCAATACATAAAAAACGATCCTTTTCTGCAATATATTCATCAGTAATTCTTTACTCATTTTCTTATAAACTCATTCATAACCATTCCTTCATATTTAAGATTTTTTTTTTGTAGCTTAGCATGTTTTTTAATTAGTGGACTTTGCTTTTGGCAATCGACTAAGTCTACTTGCTGACTTCTCTTTCGAGGCGTACTCCAAGTATGTATTCACTATGAACATCTGTTCCTAGATAGAAGGTTGGTGCCTTAACAGTCTTCTTCTATGAGGCAGAGTCATCTGTAAATTTACATGCAGGCTAATAATAACCAGGAGCCAAGCTTTTTCAATGAGAAAAATGAGAAGTGGAAAAAGAAAGATACCTACAAGAGGAGCTATACAAGCTCCTATCTTGTGTCTCCATACACAGAGAATCTGCAAAGCATTATATTTACTGTTTAGAGATGAAGAAGAGGACAGACTTTAGAATTAAGCAGAGATGAGTAAGAAATGGTTAATCTGCTGTACCATGCAACTGATGGTGTTCATCTTCTTGCACACATGCAGAATATATAAAAATAAGAACAACTTAGGTGATCGTTTCCAAGCTTTCTAGAGTTGTATCTTTTTTGGGTACTGCTACTGGACTCCTAGAAACCTGTTTGTTCTTTCAACAACAGAAGGGGAAATCTGCATTACTTAGGTACAAACTCTTGAGCAGAGAACTTCACCAGCATGAGAAAAGCAGAAATCCAAGAACCACAAAATTTTCTTTCCATGCTACCACTTGTTTTCCATTAAAACCATCCTGTACGTTTGTCAATGTGTGCCTAAGAGTAGAGTTTCTGAGTAATAATTTGTACTTGATGATCAAGTCTACAAATAACTTCCTGGAAAAAGATCCTGTCTTGCATCCAAAATGCTTCCAAAACTCCACTGTTGTCCCTTAACATTCTTTGTACATAAGACCAAGATCTGAAAAATCAACAAGAGGACTTATGGACTGCAGTACTGTTGTTGAAGTGATCCTGGAAGCAGATCAAGTATCTTGGACAAATCAACTGGCAATGGGAAAAGTGCCCTGTTATTATTTATGTAGTAATGGTCACTTTGTCCTTCTAGCTCTTACTGGGAGTACAACGTGGGTCAGGCTGTTGATATACTTCCAGTGGTTGCTCTTGTTGGTTGCCCCACAGGAAGCCTTCTTTTTAGAAGAAAGGTACTAGGTTGGGGTCCAATGATGTATAGCTCAAAAACTAATTTATTATGGGAATAGGCCTACAGCAATTATCTATTAAGAATCCTACCTCAAGAAATCATCATTTATTGCTACAGGCATAGTTTGGTCCTCATAGTTTGCAATAATCTACAAATGAGGATGGGGAATGGAGCTCAAATGGAGTTAGCAAAAGCCAACCCAATTTTTAGATGGAGTTGATTATTCTACTAAATATGTTACAATATCAAAAATAAAGGTTGAATTACCCTCAGTAGTACAGATTATTCACCAGAGTATAAGCAGTGCATAAATGTACTTCCACTGAATTTTTGCTGCTGCTAGCAATGTCTGCTTATCTAAAAGTAACAGCAACAGACTTTGGAATGCATTGAATAGAAAGAAGAGAATTTCAATCAATAAATTCTCTATGTAAGAGTTTGAGACAGACCACTACAGAAGGGCTAAACGTATTTTTGTCTCCAGAACTGGCTGAGTACAAGGTGTCTCCAGAGGGCATAGTCAAGCACAAGGAGTAAAAAGCCTTCTACCACTGGATGAACAATCTGTTGATCTTTTCTTCCTATCTAAAGTATTCCAAGCTGCAAGAAGCCAATCTTAAGCTTAAAAAACTTCAAATTGAAATCTCTGCATAAATCACTCTAAAATACCAGTTAAAGCCAACCATTCCCTTAGAGGGTCTGTTTTGTATGGATGCTCATTTTCTAGCTTTCCTTCATGTGAAACATAGTCACTTTATTAAAACTTAGAGAAGAAGGTTACTAATCTTCCCTCAAAGCATTATCTATGACTTATGAAATAACAGCATCTATACATAGATAAAGATGAACTTACCTGATGCACACAGTCTAAGAACTGTAAGAAAATAGGTGCAAATCCACTACCCTGACAATTTAGAGTCAAATTACTTCGCTGACTGAATTTATGACCAAAAGAGAGCCATTCCTTTTCCACCAGCATTCGGAAGCCTTCAAGTGTTCTATAGAAGGGATCGCTGAGTAACTGTACCAGAGATACTACCTAGATGACAAGACAGGACATATTATGTTAAGAATGACATAAATTAAAATGAAACCACTTTATGTAACTTACATAAATCTTCCATCATATGCTTCTAGTTCAATGGAACAAAAGCCTTCATATAAATTCAACTAAAGTGCTTTAGCAGGTAGGCTACGTATTTTTATAACACGATACAAATACGATCTCACATGAAAGAGCCTTAATTAAATTGGGTTTTAATGCTAATCATAAAAGTCAATCCTGTACAACTAGAGAATTCAGAAGTCATGAAAATGCTTAACAATTCTGAATTACATTTGAAATAAAACCACTTTTATTAATAAAATAAACAATAGAAAATAATAATTAACAAAATACTATTTATAAAATAGTACTGGCTACTTCAGCAAAGAAAGCATTAAAGAACTGATCCTAAGAATGACTCTACAGCTTTTGTAGCATTGCCATGCTATGCTCCTCGCCAGACAACTTCAGCCTGTTCTTGTAGTCAGCATCTCTGAAGATGTTAAAACACAGCACAGACATCTCCCACCTTCAGCTATATATGTGCCTTTCTCTATTCCTCACTGTTTGACAATGATTCCAAGATTACTACATTCTCTTATGATTTTGTTTACCAAAGATCAGGATGTTGGCTGTACACAGTGTTTTTATTTACTAGAATTATTGCCATCTATGTTTATCTTCTGGATTATGAAGAAATTACATGAACACAGTGCACATTAAGTGAGGCATCAATTGTGTAATTTATAGCATGTTTCACAAAGTTATCTGCTCCAGTAATTTGTCCTTGCAATAGGTGTATTACTGTCACTTTCACACAGTTAGTTTTCTCTCTGTGTGCGCTCCATTTCTGGAAAGCAAAGGAATTCCTCTCCTTCCCTTCTGTGTTCAAGTGTACTGTGCTTAAAAAGGCAAATAATCTGTAGTGACAGCTTTCAGCTTTCATTCTTACATATGATCTGAAACTCAGATCTTGTAGATAAACCTTAGGATTCTAAGTCCAACAGGGCCTTTGGAACATTTTAATGAGCTCTTTTGTGAAGTAAACTGCAAACACAAGAATTCATATATTCCAGTCTCTGCTGCCACAACAGAGTTTTATTAATCTTACATCAAATTATCAGTCTCGCATGTAAAAAAGTCTTGCCTAGTGTTTTTCTTACTATTTAATTATTTCAAGTTTTAATAACAGCTTACTTGTGCAGTAATATCCCAGCCATCTTCCAAACAGACCATAACAGAAGAACCATTTTCTAGGAGCTCTGAGATGATCACACCCAACTGCATTATCCTGTGAAGCTACAGAATATGACAAATTAAAGAATAAGAGAAATGTCTAGATGTTATCAATAAATGCAATCACTTCACATTTAATATTAAACTTGTGTTATGAAATCTACATATGTAGTATAGATAAATTATTGATAAAACAGATCAGAAAACTAAAAAACAATCTCAGAACTACACAAAACCATGCAAATATTTGAGATAGGAACTATTACAACCAATGAGCACTGCAATAAATTAGTTGTCATAAAAAGGAGTATGGCAACAACTCAGTTGATAGATTTATGGTAGAGAAATTCCACCCTGGGATTAACACTACAGTCTTTTCCTGTGAAAAGTTACAGTCACATAAAGTCACTCAATACTTTGATGGGAGAACAAATGTAAGATACTTAGAAGAAAATACTTCTAATGTTCAGTATCATGGAAGTTGGAAATTAATGAAAAAAGAAAAGCAAGAACATTCTATTATCTGAAAACAGTTTTAGATAGATTAAACCTTTTTTCTCACATTCTGTTTTTGGGCAGACTGGCTAAAATGTGCGAAAAGAGGACAGGTTCATTATTTGCATTCTGATAACTGCTATGTAGTGATATTAAAATTCTATGAGCAGATGAGTTAGTAATTTCTCTGGGAAAGGTTATATACTTGAGTGAGATTTGAAACATATTGGTTATAAGCAAATTGAAATAATTAAGTGAATTTGAACGTTTTTACCTTACAGAGAAGCGTTCACATCATTACTATTAAAATGAGAACCTACAGTGTTTCTATCATATCTTTCATACTTCGAATGCATTCTTGGTAAGTAACATAATATCCTATATGTAAGCAGTATTTTTTTTTTTTTTCCTTTTTTATAGTAGAATCAAACTGCTCTTTCCAGTGCACTGAATACAATCCAATAGCAACACAGAAAATATGAAAGCCTAAGGAAAGGGAGAAAGCAAAAATGGCAAGAGACATCTAAGACCATTTATGCACGGAAAAAAGTAAGTTCACGTGAATGAAACTCAGGGAGGACAGTATTAAATTAGAGAAAATAAGAAAAAAGATCAAGAAGAAACACCAGAAACAGGATGGATTTTTACTTTGTTAAAAAAACAACACCCCAATTCTATGAACATTACCATGAAAACTTAACAAAAGACATTTAACAACTCTGAACATTCACACAGTCATTACTAGAAACTAAAAGTGAGCTATTCTCTTGCAATTTTTAATAGGAAGAGACTGAAAAAGCACAATGCACTGAAAATCAGAAAGTTCATTTATTGTTCTATGCTTCTGTACGCAAGAGACTAGAAGAAAGACTATTTTTTTGCTGTCCTTCAGGAAGGAAATTGGTATGCAATCTGGTTACATAGATTCAATATAAAGAAAGGGAAGAACACTATTTTTTATTAGTAGTACTCAGAATATACTTTGAATTTCTTCCATACGCAAATCCTCATGAAGAACTATTTAGCCTACACAGTGTTAAAACCAATATGGCACAACTCCTGTTACCTAGAGAGGAAAGATCAATACAATAAAAAGAAGTTTCCAGATGACAGATCTATGTCCTTTCACAGGATTAGCAGAAAATGTGAAAACTCAGTCATAAATCAAGTTTATTGCATAAGTCACCTACCCTGGAATTTTCACCACAGAAATGTCGTGGTAATGAATCACAGTTAGTACTATGATCTGGTCTTGAGCAAAGAGTTACACTGTTACTTTTCCTCTCAAATGTGCTTGAGATTAACTCCAATGTGATAACATCCTCTTAATCTCTGTGCTGCTATAGAGACATGTCTATTTCATCATAATGATATTCATTTCTTTTATCTGCACCTATTAGCTTGCTCAATTGCCCTGCGACTGGAAATGTTCACATGGTGGGGCCATCAAGACCTTAATGCCTCCAGACTTCTCCCTTTCATTGACAAAGCAGTGGTCAGACATTTCAATGGTCAGCTCCCACGTTCCCTAAGGAAAGACCATATCTTAAATGCAAGGAGTTAAGCCATTCCTTGCAGTGTAGCATGTTCCAGCCAAAAGTACATTTTATGATAATTATTGAAATCACTAAATTACCTGCATGTATTCTGCCTATTCTGTTTTCAAGGATTATTTGCTGTTGAGGAGTATTTATGCAGCAAAACATGTGGTAATTCAAGGTAGGAACTTATATTAAGGGTAGAATATCAACTTTAAAATCAAAGGTGCATTTATTGTCTGTCATTTTTTTTCTAATTTTTGTAATATATAGAATAAGAAAAAAACTGTTAAAACCGAGACCATAAATTGATACATGCATTAAAAATGACTATCTCTACTTGTGTATATAGAGAGACAGTCTATGTAAACAATGCTATAAAAATTACCTCCCACACCTGTAAATGTTATGGTAGCATTAAAATTAACACCTATATAATGACAGAATTGATAGCATGCAAAGTAATTACAGAGGGCAAAGAACAGCTCTTTAAAATACAACAGTTCTCTGTCAGGAGAGTCTTAAATTTATTTGGTGCAAGCAGTACTGCATGTAGAAATACCTGTCATATAAATTACCTGTGGGAACCATTCTGACTCCCCAAGAGCTTTCAGGAATGTTGCCTCAGAATCTGTAGGAATAGTGCTGGGAACACAAGCTCTCAACAGCTTTTTAAAGCTTGCCTTTGTCTGTCGGATATCACTGAATTCAACAGGAACAAATTCACAATTCAAAGCAAAATCAAGTTTGAAGCCCTGTGTGAGAAGGACAACAGCAGATACAATTTAGAAGTATACTTGTCAGCACAAGTCTTGTCAAATCTCCAAGTCTTGCCAACTTTGTTGTTAAATACTTCAAGTCCTAATTCAAATTCTAGTAGTTCAGCAGGACAAATTCTAGTAGTTCAGTAACACATAAAAAAATGTAACTTTAAAACCAAAAAAGAACCTTCATAGCTGCAAATAACATGATTCATTTAAGCAGTCACTGCAAAGTGAGGCATTTGTTGATTTAAAGCACCTATTTCAGCTCAGAATAGCATTCAGGGAATACCTGATGCACTTTCCACGATTTATGTGTGGTTTTCCTAGCTGAATTTCTCATGTTTCACTCTACTTCATGGAAGCACTGCTTTGCCAGAACCCTCTGAGGCTTATAGTTAAAAAAGATATCATACTATGATGAAAAATTGATATGAGGAGACCTGACTGAAAATTTCAGGAAGAACATTCTCTTGGAAACCAGATGCAAATGCCAATCCAATAAAACAGAAATCTTCTGTTGGAAAATAAACTGCTTTCTTAGTAAGAGCAATTTATTCTAATAATGGTGAATTACACTTACTCTGGAAATTTCTGTTTTGTCTCTTATATTATTATGCTGCATCATACAAACTTAGAATGCTTCATTTATGTACTTAATAGGATATCTCTGTAAATTACTGTTATGTGAATTATATTATAAAGTCATTGAATCTCAAATTAAATATGAATAAAATAGCTAATAAAAAAGGACCATTTTATGTGCTGTCTGATGGAAGAAAAAAAGGAAAATGAATTTACAAATCAATTCTAGCAGATGAATTAAAAGCGATACAAAGTGATATGCTTTTATACATATGAAATATAATTGAGAGTAAACTAAGATATAAAAACATTTCAAAGTACAGAAGAAAATTAGAAAGACAGTCTGTAGAAAATTTTAGCATTTTGACTTATTGTTCTGATACAGCATGATTCTTCCATCTCCAGAAATAACATAAATTCAGAAAGAACTGAATACTGATACCCTTACCTAGCAATTACTGCTTTTGTATACTATATATTTCACAAAATGCATTATATGTTGTCTATGTTTGTACTTGGAAAAAAACAAGTTGTTTTCAATTTCTAAACGTAGAGATTAAAACAAAATCTGTAAATATTTTCTAAGAAGATGTAAAGACTTCATATAGAAGACATCTGTTTCCTGTTTCTTAAACAACTGCACCCAAAATATTAGAATTTATAAAAAAGTTCAAAAAGATATACAGAACTGTAGATATTGTGGACTTCTTCATGTAAGCAAATCCAGATGGGCAGACTTGTGAGTTAGTCTTACTCATATTGGTTTGGTTTCATGCAAGTTTAAGCGCTACCCACAGTAACAATGCTTTCCTGACTGACTGCTTTTCCTCACTAATAAAATTCTATTTGCTTCATAATATATTCCAATACATGAGGAAAAACTATAAATAAGTCTGGGTTTTGTTTCCCAAACTAGACATCACAGTGAGATCACTCAGCTGAAAATCAGAGGAGTAGCTGAATGACAGTATGCATTTAAGTGCATTTAACTGTGGCTCTGAAAGCAGGATCATATACATAGAGAACTGCAACTCTCCTGGAATAATTCTGAAGAGCCTCTGAAGGGAGTAGCTGCCAGGGTTCTTATCTCAGCAGCTACACTTAACAGAGCTAAAGTCTGCTGCCTTTTCTTCTTGCTAAGCCAATAATGTTGAAACAGTGAAGACAAAATGATTTTCAGATAGGAAGGTGTTGCTGGATATTTTGTTGCCTTGCAAAACACTTCCTTCCTAGTTATGTCTTTTCCAGTTTGAAAACACTTTATCCTGTAGGAAAGCCATTCCACGCCCCTCATTATATTACACACCTTCATATCTACATCAGCACTTCGTGAAAAGTGACAAGCAGGACTCTAGCCACAGAACTTACATGAGTACGTACATGTTTTACAGCTCTTTAAAAAAATACAGTAAGTTTTTATTTACATTAACTTTGCTGTATTATATAACTGCAAGTATGATTTCTAACTCCTACCATGCTTTATGGCATTAATTGTTACTCTCTGTATAGCAACATGGATGAGAGCAAAATGGAACTAAAAGGAAAACATGTCCGTGTAGAGAACACTACCTAAAATACCCAGGAAAGTTTACCTTAAGGAGTGTTATTCATCCCTCTTATCTAGAATACTTTTTGTTGTTTGTTAAAATATGTTAGGGTTATCAAAATCAAGCCAAATGAAAACTTTGTAAACAAAAATAAAACTGCCATTACCCGTAACTGAGATTTTTCTCCAAATATGTACAGGGCTGCTTGACGTCTCAAAAGCTGACTTTGCAAAAAAGTGCTACTGTAGGAAGTGGCATTATCTTTCCCTGCAAGTCTTGCACCAACATCAATGAATGGAGTCTGAGAGTTGATAAATCGGTTGCTTGAACGAAGACTGGCCCATACACCTTCATTAAAACAAAAATATTTTAGAAACAATTTGTGTAAGGCAATAGAGATGCTAATTATGAATGCATATGCCACAACATAATTTAGAAAGTACAGTGTTTAAATATGTCACTCATATTCCTCATAGGACACAATGAACGACATGCACTTGAAAGAAATCATACCAAAATCATCCTCCTGTACTGTCATTCAATCTAAGATTCTAATCAAACAATGCTTTCTACTGTAGAGGAATTGGTAAGTGATAACACAAATCACAGTCAGCAAGAAATTAATTAAATGAAAATGAAATTGCTGGGTGCTTTTCAGAAGCACAGACAAAAAATTCTCCTATTTCCTTGTCAAAGGAATATTATTTTGGATGTCCAACCATTAAGAATATTACGTAATCACGTCCCTCAAAAATGGAGATACTGTCACTTAAAGTACCCTTCTTTCTAGAATACATGTGTTTCCTTCACCCTACACAATCTAATAACAAGCTCAGTAACCTATTATTAATGGAAAACAAATATACAATGATCAATTCGAATACTACATTTCAGGATAAAGTATTCCATATCTGCTCTTCAGCTACAGTGATTAAAATGTAGAATGCCATGGTTTTCCTTTTTCATTTTACCATGTCTAATGGTTCATTAAAAATAGAAGTGAATGTAAGGAAGTACCTTTTTAAAATCACATTATTCACAACTATATTCTAGCAGATGTGATTACAGTACAGTTGTCAGAGCAGAGAGAAGGATGCCTACCTAGAAGATCACAGTTTTACAGTTTTATTCTGGCACTAAGATCACTGTTACTCTGGCAGCAGGGCATGGTATAGAAATGTCACAGCTAGTAACAGCATGATCTTGAATACACATAAGGAACAGCGGAGTGGGACATGGAACCACAGGTTTGCATCTGAAAGCAGCACAGCTGTATTTAAATGGCATTATGTTAACCTAACAAGCTCAGCCTCTCAACATGTTAGTTTGCATATTGTTGCTGATGCAGCTACATGATTATTTCCAGAGGAGGGAATTCCTACAACACAGACGCACTCTGATCTCATTATGCTTCCATAAGTCCTGTGATTTCAACTTCAGATGAAGTAGTAACAAACCAGACCGTCAAAGCCTACTTAGCCTCAGAAGAAGAGATTAGTAGGTATTTTCTGGATTTTGTATGACTGCTTTTGCATGTCCAATGTGATATCTGTGAAAGGTACTACATTTTAAGAATAACTCTACACAGTAATCCTGTACAGTTTAGTCTGCCTGACTGGCTCCTAGTATCAGATGTGATCAAATGAATAGGAGTAACTAAGGATGACTGGTTAGAAACTTAAGAATTGGTTAATAGTTCTAAACCGTTTCAATCTCAGGGACATCCAGTTTTATAAAAAACCTCATATAGTAGTGTGTTTCCTGCAAAGTTTTGTTCCACTGGACTAAAACAATCAACAGAATGAAGATTTTATCACACTAACAGAATTCACAGCAAGCATTTAATAAAAGAATTAAGGTCCTGTTCATTTGGTTTGAAAAAATGTTAGTTCCAGCAGACAACTGCTCCCTCAAAATGATGCACACATTTCTAACATTCTACCAATGCCTGTAGCACAACAAAAAGAAACAAAACTAGCTACAAATAGATGCAGATGAACATATGTACCACTGATGGACAATTGTTTTCTAACTTTGCCTAGTATGTCATTTTTTGTTAATATCATCTAGCATTCATTTGATTTAGTCTTTCATTTCATTTTCATTGTATTATCGTAAGTTTCTAATCTGGCATAATCAATTTTTCCCTGGTCAGGAATGATACCAATAATTTTGGAGAGGAAGTTGTTCATTGACTGGGTAGTGATATTTGTTAAGTGTTCTACTTAAGCAGTAGGAGTATTAAATGCTTTTTTGTTTTGGTGCAGAAAAAGTTGAAAGAACATAAAAATTGTGTGTGTTCCTTTGTATGAAATCATAATATTATTAAGGCATAATATACTGAAGTGTGTGGCTATTAACTGTCTTTTCATCCTGCATTCAATGTCCAAAAGAAACCAAAAAACCCAAAATATAACAAAACCATAATGCAAAAATCTGATAAGCCTAAAAATCCTCGAAGTTTGTTAATGCTTTTAGAGTTAAGGCTTTGTGGCAGTATTGCTTTAGCATATATTAAAATATAGCAGTGGTTACGGACACAGTAAATAAGAATGTGCTTCCAGGACACAGAGTACAGTACCTTGATGGACTCTTCCCTTAGTTGCTGATTTGGAATTGGAATGAGTGAAACATTTATCTCTGTACCCAAGCACTGGCAGATAAACAGTAAAGACAGAAGGAGGAGGAATGGAATGCACATTGCAGCAAGGCACATTGCAGCAAGACACATTGCAGGAGAAAAGAAAAGGGTTACTTATTAATTTCCAAAGATCTAGTAAATACTGGATTCTTTCATAGTACATTATATATCAGACAGTACAAATCTTAGTCATCACAAGACAAAATATCAGTTAAGATAGAAAACCAGCATAAAGTGGGAAGGAAGGATCTGTTTATCAAAAAGGAGTGTTTTTCATTGCAATTGCAGTAGTTTTAAACACATAACACAGTCATCAGGTGGTTTACTAATAATCCATAATAACAAAGGATACTTAATGATTACATCATTCAGCTGAATGCTTTATTGAAAGCTTCCCACCAGCTGAAAACTAGCTTAATTAAAAATCCCACACTGCGGTGCACTTTCTAAAAGCTGTTTCAGTCTATGTTAAGTAGGTAACTTAATGGACCTTAAAATCAAATTGGAATGTAAGATGTTAGTTCTATACACCTACACAAATTCTTAAAGGACTGTGTAAGACCACAGAATTTAGAGAACTTCTAATATGTATCACACAAAAAAATTCCCCCCACTTCCCTTGCATAAATACTCATATTCAGTGGAAGTGTTATCGGAGCACAGAAACATATTTTTGGCTCCAAAGCTACATCTACACAGTCAACTTCCTTTTATATAAATGTTCTATTAAAACTTATTCAAAGCTAACACATCCTGCTTTTAAAATCAATGAATGAGTCTATATTTATTCATTATAAATATCCTAGTGTTTTCCAGCAAATCATACAGAGAAAGCATTTTAGTCTATCAATCACACATCAGTGCCAGGTAACAATTGCTGTTCTTTAGAACCACAGTACTGTTATCAAGCAATGTAAGAAAAGATACCCAGCTTTGAGTAAAGTTCCAACTTTTATGAAAGACATTAACAAGCTGCTTGCTATGATAAAGTAACTAGCTCACCTCACTGCTTTTATTTTGTTTTTTATTTGGTGATGGGTATTTGGTGGCATTTTGTCTGTTTGTTTGTTGCTTTTTGAGTTATTCTGAGGAATACAAAGAAGAATCACTTTCGACTGCCTGCATAAAATAAGTTTGTTCCCATAACTTCACATGCACAGTGTAATTAACTTGCAAAAGCAGCAAAAATCCTTGTGATAATAGACCATGCGATTTCACTTATTTGAGAACAACAATTTTGGGTTTAATATTTAGCTTGTACTGTATAGTTTCTTCTTAAATAATTCTGTTAGCTAACCTAAAAAAACCACCCTCATGTTTGCCTCTTTACAGGAAGATATTCCCTTTCCCTCTTCTTGTCATCTTCTCACCCTCACCAGGGCTCCCACTGTCCTTGTCAAGCATTCTTACATTTCAGCAAAGTACTCCTGCTGAACTGTGAACAGACTGTAGGTACTGGTCTGTAATTACATCTTTCAGATCCACAGAGCAGCTGTGGCATTAGACCAGCAAGATACAAGGTAACTTTCCTGCCCCTGTTCCTGATTACTGCTGAAATCTAGCCAAGAGACAATCTACAACAAAAAACATCTGACATTTCCCTCACTGAGAAGCTCACAGTATCACATTTACCACAAACTCTAATCCCAGAAACAAGTAATGTCAGTAATGCTTTCTGTCAACAAGCAAGCTTTTCTTTTTTTCATCTGGGGCATCTTCATGGGTCCTCAATGGCACTTTGCTGCTGGCACTTCTGCCTCAACATGAAGAAATAGAAAACAGCCAAACATCTGCTGTCAGCTACCCAACATCTTCACTATTACATTACTGGCAGAAGCCTATTTGCCTAACAATTCCAGACACTACTAAGCTCCTCTCTGGTTCCCAGGCATTTTACCTATTCGATTGCTCTCTCTCTGTTTTTTCACTTCCATGAACTCCAGTAGAGTCATAAAGGAAGAAAAGCAACTTTATATACGTAAAAACACTCCTTCAGTAGCATTCAGCTCTAACAAATACGTAATGTACCTAGGGAATTCATCACACTAATTTAGGTACATAAGTGCACAGAGAAGATGATTATAAATTCATTTCATTTCAGAAAAGCAGCTGGAAGTCACAGGAGGAGTTTCTGTAAAAATGACACCTTCCCAAAGAAGGCACAGCAATGTAACTCCTTCCTTTACTTAAATTGTTCAGATTATTTGTAACTTGCTGAAGTGTCAGTTAACCTTCAGTCAAATGCCAGGCTGCTACAAATTGCAGAATTGTAGATTCTAAAGTCCAATCAATTCGAATGTAAAATGTGTGTTTTTAGGCCACGCAATTCAAGTCAATTAAAAATATGGATAAATCACAACGTATTTGAAAATGTAACTCCTGAGTGGTTACTTTTCCACTAATTTCCATCATGAAATAACTTTTATTTCAATAGTAAGTGAAGGACTAAAACAAAAATTAGATACTTATATTGTGGATTGAAGCTAATCTGTAATTTCTGTTTTGCTGTTTCATAATGTAATAAATTTGTAAGCAGTGTAATTAGTTTTAATTTCACTAACATTTTGTTATCACTTATTATTTCAAATAACAAAAGTGCTTAGACTTTGAGCTAGTCTTACTAACCTCCTCGAGCAAAGCTATTGGATAGATTTACATCCAAATGTCCTGGCACTACCTGCTTAAACACAGTAGACATTCTTGAAGCCCTCCTTTCAGTGCCTAAAGTCAGCCAAAAAAAGAATAGAAGATTAAAAACACTACAGTGTTACTCAGACTAACACTTAACATAAATGATGAAAACATTTTTTTCCATCCTTAATACAGATAATTCTCACCAATTTTGTACTTCTGATATATTTTTTTTAAGACAGATGTATACACTGGCAACAGAATGAAGATGTTAGATACAAATAAGCAATCAATATATTTTATAATACATGAAGCAAAGCATCCACACTTTGGAAACTGTTATTTAACAAGAGAAGCCACTGTTTGGGTATATTGCACATATTTCAACCAATTGGATACGGCAAGACAGGCACAATTTCAAGTTGCATTCTTTTCTTTTTAAGGCTTTGGGGATACTTTCATATAAACCTTATCAAGTTTCATCCTATAATAATTGAAAGAAAATATTTACCTAAGTAATGTCTTTTGAAAGAGTATTCATTGCAAGTAAAGTTCTATGCAGAAATGGCATTAAAATACTACTGTATGTAACACATGAAAATGCCCATATGCCTCCCACTGCTGCTGTAGCACTTTTCTTTATGTAGAATCCAACATTGCAATCTTGTATTTTTTAATTAAAGAGTATAAAAATAGATATAGAGTATAATAATAAAAATATATAAAAATATAAAAAATGGACCAGCATTCCACAGTCTCTTCAGGATGGCAGTCTCTTATTCCAAGAGTTTTCAAGATGTTTAGTTTGTTATATAGCACATTAAAGTGCATCTTTGTCTTTTATGATGTTATATATAATGCAATCGTTTCATTTGATAATGTAAAAAAACAACCCACCAATTTGGATAGTTCTCACATCTTGATATTCTGAAGGACTGAGGCTGTGAATCCCTTACTGTCAGATTAAGAATATGGAAGAATACTTTGGGAAAGTTTCAAAACATCCTTTACATACAGAGAACTAAACACTAAAACGAAGAGTGAATAAACTACCTGAGAAGTGTAGCAATAAAAGAAACAACAGAATTCATATCAGACAAACTGAACTAACACCAAATCCAAGAAGATTCCCTTCTCACTTTTTGACTTAACCACATAAAAACAGTACACAAAACAATTTTACCTGGTGATAGAGCAATTGTTGGTCTAACAGTGAGAGTATTAGTGCTATTCATTTTGCAGTGGACGGATATCACATTCAGTAAGGCTTGAAGGTATTTCTCCTGTTCTATACTGCTTGAAGATTCTAAAGAAGCAGGAGCTAAATAGAGTTACAGGAAGAAAGGAATACATTAAAATACATGTACATTTATAAATACACAGAATAGAAAAAGAAAACGCTTACTGTGTAAAACAGTTCATTGAAAATTTCATGGTTTGTTCATCGTATGTTCAAAAAGCCATTTCTTTGATAACAAAGAATGTCCAGATGTTCATCACCTGGCTGTAGAGCATACCCAGCAATGTTGTCTTGCATTATACTTCACAAAGTTAAGCTTTTAAAAGAGTCTGTTACCCTGTGGTAACCATTTAAAACATCCATCATTCAGCAGTGGTCAAAAAAACCAGAATGAAGATAAATGTAACTTTTTAATCATTCTCAGAATAAAGAGCAACTTTTGTACATTTGTGATACAGCTCAGTAAATGCCAGCCTTTAAAAAAAAAAAAAAAAAGTGTAGTGAACAGACAGAACAGTTTTTCAACGAAAACAAGTTAAAATCATACTCAAACAGTAAAGGCAGGTTACATAACTACAAGTGGAAGTTCCTTGAGATTTGTTGCCTACCCCCTCAAAGGATACTTATATCAAAAGACATCACTGTTTATGCTATCTGCTACTGCATTAGAGACATAAATGGGCACAACCCTTGCTTGTATCAAGAAAGCTGATCTCTTAAAAAGTGCTTCTACATACAACAAACAGAAGTGGTCTTCCTACATGGCAGAAGACCAACTCTTGGTATTTGGGTGCAGAATGTCATGCTTGGAACTTCAGCACTCTGCAAATTAATTTTCAAAAGAGGTAAAATGGAATTCAGAAATCACTCTACAAGTTTAAAGGAACTTCTGAAAAGACCAATATATTCTCTATTCCATATTCAGACATCTGTTAATAATTTTTTTATGGACAGAAGTTAGAAAAATACAATTCTGTTGCATATGGTTTAGTTCCATAGAACAATTCACTACCGTGCATAGTTTCTCCAGAAAATAAATTATGTGCTTCTAATAAAAACAATTGATCTCAATTGTCTTTTAAAGATGAAAAACTGCTTAACATACAATGTAACAGAAGGCCATAAACATTAATTTGCAGCAGGTCCATTTCATTTCTGTCAATCAATCCAGAACTGCTGGATAAAAAATCTTTTACTGAATCTCTGCTTAGGAAGGTATGTACCTACCAACTTGAATTTAACTTTAAGATTATCTTTGTTCTCTCAGATTGTGTTACAGTGCATTTTCAGTACAGACCCTGCACTGTACACAACTCCTGCTGAAACAAATACATTCAGAAGCACCTGTGCATAACTATCTTTAGTGATCAGTTTCCCAAAATGTTTTATCTCACCAAGTTTCAACTTCATTAAAAATAAGTATCCTATAGAATTTTTTATTTCCCTCACAGTAACATCCTGAGGAGTCTCCACAACCCTTCACTCTTAAAGGAAGTGGAAATTAACATCTGATATATCAGACACAGTGTCAAACAGACTGTTTCCTAACATACTACCAGAAATATGAGGGTGACATGCTAAAATGGCTGACCAGTTATTTTACCTAAGACAAACAGTAAAGAACCAGCTGATAAGACCAGCATTTGAATTATCATGCTTCAGATTCGCATCTAAAGCCTATGGAGCAACTGGCAAAGCTCAAGTGTGGCAATTACTATTTTACTATTGGTAGTACTTCACTGGCTCATTTTAAGAATCTTTTCAAGAAAAAAAAAGTATTATATAAAATTCTACGTATTACCTACCAACTAAAATACATTCGTGCAGACCAGAAAAGAGATGCACTAAATCAAAACTATACTATTGAATGTTCAGACTAGTGATTCAAAAGTTAACATTAACAGCCAGTCAAGACATTCACTGAAGAAAAAAAAAAAAAAGAAAGATTTTCTTGTAATATTTCTGAGATTTTGTGATTTTTAAGGTGAATTTGATACACACACACATACAAAAAAAATGCAGCTAAATATTGTGTCAGACAATAACTATTCTTTGAAAATATTAAAAATGATGATTTCACAAAGACATTTAAAGAAGGGAAACTTCACCTGAAAGACTTTGTAAATCAAGTTACCTTCTGTCATGAGTCTTCGATCCACCTATATCCAACTTGCACTTATTTGCATAGTATGCTTGTTAAGTTTTTGAAAATTTCCCTAAGACAAACTATGCAATACATAACAAATTCACTTTTGGAATGAAGAAACCATCAGCATAAGACATAGAAATTTAGGCAGTCACAAGAAATGTCCTTCATACTGCAGGTTACTGATGAAAGTTGACTCATGTCCTTTCCAAAACTAAATTTGACTGAATATGTGAAATTCTTCTGAAAATTTAACTAGTCTGAAAAATATTTAATTAATAGAAAGACCCCAAAGAGAATCTTTCAGATCTATGCTTTACAAAAGAAAGATAAAAATAAAACTAATATTACACTGAAAGACATCAGAAAATCTAATGGATAATGTTTATTCTAGTATTTTATATAATAGTTAATGGTATCATGGGCTCCATCAGAAGAGGGGTGGCCAGCAGGGACAGGGAGGTGATTGTTCCCCTCTACTCTGCTCTTGTGAGGCCCCATCTGGAGCACTGCGTCCAGGTCTGGAGCCCCCAGTACAAGAAAGACAGGGAGCTGTTGGAGAGGGTCCAGAGGAGGGCCACAAAGATGATCAGGGGACTGGAGCACCTCCCCTATGAGGACAGGCTGAAGGAGCTGGGCTTGTTCAGCCTGGAGAAAAGAAGGCTGCGGGGTGACCTCATTGCAGCCTTTCAGTACCTAAAGGAGGAGAGCAATCAACTCTTTGAAAGGGTAGATAATGGCAGGACAAAGGGAAACGGTTTTAAGTTGTGGGATGGAAGATTTACGTTGGATATCAGAGGGAAGTTCTTTACAGAGAGAGTGGTGAGGTACTGGAACAGCTGCCCAGAGGTTGTGGATGCCCCGTCCCTGGAGGTGTTCAAGGCCAGGTTGGATGGGCCCTGGGCAGCCTGGTCTAGCATTGAATGTGAAGGTTGGCGGCCCTGCATGTGGCAGGGGGGTTGGAGATTCATGATCCTTGAGGTTCCTGCTGACCCTGGCCATTCTGTGATTCTGTAATTAAAATTGACTACATAAACTCATTAGATCTACCAGTGTAAAGGAAAAAGATAAATGAAGGCAAATGGAGAATTATTAGAAAATAAGATACTTTATTCTCTGGGACACTGCATTTGGCAGGCAGCAGCTTTTACTGAAGACTATCTAGTTTATATATAATCTCTGTTTAGCTTTCAACTGACATTTCTGAACTACCTTCATACTATTTATGATCTGATTCTTGACATACATTATACTGTACTATTATAGTATCAGATAAACATCCATATCCTGTGACTTTTGATTAAACCATCTCCCTGATTTCCTCCAGAAAGTATTTCTAAACTAAAAAAAATTACATATATACACACATATATATGCACACAAATGTTATTTAGTTTAGAAATATACATATAAATAAAAGCTGGCTGCATCAGCTCACCTGTAGTATGTGTGTTTTGGGATTTGAAGAGGCCAACAACACCTTTGCCATGAAAGCCCCCAGATCTAAGTAGAAGAGAACTGTTTTTTGTGTTTTTCCAACACACAACTGGTAGGCGATTGTGACGGTAACAGCGAGCAACTCTCTGCAAACTGCTGTCTTGAACAGACTGAGGTACTACCAGAAGCCCAGGGTAACTGTATTGACGAGTGAAAAAAAATAGAACAACAATTAAATCTGCTCTCAAGTTTGTAAACAATGAAAAAAAAAAAATCCTATAATTTCAGGCTGAATGTATGCAGACTACTCCAAAAGTAATGCCTCCTATATTGATATGAAAATACAACAGATATAAAGTGCACATTGACACTATTTGATAGAGAAAATTCTCAGCTACAAAATACCATTTTTCAACATAGTTACCAGGTAAGCTATGCGTTTTCACCAGCAAGAAACAACAGCCTTGGTGATACTCCTGTAACAACCTGGACCAGTGGAGATGACCCACTGTCACTGTCAGCACTGCTGAAACACACCACCTACCACCTCACTGTGGTCGCACCACCTTTATTTCCATGTCTGAATTGGTAAACTTACCTTCTGCAAAGTGAATACATTCTGTTCAGTGCAGTTATTCTCAAGTATTCCATTTTTGAGCGAGAAGTATTACTACTGATGGTCCCTAATCCCAAACGTTGATAGTCTCTGAAACAGGCTCTCTCTACCAATTGCTCCATTGTTGACTTCTCTGATGCTTTTAGGGTACCACTTGTGTGCAGCTCACTGTCATCTGAAACTAAAGTTAAAAATCTTTGAGCTTGCTATTGTGAAGGTCAGCAGTTACAAAAAACAATGCTATTTTCTGAACTTATTATTAGTTTGTCTTATTGTTAATGATTAATAAATATAAACTACAGTTCACAGAAATTATAAGCAACAAAATACTACTTCAGTCAAGAAACTTCAATTCATCTCACAGCTACCTACTGCCCTATGGCTGACACCTCTCATGTTCAAATTCCAGAAAAAGGTCTCCTGTACAATCACTTGAGCAGAACTGAGGCAGTATTTCTTGCACTTGTGTATTTATTCAAACAAGTCAAACTCACAACAGCGGTACATGAGACAGAACAATTAAAAATGAGCACAAATTCATGAAACATCCAAGATAAAATTGATCTCCTAATTCTTTTAAACAATCTTCAAAAGATAAAACAACCTTTTTAAAGCTTGGTTAAAATAAAAATATTTCTTTCATGGGTAGGTGAATGTTGGCTTCTTAATGCTTCGGTTTCAATGTTGAACAGCAACTTTCTTCAGCCATGCACATCAGTTTCATATTCCAAAGCAGAAAAACCTCTAATCATGAGATAAAAACCACACCACAAGTTCAAACTACACTGAAATTCAAGTCAAGCAAGGTTTTCGTACAAAATCTGCCACCTGCCTGTTATCAACACTTCACTATTTCCAAATACTGAAAGCAGATTTACTGTCTGCAGTACGTATCAGTTGCTCTCATTTCATCTCAAGCATTAAAGTATGCACACCTGAGAGGAAGCATTTCTTTAACAATTTGGCACTGAGAAGTTTAGAAAGATTTAAATTTTAAACAGGACTTTATAAAATTGAAAATTAAAATTACAGTTGAAAACTAAAATTAAGACACAAAACCTGTCACCAGATAACATTCAGAATTTAAAGAAGTACATTTTAGATACCTCTGCTTTTTGTGCATATTAGCATAAAAGCTACCTGAATAACTTTATTGCCTTGTGGTGCATCATGCAAAAATAACTATTCCCTATTTGAGCCAAATAATGAAAACTTCAATGCTACGGATATCTCCTCTTTTTCTATATTTTCATATTTGTCCTGAAGAAGAAGAAAGATGTTTCAAAGTATGTAAAGTTATGAAATTCACTGAGAGAAACAAATTAAACAAGATTTTGTAATAATTTTATTTTAGGTAATACAGAAGCTCGGTATTTAAAAGTTTTGAATGCTGTAACTGTCTTAGATAAGACTAGGGTGCATTTTTCAAATTTTTTTTTCCCCTAAATGCACTTTTCTCTCATGAAAGCAGCTAGGTTGGATATCACAATTTACAAATCATTTCCCTGTAGGTGTAAAAAGCTAGAGATTATAAGAGCTCTTATCAGTGTTAACTTGAAAAGGGAAGACACTGTTCTATCTCAAGTTCTAAATGCCTTTTGTTTTTATTTGATTTTGAAAACATGAGGAAGAGACCCTTTGTTTTACTCTTCTTGAGATATGACTGCTATATACAAGCATATTTTACAGATAGCCTCCTTTTTTCTGGAATATATCACTATCATCACCCACAGAAAACAGATTTTTAGTAATAGCGTCATTCAAAACTCTCTGAAAATATGAAGATTAGGAGGCAATGGAAGGGGAAAAAACCCAGGTGTTCATTAACAACATTTTTTTTCTAGAGTATTGTGCCCAATTCTGGAAATGAAACTGAAGTTATACATGGACTAGTTAAAGACAACCTAGAGAAGAGAGATGAAGATACTCAGAATTCTATAAAGTCCGACTGACAAGAACTACAGATAATATCCAGAAAAGAAAACAGAAAGGAAACATTGTAATATTCCAAAAAATATATTAAAAACTGCAATTCAAATTAAGGGAGCCATCCTTTTTATATGAACATATTCACAGAATAAAAAGTGAAGGATATAAAATGTGTCAAGGAGAAGTTTAGGGCAGAACATCAGAAAGTTGTTTGCTTTCCTCCAGCATTAAGGGTGGTTCAAGCATCAGAATAAATAGCCTGGCATTACGGAATCTTCATCTTTGAAAGCTAAGAAAAAGTTAGGTAAGCATTTATGAAGAACATGTAAAGTATGTTGCTCCTGCCTTGGAGAGAGAGATGGAGTAGATGATCTCCTGAAGTTCCTTCTGCCCCCATCTTCAATGCTTCTTTTTACAAGACAGTGCATCACCTGCTGCAGACAGTTCTGTGTGATTCATTGTTGGTGTAACTGCATAATTCCCTAAACTTCAGTTTTTGAGACTTGCAAACACAGAGGAATTTGCAGCAGTCAATACAAAACAAATTGCACTAATTAACGGAAAATTTTCTACGGCTATTTTTGCACTTTCTCTGAAATGAGGAGTACTACAGCTCTAATGACAGTGCAGTGCAGAGAAAAAAGCAAGCTGTCAGACTTTAATCACCTTACATATACCTAGTCACAGCATCTGGAAAGCAGCAGGTAGGAAGCAATTTATCTTTCTGTATTTTTGTCAGGTGAGGGGAAAAAGTGACTGTCATTAATAGTTGTGTGCTCACAGAAGAATATAGTTGTTTTGTACACAGGCAATGCAGAAACTCTTAGGATTTCTTCATTGTCATGAGAACAAGTACAAACATACAGGCTTGATAATGCTTGGTCTCTCTGAGTGATGGACACAAAATCACACCCAGGACAGGCTTAGTTTGCAGAATTCCTTCTGAGCTGAAGATTCCACAACATTAGAACACATAGTAACGCAGCACTTAAGGAAGAGACTGGAAATTCAATTAAGAATGTAACTTTTCAGCTGTGTAAAGACATTCTGTATTTCATAACCTTTTTTTTCCTGCCTTTTTTTCCCACCATATTTATCTGGAATGAAAGAAGAGGATCAGTATTTTTCAACTTTCCTGGAATGGCCCTTTTTACTCTGGGAGAGAACAGAGAATGTGCAGTAACATAGTTTGGTGTCAGATAACTTTTATTTATCTGCACATAAATCATGTAAGTCACCTTGATCTCTGACTAAATATCCAGAAGGTAAATTTGGTTTGTTTGATGTTTCCTAAACACTTCATTATCTGAAATGCTACTTTTTTTTTTTTTTTTTTTTTAAAGAAAGAATGGTATGACAAAACAATACCTGTTAATGTACAGGAGAATCTGGCTCCCTCTAGTGGCTTATTATAAATTAGCAGTGGTCCAGATAAGGATATACTGACAGCAGCACATGGTAGGAAAAGAAGTATTTGGAAGAAAGTCAAAGTCCACACCATTACACTATACAAAGTGTCCAAATCACTTTCTAACTTATCTCCCCAATTCTTTTCAACCGAAGTTTGGAAAAATGGTATTTTCAGTAATTAAGTCTTCAGCTGTCTTCAGAAATCATTGATCACTTCCATAAAGACAAAATTTGCCCATAAAATACTTGCTGTTCCTTGACCCTCACCAATTACTGCTTTCTCTTTACAGACAAAGTAATGTCAGGCTTTCTAAAGATATTATGTGAAAATAGTTTGATAATTAGAAAAAAGTCTCTTTTGCTTTACCACTGAATGAAGCTGGCTTCCTCTTTTACCCTATATGTCCAGTCATCACAAAAGGTTTAACCAGTGCACTATTTGAAACACTTCTCCTCCCTGTCCAGGAAGACTGCAATTTCCTGCAATTTCTTCCTGAAGATACTACTCACCTAACATACTGAAACTGAAGCATGACAGATAGACCTATCAACAAAAATGGAAATTGCTTTACTATTACCAGAGACATCGTCATCTTCATTCCAGCCTGGACGATTCCCTCTTTCTTCCATTATTGTGCCCGTCTTCTTCTTTAACAAATACTGGCGACCAATTGTCATCTTCCCAGCACGTTTTGCTCCTTTCACAATGCTTTTTGAGAAGGTACTATAAATTCATAGAAAAAAAAAATATTTTAAAAGATTGATACGTTCTTCTCAATAGCATGTACAGATTTTTATGATAAACTTCCTCACTCAAAGAAAACACGTTTCTATTTCTTGTTTTACATCAAAATTAAAACTAACAGAAAAATGACTTCCTATACTAATTTTTAAATGCCATTTGCCTATTACTTGTAATATAATGAATAGACAGCCATAATATTTGTTTAGGTATTCATATTTTGCTAGCAATGTAAGAAATCTATGAAGCTGACAGAGTGAGGCAAGAAGGACATAAATTGCCTTAAAGTTTTAAGGTTCTATGACTGCTTAGGATTCTGACACTTCCATGTGTCACCAATGCAATAATCAACATAGAATCACTGAAAGTACCACTTTCAGGGGTATTAAACGATGATCAGTCTAGTCTAGTAAAAATTAATGTATAACATGAAAGTTAAGAGGACCCAAAGCTGAAAGTCTAGATGATAAAAGAACACTGGGACAACTATACAGACTCTACTAAGGGAAAAATGAATTCTACTCTACATTAGGTAACTAACACATAATTTAACACACAAGAACTCTGTTTTTATGTTGGATTGGTCCAAACAATTGAACATGTTATTAATATTGTATGTATTCAAAAATTTAATTAGACACTTGTTCAAAATTGCTGCAGCAATAAGTTTGGATAAATAATACATTCTTATATCAACACTTATTTCATATCAACCTCCCTTTTATTCTGTAAACATTAAAAGACAGGGAATATCATTTTGTCAGTTCTCTGGAATGTCAAACTAACTAGATGCTCGGAGTTCTGAAAAGCTGTCTGATTATTTAAGGAATCTGACTAGAAGTAAACAAGAACGTCAGTGATAGAAGAAGAGGGATAACGATACCGGAATGAAGTGTTCTTTTCTTTTTGCTTTGGTAAAATTATCTGTGGTGCTGTTTGTCCAGCTGCAAATGCAAATGTGCTGAAGATAGACTGAGGATAACGGAACTTCATTAGCTGTTTCTTAAATATTTCCACCACTTCAGGACTTACTTCTTCATCAAACGCTACTTTAATTAACTGCATATTAAAGACAGGGCACGTTAGGAACTTAAAAAAATAAATGAATTTCCAGGATTAAACAAATCAAAAGATTCTAAAATATATTAGCATAATCTTCATACTTAGGCAGTACAACACGTATCAGAAAATACAAATATATGTATGTAGGTATATTTTATTGATTTTGAGGGATATTATATACCTCGTTCAACTTTTTACTTGCTTTTAGTATTGATGTTGTAATACTAAGATATTTTCACCATGAAGCATCTGGAATTCTCATAACACCAAACACAAAATACTTTGGGTAATCTAAGTGGATGTATTGGCACTACAATATCCACAACAGTTAAAGTGCTAGTCACATGGGATAGCTCAGATCAGAACTATTTTTTCAGATTTGCTATATATAGGGAAGCAAATTTGGTAATTTACTCTAATCAAGGCAATGAATTCAGCATTCATATATCACAACCATTATACTTCCATTATTTAGTTATTCCAATTTTTGCCTCCAGAAGCATAAAAACA